>NW_020954723.1:28610844-28722028 GCF_900497805.2 Vombatus ursinus
TCTCTCTCTCTCTCTCTCTCTCTCTCTCTCTCTCTCTCTCTCTCTCTTTCTCTCTCTCAATATATATATAATATATATGTATGTATATGTAAATTTTCCCCTCAATTACATATTAAACCAATTTTTTAACATTTTAAAAAAAGTTTTAAGTTCCAAATTCTACCCCTCAGATATAGGTTATACATGTGCAATTATGTAAAGCATTTCCATATTAGTCATTTTGTACAAGAAGACTCAAATAAAAGAAAAAGAATGAACGAAAGAAAATAAAAAATAGCATGTTTCACTCTGTATTCAAACAATATCAATTCTTTCTCTGAAGGCGGATAGTATGCTTCATCATTAGTCCTTTGGAATTGTCATGGATCACTGCATTGCTGAGAATAGCTGAGTCATTCACAGTTCTTCATCATACAATATTGCTATTACTATGTACAACGTTCTCCTGGTTCTGTTCACTTCACTTAGCACCAGTTTATGTAGGTCTTTCCAGGTTTTTCTGAAATCATCCTGCTTGTCATTTCTTATAGCACAATATATTCCATCATAATCATATACCTCAGCTTGTTTAGCCACACCATTAACTGCTATACAGCTCTTTTTGTGTTGGCTAAGAATTAAAATTGAAGGGATGCCCCTCAATTGGGAAATGGCTAAACAAGCTGAGGTATATGATTATGATGGAATATATTGTGCTATAAGAAATGACAAGCAGGATGATTTCAGAAAAACCTGGAAAGACCTACATAAACTGGTGCAAAGTGAAGTGAACAGAACCAGGAGAACGTTGTACACAGTAACAGCAATATTGTATGATGAAGAATTGTGAATGACTTAGCTATTGTCAGCAATACAATGATCCAAGACAATCCCAAAGGAATGATGAAGCATACTATCTACTTCCAGAGAAAGAACTGATATTGTTTGAATGTAGACTGAACATGGTATTTTTCACTTTCTTTTTCTTTCATTTAAGTCTTGTACATAATGCCTAATATGGAAACGTTTTACATGATTGCACATGTATAACCTACATCTGATTATTTACCATCTCAGGGAGTGGGTAGGGAAAGGAGAGAGGGATAGAATTTGGAACTCAAAACTTTAAAAAATGTTAGAAATTGCTTTAACATGTAATTGGGGAAAATATATTTTCAAAAAATGTATTTATTATTTTGTTCTAAAATAACAACAATAAATCCATTATATGTTAACATAGATAATACATCTTAAATGAAAAATAACCACATATTTCAAAACAAAAACATTTCACTAAGAAGAGTAGTGTTGTTTTACATATTTTTGCAAATCTCTTTAGTGTCTGGCTTAATTGAAGACAGCTGAATTCTTATGTATGCTTCTGTTCTCAATCTGTTGGAATATGTTATTTTGGTTGAAGAAACTGAAGGAGATCCAGCTTCATGGAAATATATAATTGGAGAAGGGAAAAGTATTTTAATAGGCAAGTGATATCTTAATTCTATTATGCAAATAATTTTGATCTCATGGATACACTGAAAGGGTCTTGGGGATATGAAGAGGCCTGAGGAAGACACTTTGAGAATGGCTGATCAATGAATCAGTAGCATAAACTCAGTTGAGCATAAACTCAAATTTTTTCCCCAGGAGGTCTGATTTGAAAGGAAAACCCAGAGGGGAAGAGCCAAGGGAGTGGCTAGGGAGAAGCTAAAAGGTGCAGTAGACAGAGTGCCTGGAATAAGGAAGACTCATCTTCCTGAGTTTAAATCTGACCTCTGAAACTTACTAGCTGTGTGATCCTGGGCAAATCACTTAACCCTGTTTACTTCAGTTTCCTCATCTGAAAAATGAGCTTGAAAAGGAAATGGCAAACCACTCCAAGCAGCATCTTTGGCAAGAAAACCCCAAATGGAATCATGAAGAGTCAGACATGATTGAAATGACTGAACAATAATACCACTTAAAGAGAAGGAATAATTATGCTTATAAAAAAGGTGTGCTTGTAACAGGGTAACTGACATCTATCTGCTTATTCACCAGTTCAGCCCAGCATTCCAGTCATGCTAACAATCTGAGAAGTGGCTTTGTGGACATGCCTAGAACACCTGTATTTACCCTACTACAGAAATTTTCAATGTTGGCACATCTTTTGCTTCAGCACCCCCATAAAGAGGTCCTGAACTATCCTTGGTTGGGAGAGTCAGTCCTAGCACCCCCTGACTGCTAGATGCACCCATATGGAATGTTGTAAGAAACCACTTTTCAGATTTACTTAGAATTCATCTGTCTGGTATTCCCCTAGATAGCATTATACTCTCTGGACCCTACTGCTTCATTTTGTTTACCACTGTTCATTGTTTACTATGTAGGAGAAATGAGAAGGAAGTGGAAAGCAATCATTTAGGGACACTCAATATTTACTAAGCATGAACTGTGTGCCAGATAATTTTGGGGTACCTTAAAAGTACCCACACACAATACACAGCAAGAAAGAACTGGCAAGGCCAGTAAGAAGGCTACTTTTTGATTTTCCATCTTAAAAAAGAACATTTTTCTCCAAAATGATGTCATGATTCTTACCCTCCAGTAATAAATGATAAAAATCTATTAAAACATTGGTGTTGTTAAAACTACTGTTATTGTTATGAGAAAGTGCCTTATTTCTATTGTTATGCGCTAATATACTGAAATAAACCTATGATGATATGAGCCTAGAATGCATGACAACAGAGACAATAAAATTACTCTTCCAGTGGACTGACATCTAGCAAAAGCATTAATTGAAAGCCTAGTTGTCAGGGAGAGCTGCACTGAAGACACAAGAAGAAATAAATCCCCTGTCCTCAAGTGATTTGCAATGCAGTTAGGGAATAAAGTCGTGTATGGATGTAATTTTTGTAAATTGAATATTATTCGAAATGCAGGGAGCTTGCTGCTTATAAAAATCTAATAGTGAATCCTTTTGCAAACTGAAGAATCCTACTGGAAAGCAAAAAATTGTACCCCCTGCTCCCTCCTCAATATTAAAAAAAATTCTCATGTTAGGGAGCTTAAAGTGCAATATAGACTATTTTACATTTCTCGTTAGACAAGCTGCCTGTTTCACAGAGAATGAGTGACAGGGCTAGGAAAGGGATCTAGGTCTCCTGAGTCATCTCAGTCTAGTACTCTAGCCACAGGATGGCATTTCATTCTCCTAATAAGCTCATTTAAATGCAAAGGAATGTTTTTGTTCAATATTTTTGCCAAGACATAATTTTATTCTCTGTTCCTCTCTGTGTCCGTCTGTCTGTCTCTCTCTGATTTTTCTTCTACTTCCCCATTGCCTCCCCCCACTTCTTTATTTCTTCCTTTCCTTTCCCCTCTCCTCACTCTTTCTCTCTCTCCTTACTATTTCCCTTTCCCATCTCTCCTCTCCTTTCTCTTCTTTCTTCCCTCTCTTCCCCATCTCTTCTTTCTTCCTTCTTTCTTTTTTCTCTTTAATCCTCTCCCTTCTCCTTCTCCCCATCCCCCTCTCCTTTAGTCTCTCCCCTCTCATTTCCTCTTCTTTCCTTTCCCTTCCTGCTCTACCTTCCTTTTCTCTTTCTAGTGACCAGCTGCCTGATACAACCTCCTATTACTAGATACTTGGAAGAAATTAAATGTAAGGTAAATAAAGGGTAGATAACGATAGGGACTTCTCACGTGTAACAAAGTTGGAGAGGTAAGCAGAGGCTGTGTAAATGGAGGATAGAGATGAGCTATACACTTATGCAGGTGCTCAGAAAAAATCAGTTTCAAAATCTTTTTGTCCCTCACCTGGCACGAAGCTTATCCTTTCTGGGCTCAAGTTTATTTCAAGGACTTCTTCATGTTTGGTCTAAGGGTGATTATGTTTTAGATTTATACACCTCCTCCAGGGGTGTGCTGGAACCATCTCTAACTGGACAGCCAATTGTTAAATTTTTAGTGTGAGCGTTTATTACCCCTCAGAAACTATATTTCACAAATTGGACAGATCAGCAGCTTGATTTATAGTTTTGTTGCTTGTCTAGACTTTAAAAAGTGTTAATAATTCAGATTAAGATTTTAAAAATAATATTTTATTCCCCCAATTACATGTTAAAACAATTTTGACATTTTTAAAAAAAGTTTTGAGTTACAAATTCTACCCCTCCCTCTGTACCCCCCTCCCTGAGACAGTGAGCAATCCAGTATAGATTATAAATGGGCAATCATGTAAAATACTTCTATATTATTCATTTTGTACAAGAAGACTCAGACAAAAAATAAAGAAAGTGAAAAATAGTATGTTTCAGTCTGTATTCAGACAACATCAATTCTTTCTTTGGAGGTGAATAGCATGTTTCATCATGAGTCCTTTGGGATTGTCTTAGATCGTTATATTGCTGAGAATAGCTAAGTCATTCACAGTTCTTCATCGTACAATATTGCTATTGCTTTGTACAATTTTCTTCTGGTTCTGCTCACTTCACTCTGCACCAGTTCATGTAAGTCTTTCCAGGTTTTTCAATACAGATTAAACTTAAAAGTGTGTATGTATTTCCCTTCTTCCGCCGTTGTTAAATATTTACAAACATAGCCCTACTCTCCTCTGTATGACAATCCAAATAGGCTCCTTGAGGTCAGGGACTGTCTTTTGCCTCTTTTTGTATCCCTAGTGCTTAGCACAATGGCTGGTACATAGGCACTTAATAAATGTTTATGGAATTGAATTGACCCCTCAATGCCTCGACTCTTACTGTAGAAGATATTTCCTTTTTCTTTAAAGAGTCAAAGATCTCTTCCCTAATCTGTATCTCCTTCTGGTATTAATCGTACAAACATGGATTTAGATGGCCTGACTAAATTTTCCTTTTATCACATTCATGGATGGACATAAAAATTGTGAAGGGGTACAATCAGGAAGAAAAGGTGGGGGCAAGCTTAAGCCACTTTTGGGTAGGCAGCCTGGGAGAGATGGGTCCCTATCTCTCACTCTGTCTCTTCCTGCCCAAAGTGGGCAGTTAGTTAAGACAGTTAGTTAATAAGTGCTTATAGTTAGAATTCTACTGCTGTGCTAAGAATTAGAGGCTACCACATTTTGGTAGGTAGAGAGAAGGAGCACAATGCCCAAGCAGCTTAAGCCAACCAGCCCTAGACAGTCTGGCTGTTCCATCACTTCTAAGCGCTACTGCCAGAGTTCCAGAGGAAGTGAGTGGGGCAGGGGGGCAGACGTCCAGATAACAGATACTCTTGATCCTACCCATTGTCTCCTCCTCTAGGTGCTGCACTACATGGATTTTCTTCTTGCTTTTTTTACCCAGAAGTTCAAGCCAAGTTCAAAATGACACCAAAGTGATGAATTCTGGGACAAAGTCTATTTGGCAATTTCTAGAGTCTGACTTCTCTCTGGCAAAGCCTTCAGGAGAACTCCTACTTAAATAATGAACATGGAAACACTTCAGGGGTTTTCAGTTTTCTTATTTTCCTCCCCTTCCAATAGAGGGAAAAAATGAAAGGATGAAAATGACTTGAACTGGCTTAGAGGATTGTTTTATAGGAACTGTAGTTTTGACAATTACATAAATGATCAAATAATGGGTCATCTAGGTGGGGCACTGGATAGAGTGATGCACAGAATGAGTTCAAATCCTGCCTCAAAAGTTGAGCAAATCACTTAACCTTTTCAGCCTCATTTTCCTCATCTGTAAAGTGGGAATAATAATAGAGCCAGAATTATAGGGTTGTGGTAAGGAGCAAATAAAATAATGTATATAAAGTGCTTTGCAAACCTTAAAGTGCAATATAAATGCTGGTATGGGAATGAAGCCTGAAGAAATTTGCTTAGATACAGCAGGTCCCTGAGAAATCTGGGAAAGAATTCCTTCATTTTTATATGGACCGCTGCAAGACAAAGCTTTTGCTTCTTATTGCGACATGACTAGAGTTTGGAGGGTGGGAAGGGGATTATGGAGATCTGGCAAAATGAAAGTGAAGTGAAGGGGAAGCAAGGAAAAGGAGCTATTCTACAAGATGCCTGACCTGGATAGATAGACATATTACCATTATCTAAGGAGAATACGGTCCCCTCTCTGCTCTCAGAATCTTGAAGAACACTTGTATCAGGTGTAATTTCTGGGGCATTTGGGAGCTGAGCTGTAACCACTAAGATGTCAATTTGTACCTATCAGGCTAAAAATATTGTGTTTAGATTCACAACGGAATCTAATTCCCTTTTAACCCAACATCCCTGAACATCCTAAACCTTGCTGAAAAAATAGCCAGGGAAGTGTTTCAGGTGGCTTTTGAGTAGAGATAATTTTAATATGTACTTGTTATATATTTTCCTCTACAGAAAATATACAAATATGACTAAACCTTAATCAAGCTTGCTGATTTCCAAGGTGTAAATTCTCACATTGAAAATTTAACAGTTGGCTCTCATGAACTGGTCTGAGTTGGCTCCAGCACACTCCCTGTTACCAGGTAGAGCTTAAAGTCCAGAGGGGTAGAATGACATAAACACCCATAACTATAATACACAAGAACAATGTGTTGTGTGAAATATGGAGGGAGGGGCTCTTGAAGGGTGTGACATTTTAATTGGGTTTTTAAAAAAAAGGTAGGAATTCCATAGGTGAAGAAGAAGAGAGTGAGGCAGAGGGCATATAGTATAGTCTATAGTATAGACTATAAAGATCCATAAAAAGATCTTTAAAGACCTATAAATCTAAATTTTATAGATAAATTTATAGATCTAAAGATGTATAAAGAGCTATCTATGACTGGAAAGGTCTTCAGAGGCCATCCAGCCTAACTCTCCCACTTTACAGATGAGGGAACTGAGTTTCAGAGAGGCTGTGACTTGCTCGAGGCAATATAGACTATTTCCTTTGAGGTCCCTCTCTCCTCTGTTTACATCTCAAAACCCTTTCATCCCCATTCTCTCTTTCTTCTCTCTGGTCTATGATATTGAGGTGGTCCTCTATGTACCCTTCATCTAATTGTCTCCTGTCTTACACACCCTCAAGTATCTTTCCTTGATCTCTAATTCAGTCTTCCTTTATATACTGGACACCATGGATTTAGAACTAGAAAATACCTTAGAAGTTATCTAGTCCAATGCACTGGTTCTGGAGTTGAGGGAACTCAGAAACAGAGAAGTTAAGTGACCGGCCTGAGGTCATTCAGTTTGTAAGTAGAGATTTGAACCCTCATATTCTTGACTCCCAACCCACACCTTTCCACTGCACTATTCTCTGTTCCTTCCCTAATGCTTAAAGACATATATCCAGGTGTTCCTCATTCTTTAATAAAAAACAAAAACATCGACCTCACTTGTCTTTCATCTATTGTCTTATTTCTCTCTTTCTTTTAATAGCCAAACTCCTAAAAAAAAGTTGTCCATAGTCGTTGCTTCTATTTCTTTTTCTTCCACTTTTCAATCCATTGCAAACTGGCTTCTGAACTCATCACTCAACTGAAACTGCTCCGTTCAGTTTACCAGTGATTTTTTCAATGGCTTTGTGCAGTGGCCTTTGCTTCATCTTTATCCTTCTAGACCTCTCTGTAGCATTTGACATTGTTGACCATCCTTTCCTCCCACGTACTTTCTCGTTGTCAGAGTTTTCCTGATAGTGTTGACTCCTAGTTCTCCTACCTTTCTGACCATTGCTTCTCAGTCTCTTTGGCTAGACTATCTTCCATATCATGCACTGTAATGTACCCCACACTCTGTCCTGGGCTCTTCTTTCTTCTCTATCATAGGTTCTACATTCCCTCACTTTTTGACATCTTCAGCTCTTGAGGGTTTAATTGTCATATTTCTGCAGAAGAGATCCAGATCTATACATTAGCCCCAGGCTCTTTTGAGCTCCATCATATACCACCAACTGCCTACTGGAACTTTCCAAATGGATATCTTCTAGGCGTCTCAAATCCAACATCCCCAAAGCAGAACTCATTATCTCTTCCTGCCAAATCCATCCCTCTTTGTGAAACTCCTTGTTTCTATCTAAGGCACCACCATCTTTTCAGTCACCCAGGTACATAACCTTAGTATTATCCTTGACTCCCCTCTCTCTCCCTCACCTCACATGTCCAACCAGTTGTCATATTTGTTATTTCTTCCTCCACAACATATCTAGATCTATTCCCTTTCTCTCTATTTACATAGCCACCACCCTATTTTGTGCTCTCATCAACTTTGGCCTGGGCTATTGCAATAGCCTTCTAATTGGTCTCCCTGCTTCAAGCCTCTCACCATTCTAGTTCTACCTCTATCCAGCAGCAAAACCGATTTTTTCCCAACGTGCAAGTCTGACCATATCACTCTACTGCTCTGTAACCTCTAATCATTCTCAATGCTTTCGATATCAAGCATAAATTCCTCTATTTGACTCTTAAAGCATTGTGGTTCCAACCTACCTTTCCAGTTTTGTTATATATTGCTTCCTTTCTAATACTCTGTAGTTCATGCAAACCGATCTTCTTAGTATTCCTCACACGTAGCACTCATCTCTCCTCTCTCACCCTGGAGGTTAGAGGAATGGTCTGTGGGAAGACAGGCATACAAATACCTTGTTGGTGGGCTTGTGTATTGATCCAATCATCTTGGGAAACAATTTACAACTATTGAAAAAAAATCACTAGACTTTGTTTTCTCTGACCCAGTGATCTGATTATTATGCATGGAGGTAAAAGACAAAAAGGAAGTACATACTGAAATATTCATTGCAGCACTTTCTGGGAGAGAAAAAAAATGCAAGCAAAATGAGTGTCTATTAACTGGGAAATGACTAATCAAATTGGGTTATAGGAATGAAATGGATACTATTGTACCATAAGAAACAAAGAGTATGAGGAATTCAGGTAAACAAGGGAAGACTTATGAACTGATGCAGATTGAATAAATCAGAAACAGGAGAAAATATGTTTGTTGACTACAATAATAGCTAAGGGGGAAAAAACAATCAAAGGAACTGAAATCAGATTAATAGTAACGACTAATATTGATCCCAGGCAACTAGGTAGCACAGTGAGCGCTGGACTTGGAATCAAGAAGACCCATCTTCCTGAGTTCAAATCTGGCCTCAGACACTTACTAGCTGCGTGACTTGGGGCAAGTCACTTAGCCCTGTTTGTCTCAGTTTCCTCATCTATAAAATGAGCTGGAGAAGGAAATGACAAGCCACTTCAGTATCTTTGCCAGGAAAACCTCGAAATAGGATACCAAGAATCAGACAGGACTGAAACAAATGAACACCAGCAACAATCTTGGTCCCAGAGAATAGATAATTAGACACATTTCCTAGCTCTTGGTGGGAGACTTCAGGCGTAAAGTGCAGGCTGCTGGACATAGTAGCTTCATCAGTCAGTTTTGCTTAGTTGTTTTAAAAAATTACGAAAGAGGTTGTATACAAGGAAATGACTGATATAAAAACAAGGTATCAATAAAGCATTTTTTAAAAAGATGTCAGAGACAGTTCAAGTGGTAGGGAACATAGGCTCAATGGTTAGGGCAAGACACTGAGACCCTATTTACAACCGTACTACTTACTTGCTACGCCATCATGGGCAACACAGCCTCCCTGAGACGCATGTGATGAGATGGAATTATCTTTGGAATATGTTTCTAGATGAAACTCTGTGGGAGTGTAGTTATATTATATATTTAGAAAGCCAGGTCTCTTTAGCAGTTTTTGGTAATAAAATTTCCTATTCGATGTGGCTTATAAATAGGCTCTTCTATTTCTGTAAATGAAAGCAGACATCATTTGTAAGTAAGCAGATATAAGCTAGTTATTTATAATCCTTTTTATAATTTATAATTTATAACTCCCCCCACAATTCCTGTCACTTTTGTGGCAGGAGGCATGTGCTACCCTTATTTATACTTTTAATGTATACTTGACTTGTCTCTCTAGCTCCACTGATTCTCCTTGAGAGAAGAGACTAGAACTTTAATGCCCAGCAGAGTACCCTGCACACAGAAGGAACCTCTAAGTGGTTTCTCCTTAGATATAGAAGACCAGGATTTAAGTCTTGAACTTTCCATTAACTATCTGTGTGAGTTGAGGGAAATCACTTTACCTCTCTGATCCTCAATTTTTTCATCTGCAAAATGAAGGGGTTGGATTAGAACTAAATTATCCTCAATGCCGGTCTAGTTCCAATGGTCTATTAATTGGCAAATGATATGTGAAAATGTATGAGCATATACGCCTATATGTTTACTGGAAGCAACGTGCTCTAAGGGAAAGAGTATATTCACAGAGCCTAGCACAATGCATGGCACATAGGTGCTTAACAAATGCTTCTTGATGAAGGGGCAGCTAGGTGGAGCAGTGGATAGAGCCCTGGAGTCGGGAGGACCTAAGTTCAAATCCAGCCTCAGACACATAGCACTCACTAGCTGTGTGACTCTGGGCAAGTCACTTAACCTTAATTGCTTCACCAAAAAAAAAAAACAAAACCAAAACAAAAAAAAAAAAACCCAAATGCTTATTGATGCATTGATTAGACTTCAAGTCACCCAGACAATAAACATTTATTAAGCACCTACCGTGTGCCAGGTACTTTCCTAAGGACTGAGGATACAAATGTAAGTTTTAAAAAATAGCCCCTACCCTCAAGGAGTTTACAATTTAATGGTCAAGATACCTAGATTCAAGTCCAACTCTTTTACTAACTTTCTGTGTGACCTTGGGGAATCATTTCTCTGAGCTATAGTCTCTGTATCTGTAAAAAGGACATGCTAATAATACTTGACCTGCCTACTTAACATGCATAAAATGAGTGAATATATTTGTACAAGTGCTTTGTAACCATAAATAGAAGCAATTAGAGCTTAGTGAATGTTTGAGGACGATGGAGATAATATTTTTAAGGAAGGAACTTTTACAATAGCAAGACTTCTAATTACATTAGTAGGCCTGCCTTTTCCCATCAATAATGCAGCACTTCCTCCAGGAAAGGGACACGGGCCTGCTTGTTTAAGATATGCCTCCATTTCTTTAGCTCTCTTGAATTGGAGGCTGTTAGAACTTCATGAATTGGTAATGGATGTCTGGATTTGAGCCCAGGTGCATTGGCAGATTGGACATAGAGGAGACAATTGATGTGGAACAAGAATAGTGGGGAGCCTATGGAGCAGGATGGTTTTTTGGTTCACTTGCTTGAAATAAACTTCAATCTGAAGCCCAGTGGCCAGTGTGGATTTCCTTAAAAGTCTAATGGCAAATATAGACCCACTTAAATGTTTTCAAAATAGGATCATATATTGAGAGCTAGAAGACTTTCGACGTAATCTAGGTCAAACCTGATTTTACAGATGAGAAGACTGAAGTCCAGAGCAGGTAAGTAACTTATCCAAGGTCATGTAGGTTGTAAGTAAATGGTGGAGTTGAGATTTCACTCAGGTCCTGTGATGCAATTTCGTCATTCTTTCCATTGCAACATGTTGCAACTAGGCTTGGTTGGGCAAGTTTGGGGTTTGGGTTTGAGGAAGAAGATCTGTGATGAATTATCTGCAATCATGCAATTATCTGCATTAGAATTAGAGGACCAGAGTTTGAGTCCTGACTCTACCCTTACTATCTTTGTGACAATGGACACAAGTCACTTAACCTCTCTGGGCCTCAGTTTCCCCATATATAAAGTGAAGGAGTTGGACAAAATGGCCTCCAAGGTCCTTTTCAGCTCTAAATCTATGATCCTGTTATCCCCTCTCTTTTTCCCTTCTCCATGAACCTAACACTAAACACAAAAAAGGCCAGATTGTCTGAATATCTTTCATATATCAGGTTGCTCCAGCCACAGTCACCAATTATGTGACCCTGGATAAATCACTTAACTGCTATCTGCCGCAATTTCATCATCTGTAAAATGGGGATAATAATAACACCCACTTCAGATTGTGGTGAGGATCAAATGCAAAGAACTTAGCATAGTGCCTTACACTTAATACTTTGTTTCATCTCATCGCATCTCTCAGCTAATCCTAAATGCATGCCTCCAACTCTATCATTCAAACTGCTTCAGAGACCACAACTCCGATGGGGTGGCATGTTCGAATGCAAAAAGTAAGCTCGCCAAAAAGACTATTTTATGGAGGACTCACACAGGGCAAGCGTTCACATAGTGTTCAGAAGAAGCAATACAAAGACAATCTCAAGGTCTCTCTTAACTTTGGGATTGATTGTGTGACGTGGGAGACACTGTCATAGGACCGCTCAGCATGGCGTGCCCACATCAAAGAAAATGCTGTGCTCTATGAGCAAAGCAGAATTGAAACCGCTCAAAGAAAATGTAGGATATGCAAATTTAGAGAATTCACCCCAAATGCTCACACGGGCTATTTGTGCCTGACCTGTGGTAGAGCATTCCGAGCTCATGTTGGTCTGATCAGCTACAGTCAGACAAACAGAAATTTTAACTCTAGCATAGTGATGTCATTTTGGTCTTCGAGAATGAAGGACAACAATCAACCAACCAACCAATAGGTGCTTAATAAATGCTTCTTGCCTTCCCTTCCCTTCCTTTCCCTTCTCTTTCCTTATCCCTTTTCTCTTTCCCTTTCTCCTTCTCTTTCCTTCCACCTCTAGAGTCTCACTCTAGATCTTGTGATTAACAAATTAATAATGGTAGCTAACCATTTATATAGCATTTTATAGCTATAAGTACTTTAAATACATCATCTCATTTTTATTCATCTGTATACATGTTATATTGTAAGGACTGTGCCATATTTATCTATTTCTCCCAGAGTGTAACACATTATTAACACATAGCACATACGAGGCAATTAATAAGTGTTTTAAATGAATCAGATCGTCAACAACAGTCCTGCAATATAGATAGTGCGAGATGATTAATCCCATTGGAAAAATGAAGAAACTCTACCTCTGAGGTTGTTAGTCAACAAACATTTATTAAGTGCTTACTATGTGCCAGGTACTGTAAAGTGCTAGGGATGCAAAGAAAGGCAAAATGCAGCTCTTGCCCTCATGGAGCATACATTCTAATATGGCAGACAAATAAAAAGAATTAGTAAAGAACTAGTTATATGGAAGCTACATACAGAGTAGATGAAGATAAAATGAAAGGGGAAAGCGTTAGCAGCTAGAGGAATGGGAGGAGGTAGAGGGATGTAGGGAGAGGACCAGTAAAAGCCTCCTACAGAAGATGGGATTTGAGCTGAGTCTTGAAAGAAGTCATGAAAACTAAGAAGCTGATGTGAAGGATCAGAACATTTCAGGAATAGCAGAGAGCGAGTGCAAAGTGATGGAGATGAGAGGTGGAGTCCTGTTTGAGGAACTGTGAGGAACTGCCAATGGAGTCAAGTTATGAAGGACTTTAAATGACAACAGAGGACCTTATATTTGACCCTGGAGGTCATAGAGAGTAATTGGAACTCATTGAGCAGAGGAATGACATGTTACCTATACTTCAGAAGAGTCACTTTAACAGCTGAGTTGGTATCAGATTAGAGGGGCCAAAGACTTGAGGCAGAGATTCTAATTAGAAGGATAATGCAATAGTCCAGGGGAGAGGTAATGAGGGCCCTGGTCTAGAGTTGTGAATATATAAGTAGAAAGAAGGGAAAGCATACAAAAGATACTGTGAAGGTGGAAAAGACAAGATTTGGTCATGGATTAGATATGTGGAGGGGGTACAATGAGGAATTGATTATGACACCTAGGTTGTGAGTCTGGGTGACTGGAAATACGGTGCTCCCTTTGATTGTAATTGGGAAGCTTGGAATAGAAAGGTTTGATGGGAAAGATGATGAGTTTTGTTTTGGACATGTTGAGTTTGAGACGTTAGCGGGACATCCAGTGAGTTGCATGATTAGCTCAACAGAGATTTTTTCAGTGTTTTCATTAAAGTCATATTGATAAGATGCAGAAGAATCTGGATTGTTTCACCAACCTCTTCTTTACTTCAAGCCCAGTGCTCTTTGCCTGTAACATATTGTCATGCAGGAGGACACCTAGTGGCTAAAATATGCTAGTACCCCTCTTCTCAGAGACTAGTCACCTTTCATGGAAGCCTTGTACAAAATCTAGAATGGATAAACACATATAGAATCCTAGACTATTAGAACTTGAAAGGATTTTGAAGTCCAACCTCCCAGTTTTACAGATGAGAAAACTGAAGCCTAGAGGGGAACTGACCCATAAGGTCACACTGTTAAATTATATTGAACTGATAGCACAGACATTAAAGAGGATAAAGGAATATTTTATCCAACTTCCTTTGTCTGAGTAATATTTAAATAGATAGCTTAGAAGCTTGATAACAGTAAAGCATTTATGCAATGCTTTATGATTTTCAAAATGCATACACTTAACATATATTATCTCATTTGGACTTCACAACAAACCTGTGAAGTCAACAGGGAAAGATATTATTGTTCCCAATTTACATGTAACCCCTTGACATAGAACTGGAGTTCTGAATTTACATAGAACAAGTTCAATCTTGGGGGCCTCTCAAAAATCATACTCTTTGGCTTATGCTCCTATCCAGGATTTCCTCTAGGAGTAGCGTAATTTGGCTAACATACATAGTATTTTTACACACACACACACACACACACACACACAAAGGGAAAAGTATGGCAAGTTCCCATGCAAGCATTCAAGCTAACAAAACATCAACTGTAGGATGGACTTTATGTATTTTGACTGAAAACACAAAGAACTTGCAGCGAAACTCCTTAATAGTCAAGAATTCTTTTTTCTTCAGGGAACCCCATCTTCCAGAGGACTCCACCAGACTTATAGAGCTACTCTGGGCAAGGGAAGGGTTTGCTTTCATGGACCTACATAATACAGATTCAGAGTCCTAGTGGAAAGCAAGGCCTGGGTTTGCTCCTCAATATCTTGAATCAATCCTCTGTCACTCCTCAGCTTCAGCTATGGCTTGGTCTAGGTACTCTTCCCAAGTCCAGGAACTTAAATGACAACAGAGGACCTTATATTTGACCCTGGAGGTCATAGAGAGTAATTGGAACTCATTGAGCAGAGGAATGACATGTTACCTATACTTCAGAAGAGTCACTTTAACAGCTGAGTTGGTATCAGATTAGAGGGGCCAAAGACTTGAGGCAGAGATTCTAATTAGAAGGATAATGCAATAGTCCAGGGGAGAGGTAATGAGGGCCCTGGTCTAGAGTTGTGAATATATAAGTAGAAAGAAGGGAAAGCATACAAAAGATACTGTGAAGGTGGAAAAGACAAGATTTGGTCTTGCTGCACTACTGCCTCTCCATTGCCACTAGCTTGTGTTTTTGCAGCTCTTGGTTAGGCCCAGAAACTCCTCTATCTCTGCCTCTGCCTCAGCCTCTATTCACCACCAGCACCAAGATCACGTGCTTTCTTGGGTGTTACTGTTTTAAGAAGAGAGGGATTTGGATGCACAGGCTTCCCTCCAGGGGACTGAGTCCATGTGTGTCCAAATGGCTTCTCTCTATCTGACTTCCTAGACCTTGTTCTAGGAAGAGACCTTTGTCTCTTTCTCATTTTTCTCTTTCTTTGTTTCACATTATGTTATGTCTCTTATTCTCTCTTTCATTGTCTCTCTGTGTCTTTCTTCTCTCTCTCTCTCATTCTCTCTGTGTCTGCCTCTAATATTTTCTCTCCTCTCTTTCTTTCTCTCTCTCTCTCTCGTTGTCTCTCTGTGTCTATTTCTCCTCTGTCTCTGTCATTGTCTCTCTCTGACATACACATTCTTAGCCACCTTTAAAATGTCCTCCCATTCTAAGACTCAGTCTGGCCAAATTAGAACCTAATTATCAAAAATAATTAGTGAAAATATGAAGCCAGTACATGTTTCACAGGGGTGACCTCCCTCCCGACTCCCTTCCCTAATTCTTTTCCTGGGGTCTTTGTTTCCTCATTTTTCCCAACTTAGAGAACTTTTCCTGCTTCTTGCCTCAGGTACAAAAATTCCTGCTTCCAGCTGTTCTGAGGAAACAGCTTCATAAACCTTTAAACATTACATAAATGTGATTTGTTGTCACCTGAATGCTCAGACCAAAGGAAATGCCCAAGGGCCCTGTTCAGGGAACTAGGAAGGCCAAAGGTATATTTTCACCTGCCTTTGAATATGCTTCCCTATTTTCCTGTAATTATAATAATAATAACTCACATTTCTATACCTCTTTAAGGTTTACAAAATGCTTTCCTACCAACAGCCATGCAAAGCAGGTATTGTAGCTACTACTGATGCCATTTTGCAAACGAGGAAACTGAGGCCTGGATAGGAGAAAGTGATTTGCCCAGAGCCACACTGCTAAGTGGAAGAACCAGGATTTAGAATCAAGTCTTTTGTCTCTGAGATAGATCAACGCCCATAAGCGACATCTAAAAACACAAGCAGTCCACATGGTCTATCTCCATAGCAACGTCACTGGCAGAAACCAGGCAGGACTGCTGGTCATGATCTTGTCACCATATAGGTTGTAAAAAAAAAATAACAGATCATGAGATTTGAGAACTAGACTGAAAAGCACGGAGCCTAATCGCCTAATTTTACTAATGAGAAAACTAACATCAGAGACATTCTCGAAAGCTTTAAGGTTGCTATTCCTTGATTTTTTCTTTCTTTTTTTGACTTTCTTGATCCTTTTTCATCCCCCTCACCAGAAGAGGACAGGATGGGGGTGGGGAAAAAGATAAGAACATGAGCAAGGGATTCAAGGGAGAGAAGTAATGAAGGGAATGTGACTACATACACATTTGCAACTCTACAGAGTTGATAGGTCATGTGGGATTCAGGCAAGCAGGAAAGATGGAGAAGGTGGTAGTGTAATAGGAGGGAGGGAGGCAGAAGAGAGAATATTACTGGGGAAGTAAAGGTGACAGAAACCAAATGTGGAACCAGCTGGGTTATTAATAGCCCTGAGATATAGATTGAGGACACTATGGCAAAGAATTAAAGGAGAAGAAAGATGAAGAGAGAGGTCAAAAAACGTAAGCTACAAATGTCAGACACTCAGAATCTGAAAAAGAAGTAACTCAAACCCAGTTCAACTAGTTTTATTGGCAAGGCTACCTTGAGTAATGGATTCATGACCTTTGGAGTCTTCCTGCCTCCTTTTCCTCTCCCCCTTCTCTCCTTCCCCCTTCTCCGCCTTCCCCCAGATGCTGCCTCTGAAATGTTTGAGCTTAGAAATGATGGTTACAGGCAGTCTCTCCTAGAGAAACCCACAGAATAACAATGAATAGCTCATCTATCAAGAAAAGCTTCAAATGGATACATGACCTAGATATAAAAGGTCATGTCAGAGACAAATTAGAGGAGCAAGGAAGAAAATACCTTCTGAAACTATGGATGAATGAAGAACTCATGACCAAAAAAAGATAAAGAGGATCACCGAAGATAAAATAAGTAATTTTGATTATATAAAATTAAGAAGATTTTTTGGAAAACAAAAGTAATGCGATTAAAATGAGAAGGGAAATAGGTAAGTGGGGAAAAGTCTTTGCAATAAGTTTCTCTGATAAAGGTCTGATACCCCAGATATATAATAAGAAGCTGATGCAAATATATAAACAGCTCTTCTCAAATATATAATTAGTTAAAGGGAATAAACGGGCAGTTCTGGAAGGAAGAAATCCAAGCTATTAACAGCTATATAAAAATATTCTAAATCATCAATATTTAGAGAAATATAAATTAAAATAATCCTGAGGTTCTATCTTATACCCATCAGATTGACAAAGATGACAAAGATGGAAAATAACTGTTGTTAGAAGAGTTGCAGGAAGATAGGCATACCAATGTTATGAATTGGTCCAACCATTCTGGATGGTGATTTGGAACTATGCTCCAAAAGTCACTAAATTGGTTGCATACAATTTGACCAAATGATATCCCTACTAGACCTGTACTTCAAGGAGATCAAAGAAAGAGGAAAGTGACTCATATGTACAAGAATGTTTGTAGCAGCTCTTTTTTGGTAATAGCAAAGAATTGGATACTATGGGAGTCCTCAACAATTGGGGAATGATTGAACAAATTGTGTTATGTGAAAGTAATGGAACATTATTATACTGTAAGCAATGGTGTGTTAGTAAATGTTTAACAGTGAGTTCTCTGAAAAAATTTTATGCAAGACATTTTTAAGTTTCATCTGCATTATTAACATTTTCTTCTTTACTTTCCTAAGTCCAGACCATCAACAAAACAATAAATCAGACCCTGATTCGTACCATTTGCCAATTTCTGAGGTGTGAATGATCATACTGAAAATATAACAATTGGCTCTTGGGAGTTGATTTGAGCTGGCTCGAGCATATCCTTGACTGTAAGAAATGACAAAAGGGATAGTTTCAGAGAAACCTGGGAAGATTTGTATGGACTGATGCAGGGTGAAATGAGTAGAACCAGAACAGTTTGTGCAATAACATCAACATTATAAAGAAAAAAATACTTTGAAAGACTTAAGAACTGTGTTTGATACAATGACCAACCATGATTTCAGAGGACAAAGAAAGAATCATGCCACCCCCTTCCTGACAGAGAAGTGTTAGACTCAAGGTGAAGAATCAGTCATACATTTTCAGAGATAGCCAATATGGAAATTTGTTTTTCTTGTCTATGCATATTTGTTACAACACATTTATTTTCCTTTTTCTTTTTTCAGATGGGGAAGTTGGAAAGGAGTAGGATTGCCAAAGAGTTTCAAAAAAAAAAAAAAGGAAAGAGAAGAAAGGAGGCTCATTGAAGCACTTTTTAAAAAATACACAGAAGAGAACAGAAGGAAGGCCAGAAGGAAACTGACAAGCTGGACAGATTTGAAAGTTACATGTTGAATTTACATCAGGGGTTATTATCCAGGGTTTTTTTTCCATGTCATGTTCTCTAAGTTAAGAACCCACGTATTATATATTTTAAAGGAAGAGAATGCAGCATACAATAAATCTAAGATTTCATGTATCATCTTCTTTTTCTGTTCCACTTTGCATATGGAAATACTCATCTTATTTTGTAAAGTTCAGAATAAAAAAAAATTAAAGGTGAGTCCCTGGTGTGGGAAATGTAATCAAAGTCACAAATACTAAGATCAATTAGTTAGTCAGTAGACATTTTTTGAGCACCTGCTATATGCCAGACATTGTGCTAAGCATTGAGGATACAAAAAAAAAAAAAAAAAAAAAGAAAAAGGAAAATATAGCCCCTGCTCTCAAGGACCTCATGGTCTAATGGGGGAGTCAACATGCAAACAACTAGATACAACTAGGTAATTGAAGAAAGCCAGGGAAGCCAGGGAGCAGAGATGAGGACACACATCATAGACTTCAAACGCAAATATAATTCTGACCAACTAGTATAGCACATGAACTTAGAGTTTCTTTTTCGGTACTGGTGATTGCATCATCTAAGCCATCCACACTCTTTCACCAGGTCTACCTTGTTTGTGACCAATGACAAACAGTGAGATGTATCTTTGAGATCTTCACATCTGCCTAATACAACCACATTTAGGGGATATAGTAGAAATGATGGTCCTGCAAAGGACAATATGGCCAGGTCAGACAGGAGAAGATCAAGAGAGAATGGTGTCAGGAAAACCCAGAGTATTCAAGAGGAGAGGGTGGTCACTGGTTTCAAATGCCACACAGAGAGAGAGATGAAAAAATTTGAAAAGTAAGAAAAGACAATTGGATGTGGCAATTAAGAGGCAGTGTTAACTTTGGAGAGAGCAGTTTCAATGGAAAGATGAGGTAGGATCCAGATTGCAAAAGTTAGAAAGATAAATGAGAAGAAAGGAAGGGAAAGTAATGATAATTGTCAGTTTTTTCTAGGACTTTGCTTGTAAAAGGCAAGAGGGAAAGAGGACAAGAACTTGAGAGGTTGGGAGGGGCAGGTGAGAATTGTTGAAGGATGAGAGATACCTATAGGTCTGTTTGTAGAGAGCCGGGAAGGTTGGTGATTATAAACAGTGTGGGGACCATTTAGGGGGGATATCAGGCTGGAGGGGATGAGAACAAAGGTACAAGTAGAAGAAAGGAAGGAAAAAATCATTTACTAAGCACCTATTATGTGCCAGACACTGTGCTAAGTGTTTTACAAATTTTATCTCATTTCATGCTCACAGAGCCCCTGAGAAATAGGTACTTTTATTGGAAGGCAAGAAACTTCTCTCAACTTCAGTTTCTGCATCTTAAAAAGGAGGCAGTAAGACTAGATGACCTCCAAGGTCTCTTCGAGCTCTAAATCTATGATATTATTCGGATTCTATTAACTATATTGGTCTGTAAATTTAAAGAAAATTTGGCTGCTATGCCATCAAATTCCACATGGTGGCAGTTGTCTGCCATTGTGTTGAAGTGAGAAGAACTGCAATTAGATTTCTTTCATGACTCTAAGAGATCTTTTTTGACCCATTCAACAAATTATGTAGATGTGTTTAGTAACCAGGGAGCAAAACTTCAGGTATTATCTTTCCAGATATGAAAACATCAATCACCATATCAGACAACTCTCTTAGACAGCTGGGGAATGGATTTTGGTTAAGTCTTACAGTCATGGATTTGTATGTGTTCGAAAAGCTGGAAAGCCATAGAGCTGAACAGCACAGATGGAAGTCAGCAGTGGCACTTGAGGCCGTTCTAGGTCTGGTTCTAAAAGATCCTCATATTTATTCACACTGGATCATCAACTCCCTATTGGATCATTCTGGAAAGACTGAGCATGGCCCTGGCTACAGATTCTGTCTGATCCAGGCAGGCCTGCACAACATACAGCCCACAGGCCACTTGCGGCCTGCCAAAGGATGTCGGGAGGGCCTTTGAAAAAGGTAGGGTTGCCACTGTGTACTCTCCTGTTTGTCACATGACCCACAGCAACCAATCATTGTCGGTCTATTTCTAATCTAACCTATCTGCATCCTGAAGAAGTTTACGAGTTGTGTAGGTCTGGTCTAATTTCTAAGTTCCGGCCTAGCTGAGCATGTTGATGTTCATCGCCAGTGAGCTTAACCATTCATTGGCCATGGCAACACATGAAAACAATCAAAAATCCTTTATTAAGGATGGTGTAACAAGGACCATGCTTAGTGCTGGAAAGCCAAAGGAAAAGGCGGAAATATTCCCTACCCTCAAGCAGTTTATGTTAAAGGGGAAGACACACATGTATACATTCATATATGTGCATATATATATATATATATATATATATATATACACCTATCATCTATCTATCTATCTATCTATCTATCTATCTATCTATCTATCTATCTATCACCAGAACTCCAAAGTTCATTGGTTTCGAACTTTCTTCTCATTGGTGAAGACTGTTATTGTCATGAGAATGAATCCCCAAAACTGAAATAATTTTAGAAAGAAATTTATTTAGTCATTTAGTAGAGGAGGAAAGCCACGAGAAGGTTCCCTCCTCAGTCTCTGAGGGGTTTATATTGTATTGGGTTTCATAGAAGAGTACCAGCCCAGCTATTTTGTAGAAGGGGCAGTTCCCTGGCCAGATCCATTGATTTGTATAGTAGTAAGCATAAACATTCCTATTAAGTTGATTGAGAGGTATGCATAAACATTCAAACCTGGGGAACCCAAACACAAGCACTGGGTGGACCCATGACCTGCATGAAATCCAAACATTCCCTGCAGTCATCTAGCTTCCCTGGGGGGTCTCCGAGGTCAGCCTGACCTCTTTTGGGTTAGACAATTTCAGCCACATCAAACTAAATTCAAACAATATTAACAAATAAGGTTTTCCAAAGAATATAATAAAATATTTCCTTACAAGATTAGTACCCTGTGTTCATAGGAGAGGTTGGGCAGAGTTGGTGAGAGCAGGAGAGAGAAGAGCTTCAGTCTCATAAAGTATTTGACATTTCTTTGGAGTTCTCCAATCCCTTTGGGTATTTCTGGCTTCTAGCTTCTAGATTTGAAAGAGAAAATGGATGATGCCAACCCTACCTGCTGAAGGGACAATAAGACTCAGGGAAGAAGCCAATATGAGAGGAGCTAGCAGTTTCTGTTCTTTCCTTATCTCCACCTTGTTGTACTAGAAACGTCAGGGAATTTCCCCTTGGGTAAGAATTGGGACATCTCTTTGTTGAGTTACCCAATAGGAGAGCTCCTTCATTCTGTATTGTTTGGTACATATTCTCCTATGTATATTTGCTCTGATTTATGTTTTGCTATTGACTTGGGTTAATGGATTTCTTTGCTGTCTGCTATTTGTGTGTTCATTATGGCACTACTATTTGGTGGGAAGGAAGTTTAGCCTTGGATGGAAAGTTTGGGGTCGTTCTTACTCATTAATGAACAGTGATCGGAAGTTTAGCTTGAACCTGAAAACCACATCCCTTAGCCTAACAATATTTAAGGAAGCAGATAGATTTAATTCTTTCTTGGCTCTCCCTCTCTCTGAGGAAAGCAGAGTAGCCAAGACTCTGGCCTCAAACTCCTGCTTCCCCTCCTGGCGGGAATTGAACTGTTTGGAGGGAAAAGAGTCTAGAGATGTCTATTACACATCTCTGGGAACCACACAATGACACTGATCTGCTACATGTGGGGGACAGCCTAGTTACACACACACACACACACACACACACACACACACACTGAGTATAGGGGAATAGCCACAGTGAGCATGACATAAAGGATGATTCAGCAAGGCAGACTAAGAAGGAATCATCAGTTACGTAGGGGGAAGGACTAAGAATGGAGAGTGTCATGAAAATTAGAAGAAATAGAATATCATTCTAGGTAGTAAATGGTGTCAAGTGCTACAAAGATGATTAAAAGGATAAGGATTGAAAAAATATTAGATTTGGCAACTATGAGATCACTGAAAACATGAAAAAAAGAAAAATATAAAATGACCCTCAATTCTTTATGACACCTTTCAATTCTGCAGTAATAGTAGCAGCATACTTGAAAAAGTGTATAAAAGATGAGAACAATCACAAAGTTTTTCTACCTTTTAATCTTGGTACTCTAAATAAGACATCCTCATTCAATGAAATCAATTGTATTAATATTGATGTTCTCAATATAAATGAAATCAGGAGACATAGGAAAGTTGAAGCTAAATAGAAAGATGGCTCATGAGTACTTATCAGAGAAACAAAAGTTGGCATGCTCTTCTTATGCATACAAAGGCAAGAGAAGAATACTCACATTATAGTGCTCATGATGAGCATGAATTAAAGAGAATGTCATATATTGAGATAGAAATGTAATACCTTACCCTTGCTTCACAGTCTTCTTTTTATTTCCCTCTTTTTAATCCTCCTTTTCAGTTGCAGGAAACACAGGGAATCTTGGGCTACAAGCAATTGCTCCAAAGTTTAAAGATTTTAAAGGGACTCTGTGGGTCAACATTCCTAGAACTATATCTAACAAGCCCCCACCTGTGATGTTGCCTTTAATAATCAACCAATAGACATAATTAGCTCAAAATAAAGCTATTTACAAAGAGCATAGTAAACAAAATGTCCACTCTTCCCCAAATAAACCTGGGATGCACTCTCCCACAAATATGCATAGAGTCTATGGGAAGAATGGGTAATAAAGCACATACATAGGGAACACAGAACACTAAAGCAACCAATGAGTCCAGTACTACATGTCATGGTATCCTTTTCCTTCTCATATTTTTCTCCTGTGGCTTTGCCCTGGATGTGGTGCCTTTGCTTAGAAGGTCATTAAATTGGAATCTCTGGATCTGCTTTTCTCTGTATCTCAGTTCCCAACTGCCAGGACTAATTCTCCCTTGAAACCACAGTTGGCTCTCTTTTCTACTTCCAGGGGTCATGATCCTTGAAGATGATTTCTGCCCAACTGTCTCTGTCTCTCTTTTCCTCTCTCTGTTGCATATGGTATCTTCTGCTGAGCAGGTACCTCTACCCTGGTCAGTTGGGTGGGGGCGGGGGAGGGGAAGGAAGAGAGAAGGAAAGGAAAGAAATTCTCTCTTCTTTACCTCCACTGGGGGGGGGGTAGGGGTCATTCTACAAGGCTGCTCCCTGACTCCACTGTGCTTGACCATTTGCAGGGCTGGCAAGCTTAGCTTTTTTCCCCCCTATTTAACATATTTTCACATTAGTGATGTAAGTAAGAATTAGAACCAATAGGAAGAACCACAAGAAAGAGAAAACAAAACAAAACAGAAGGAAAAAGTAGCAAATAGTATGCTTCAATCTGCATTCAAACTCCATAGTTCTTTCTTTGGATGTGGATAGTATTTTCTATCATGAGACCTTTGGAGATGTCTTAGATCCTTGTATTGCTGAGAAGGGCTAAGTCTATCAATGTTAGTCATCGCACAGCGTAGCTGTTACTGTGTACAACGTTCTCCTGGTTCTGCTCACTTCACTCAGCATCAGTCCATACAAGTCTTTCCAGGTTTTTTTTGAAGTCCACCTGCTCATTATTTCTTATTCCATTATATTCATATACCACAACTTATTCATCCATTCCCCAATTGATGGGCATCCTCTCAATTTCCAATTCTTTGCCATCACAAAAAGAGCTGCTATGAATATTTTTGTATGTGTGGGTTCTTTTCCCATTGGTATGATCTCTTTGGGATATAGTCCTAGAAGTGTTATTTCTGGGTCAAAAGGTATGCATATTTTTATAGCCCTTTGGGCATAGTTCCAAATTGCTCTCCAAAATGGTTGGATCATTTCACAACTCCACTAACAATGCATTAGTGTTCCAATTTTCCCACATCTTCTCCAATATTTATCATTTTCCTGTTTTTGTCATGTTGGCCAATCTGATAGGTGTGATGTGGTACCTCAGACATGTTTTGATTTGCATTTCTCTGATCAATAGTGATTTAGAGCATTTTTTCATATGACTATAGATGGCTTTAATTTCTTCATCTGAGTACTGCCTGTTCATATCCTTTGACCATTTATCAATAGGGGAATGACTTGTATTCTTATAAAATTGACTTAATTCTTTATATGTTTTAGAAATGAGGCCCTTATCAGAGACACTGGTTGTAAAATTCTTTCCCAATTTTCTACTTTCCTTCTAATCTTGGTTGCATTGGCTTTGTTTGTGCAAAAATTTTTCAATTTAATGTAATAAAAATTATCCATTTTGCACTTCATAATGTTCTCTATATCCTGTTTGGTCATGAATTCTTCTGTTCTCTATAAATCTGATAGGTGAACTATTCCTTGCTCTCCCAGTTTGCTTATAGTATCAGCCTTTATATCCGAATCATGAACCCATTTTGACTTTATTTTGGTACATGGTGTGAGATTTTCATCTATACCTCAAGCTTAGCTTTTTAAAGGACATTGACAAGCATGGACAATCTTTTGTGAGCCAATGGCAAGTTGCTTCTCTAATTCCATCTGGAAGAACTCCTTCAAGATTCATAAAGGGCAATAGATCCATCTTTGCACATCTATTTAACACATTAACACCTCATTGTTTAACACAGTAATACTTCATCTACCCTTTACTTTCTGTGGTTTTATCAGCTAATGGGGGGAGGAGAAAACAATTTCCCCCAACTATACTTCCAAGAATAATTCACAAACATATTAAGGGAATCATGGATAAAATATGAGAAGGGAATAGGTAGAGTTTTTGCAAATTATATTTTGTGGTTGATCACATCTTTACAGTCATGTAATTGACTGAAAGGTGAAGAGAATATAGAATCTTGCATATCATTTGTCAACTATAAGAAAACACTTGATTGAGTAGAACAAAACACTATTTAAAGGATATTTTTCAACATGGCCTCTCTCATGTTCATGTTAAGATCATAAAAATTGTCTTGATAAAAGCAGAAGCAAGATAACTTTTTTGATTATTATTGCCCATAGAAAGTCTTCATTTGAATTGTAGGAGCACCAGGAAAATAAGAATCATACTGTGGTAGCAAAAATAACTTTTATTGAAAGTGGTAATTTCATGTTTCTAGTAGTAAGGGGAAACTCCAGAAAAGACTCTGAAAAAGAACTATAGGAAACTTCTGGCAGGCATCATTGGCTTAATCTTTACAGAGGCTTTAATTTACTGATTAGGTTGGATTCTTTTTTTATACAGACTACCCCTAGGTATGCAACCTAGAGAGTTACACAGGTCTCTAGGCAGTTGTTACAAATAAGTGTGTTCCACTGGTCACAACCTGGCTGAGCACATTATATATAAGAAATTCTTATGGTTGGGTTCAAACAGAGGTCTTTATTGCCACTGAAACCAAGAGAACTCCTTTGTCCACCTTGTGTTTCTGTATGAAGTCTCCTACAATGATCTTCTGATTATTCATATCATCTGAGGAATAAAAAAAGGAAGATGTAAGACCAGTAAACATGTTTGCTTCTATAATGGAGACCATCCTGATCAAAGTCTAAATGGAAAAGAGATTTTTCTATAGATGATGAAGTCCTACAAATCTTCCTGTTTGCAGATGCCATTGTGTTGATTCCATTAAGTTCTGGAAAATTGCAGATCCTACTAAATGAGATCCATGATCACTCAAAAAATGTTTGGCTTAACTATCCATACAATGTTATCCAAATGGATGAATAATGCTTATTATACAAATAATGATACATAGTTCGATGGATACCCCATAGAGCTTGTCTATCAGTACATATATCTTGGACAGACACCAGAGATGTACAATGAACTAAGCCTAAAACTGAACAGGAAGAAGAGAGAGTTAGATTGCTCTGGGGATTATCTTTGGGGATAGTACTAAAGTATTATCAATGATGCCCAAACTTCTCCCTAAACAAAAACTCTTCATTTCTAGTAATGCATTTTTTTCTGTATTCCTAGAAGAATTAAAATTGTGAGTCATCCAAAGGGCAATGGTGATGATTACCAGTTATGATTTCCATGCAAAGACCAGTATCTAGCTATTTACTAGGAAATACAGGCCTCCCCAGGCATCTTGCCATTTTCCATATCACTACTCTCTCGTGCCCTGCCTGAAAAAAATCACCCTCCAGATCTACTCTCCAAACATCTTGCTATCCCTCCTTAGAGGAATTAATCCACTCAGCATTGGTTCTCTATCTGGAGCTGAACTGTCTTGATTAGTGAGTGAATAACTATAAACTCATTTAACCCATATACCTAGCTGTACAAAGACCATGTTTAACATTCCATTCAGGTGTACATAAGGAAAACCAGGCCTACCTGGATATTTTGTCATTTATCTTGCTAGCAATAACAGTAATATAGTCAATACCAACATTGTTATCAGGGGACACATGACAGTTGACTGATTTATAATGCCACTTGCAATCCCTATGACTTTTCCATACCAAAACTCCCTTCTCTAGCCATCACTCTACTATATATCTTGCCCCCTCTATTAGAATATACATATCATAATACATAATAAATAATATTTATAATAATAAATGCAATATAAAATATATTGTAGTCTGCCTGCCAAGACAAACCCAGGAACAAAAATTGAACAAAATTGTAAAACATTTTTCACACAAATAAAGTCAGATCTAAACAATTGGAGAAATACTAATTGCTAATGGGTAGGCCAAAGCAATATAATAAAAATGATAATTCTACCTAAATTAATTTACTTATTCAGTACCATATCAATGAAATTACCCCAAAATTATTTTATAGAACTAGGAAAAATAATAACACAAAAGGTCAAGAATATCAGAAGAATCAACAAAAAAAATTGTGAAGTAAGATAGCCTAATCATATAAGATCTCAAGCTGTATTATAAAGCAGTAATCATTAAAATAATCTGGTGCTAAGAAACAGAATGGTGGATTAATGGAATAGATTAGGTACACAATACACAGTAGTAAATAATCATAATAATCAAGTGTTTGACAAACCCAAAGATCTAAGATTTCGCTATTTGACAAAAATTGCTGGGAAAACTGGAAAGCGGTTTGGCAGAAACTAGGCATAGATCAACATCTCACACTGTATACTAAGATAAGGTCAAAATGGGTACATGATTTAGACATAAAGGGTGATGTCATAAGCAAATTAGGAGAGCATAGATGATTTTATCTGTCATATTTATGGATAAAGAATTTATGAACAAACAAGAACTAGAGAGCATTATGCAATGCAAAATATTTATAGCAGTTCTTTTTGTGGTGGCAAAGAATTAGAAATTGAGGAGATGCCTATTAATCAGCGAATGGCTAAACAAGTTGTGGTATGTGATTGATTGTGATGGATTACTATTGTGCTATAAGAAATGATGAGCAGAAACTTTTGGAAAAACCTGGGAAGATTTACATGAACTGATACAAAGTGAAATGAGCAGAACATGTAAAACATGTTCAAATATTATGCTTTGATGTGTATTCAGACTCCATCAGTGAAACATACTTCTTAAACTTTTTTTATTGTTGTTGTTGTTGATTTTGGTCTGCCTTTTCTTTTGCAACATGGCTGATATGGAAATGTTTTGCATGATTGCACATGTGTAGTCTCTATCAAATTGCTTGCCTTCTCAAAGAGATGGGAGGGGAGGGAGGGAGAGAATTTAGAACTCAAAATTGAAAAAAAAGAATGTCAAAAATTTTTACATGTAACTGAGAAAAAAATTAAATGGGAATAAAAAAATGTAAGATTTTTTTGTATGCTACAGATCACATCCCTAGAAGATGATTAACAAATTCATTCATCCATTCATAAAAAATTTCATCAAAAAGGCTTATTCAGTAGTCAAGTAGTAAGAAAAAGGGATAACAGATAGACATCCTATAGACTGCACTAGAATCCATTTAACATTAAGAAATTTAGAAAAATACCAGCACATTGGGTGAACTCTATTTCTCAGATTTATGGGAGAACATAGGCAGGAGTCATAAAGGATGATAAACTGTTTATGTGCTCTGAACTGCATTGCTGGAGGAAGTACCTACATTAATGAGATCAATGAAGAGGAAAGAGTGCCGGATTTGGAGTCAAAGATCCTTGATACAAGTCCTGGTTCTACAACATACCTGGACGACCTTGCAGAAATCACTTAACCTCTTTGGGTCTTAGTTTCCTCATTTTTAAAATGAGGGGGTCAAAATAGATAACCTTTAGGAGTCCTTCTAGCTATGAATCCATGAATCTGTGATCCTAAATTCTAAAGTATTTGTGACATTAGTTTCCTCTTTTGTAAAATGAGGATAATACCTACCTCCCAGAGTTATGAGAATAAAATGAGATGTTTGTAAAGCACTTGGTAAACCTTAAAATGGTATGTAAATGCTAGATATTATTATTGTTAACATCGTTTATACTGTTTAACTTTTCATGTATTTAGTCCTTCACTTAGCTCCTTGAGACAGCCTCATTCATTCATTTATTCAATCATTCATTTAGTTATTCAGTTATCAAGTAGCTTTTGTTATTCAGTCAGTTTTGGTTGTGTCCAACTTTCTGTGACCCCATTTGGGATTTTCTTGGCAAAGATATTGAAGTGGTTTGCCATTTCCTTCTTCAGTTCATTTTTACAGATAAGGAACTGAGGCAATCAGGGTTAAGTGACTTGCCCAGGGTCACCCAGCTAGTAAGTGTCTGAGGCCACATTTGAACTCAAGAAGATGAGTCTTCCTGACTCCAGGCTTGGGGATTCTATCCAATGCACCACCTAGCGCCTTGATTAAATAGCCACTATGTTCAAAGCACTGAGCTAGTCACTGGAGTTACAAAGACAAAAATAAAACAGTCCCTACTCTCAAAAAGCTTACCTTCTACTGAGGAGAAAATACGACACACCTGGGTAAGTCAATATAAAATATATACAAATGTGTGTGTGTGTGTGTGTGTGTGTGTATGTGTGTGTGTGTGTGTGTGTGTAACTAAGAACTGACAGGAACAGGAAAGGTTCATGTAGGAAATTGTACTTGAGAGGTATAACCAAAGTAATAGAGAAGGTATAAACAGAAAAAAGAAGAGGGCCCCAGAGCAGTGCCTTGGGATATACCCATGCAGAGGAAGTAGGACATAGATAATGATAAAAAAGAAAAAGAGATAGAGGAGGATCACTTTCACCTAGAGAGTTCAGCAAAATACTCTTCATAATATGAGCCTAACAAATGCTGACTGATTGGTTGATCAATTAATTAAATAATTTTTTTTTTAATATCAAGGGTCTCAAAGAAAGTATGGTCTAGCCATGGAGAACTATAGTTCTTCATCCTGGCTATGGAAACAACTAAGTGACTGGTTTCAAAATGAATACTGAATATTCACTGACAATAGAGCTTATGTTGCAGCATCAGGGATTTAAATTAGATATGGAAGGAAAAAAATTCCTACCAAGATAACTATCTTAAACATTGGTTTGGGTTACTGGGGAAGGATGTGGTATCATTTCTCTAGAAACTTTTAAAGATAGGAAACATTCTGGAAGACAGTGTAGTGGGTCAGGGCATTGAGCTATAGATAGGAGACCTGTGTTAGAGTTAACTGTTTATATTTGGTTCTAATCCAGACTCAGCTTTGCTACTGGTCAACTGTGTGACCTTAGGCAAGTATCATCACTTCTTTAGTCCTCAGTTTTCTCATCTCAAAAACCAAGGGGTTGGACATCACCCCTTCTCTCTCTAAAATTCAATGGTTCTATTCTCCTATACCCTGAATGATTTAGATTTGGTCTTGAATTAAGACTGCATGACATCTCAAGGCATTTTGCAGTCTTATGCCTGTGTATTGAAAATTTATAATAATTTTTAACTATATATTTAAAAGCAAATTGTACATAATAGGCTTGCAGTTTCATGTGCAATTATCTTTTTTATTGTACTTTTATGGAAATGCTTGTTTTATTCCATAAATTAAAAATAAAATACATCTTAATAGTTTTTTGGGGGGGGTGTTAGACAATGGCAATTAAGTGACTTGCCCAGGGTCACACAGCTAGTAAGCATTATGTGTCTGAGGCTGGATTTGAACTCTGGTCCTCCTGAATCCAGGGCCAGTGTTCTATCTACTGCACCACCTAGCTGCCCCACATTTTAATAGTTTTTGAAAAGCTTTATGGATGCCTTTTTTTTAAAAAAAGTCATTTTTTTTTATTATGCCCCACCTCATTTCTTCCCTTTGTAACAAAGAAAAACATTTAAGTGAAACTGGTAAAATGACTTCCTCAGATAGCATATGCAACACTCCTTTTCCCCATCTGTCTGCTGAGGGAGGGAGTTTGATTTAATTCAATTCGAACTGCATTTAATAAGCAATAATTTGCAAGGTACTGTTCTAGGCTCTGGGCATACAAAGACAAGAACAAAATATTTCCCTGTGGGATCAAGGTTTGTTACAGCATTTAATCTGAAAATTTTTTCATTTTTGAGGGTGTCTTTTAAAAATCAGTATTCAAGATGAACAATATTCAGGATTCGGTAAAGTGAAAAAAACACTATCTCTGGAGTCAGAGACCCTGGATTCAAATCAGTCATATGCTGGTAGATATTTAACAACCAGTTCTCTATGGGACCTCACACACTTTAAAATTTAATCTGCATTATTTACTTTTTCTCATCAATTTCTTAAAACTGGACAATCAACAAGACAGTAAGTCAAGCCCTGATTTGTAGCTTTTGCTGATTTTTGAGGTGTAAATGCTCACATAGAAGATTGAATAATCTGTGATCAGGTCTGGCTGGCCCACATCACTGGTTCAAAAGCTGCCTCTGATGCCTAGGTGTAGACAGAAGAGTAGATATTCTGACCAGGTGTTTTCACTTAAGATCTGCAATTTTCTCACTGCCTCATAGCTGCTCCAAAAGGTTGCCGTGAAGATCAAATGATGATGAAGGCAAAGTACTTTGCAAGCCTTAAAGTGTTATATGCATATCAGCTATGATAATTATTAGAACACTAGTGAATCTCGAAATATTAAAGACATTTTTTATTGAAGTCTATGCTACTATTATATCACAAAGGCAAGTTGGGGGTATAGTCTCATACCTTATTTGCATATATAAAAACATTGTACATTAAAATGTGAACAAATAATTAAACAGTTTGGGGTGATGTAGCACTAGCTTATGAACTATACTAGAAGCTTGGGCAGCCTTAAAAGAAAAAGCTCATTTGTTTTGATTCTTTACCATCTGTTAATGTAGGTAGCAGTGATCCACAGTGCAACTGATCCAAAAGAAAAAGCTCAAGAGTAGGAGGGAAAGTAGTAGGGCAAATCACGATCCAGAATGATAACCATCACTTTTGATTTCCCTATCCCAATTAATCCCACAGCAAACTGGGTTTTAAATATTTCTTCTTTATAGCTCTATAGGAAAGATGGGGACCAAGTTACTGGACTGCATCATTCAGTTCAATATAAGTAACAATTTCATATCAGTTAGGGTCATTCCAAAGTAGTCTATTTGCAGTGGTGAATTCAATGCAATTCAACAAACATTCATTAACCATATATTCTGTGCAAGGCACTTGAGATATAAAGGCAAAAAGGAAAAACACTAGAGTTGTTCAAGAAGAGACTGAGTAACTATTTGTCTCAGTGGTTGTGAGGGCAGCTACGTGATAGAGTAGATGGACATCTAAGTCTGGAGTCAGGAAGATCTGAGTTCAAATAATACCTCAGATACTTCCTAACTGTGTGACTCTGCCTCTATTTTTTCAAATGTAAAATGGGGATAATAACAGCACTTTCTCACAGGGTTGTTGTGAGGATCAAATGAGATAATATTTGTAAAGGGCACATAGTAGGCACTATATAAACGCTTATTCCCTTTCCTGCCTCAATTTGAACTTTACTTCCTGTTTTTTAATAGTCTTGAATCTATAGTTGGCCAATTCAACAATGCACCATCCTCTGCCCTTGAACCTTTTACCATCTGTTCTTTTCCTGCTAATCACAAACCTGAGTCAACCTCATGTCTGTTTTAGTATAACGGTATTATGGTTAAAAGGAGGCTAGGTGGCACAGAGGATAAAGCACTGGGCTTGGAATCAAGAAGACCCATCTTCCTGAGTTCACATCTGGTCTCAGATACTTACTAGCTGGGTGACCCTGGGCAAATCACTTCACCCTGTTTGCTTCAGTTCCTCATCTATAAAATGAGCTAGAGAAAGAAACGGCAAACCACTCCAGTATCTTTGCCAGAGCACAAAAGGACCTCAACACCACCTATCCTCTCCACATTTTAAATGAGAAAAGTTGTGATTTGCCAACTCTGAACAGTATCATATTGTCTTTCCCATTCCTACTCCTAAGCTCACCAATGCTGCTGGAGCAATTTCCCTGCAAATCTGTGCTAATAAGTGTTTCAGGACAGAATTCAAACTCGGGTCTTTTTGACTCCAAGGTCCATACTCTATCCACTGTGCCACCTGAATTCCTCCATGTTGTTTTAGTATGACACACCAAATCCTGCAGGCTTCCTTGGTCCTCTCCCAGACCTGAGGCAGCAGCAGTAAGGGAGGGGATTGTTTCAGTTATAAAGGAGACACAGATTCTGGTTCTTTCTTCTTTCAACCCTCCAGGTGGCATTATCTAACTTCCTGGGAGGACTGGCCCTTCTTCACTATGTTACATAGTGATTGAGCCCATATAGTAGCTAGAATAGGGGAACTCAACTAGATAAACTTGTTCCTGCTTTGTATTTCTGCTTTGTATTTCCTTTTTTGAGTGGGTGACCAAACATTGTGAAGATGAACATGTTTAGACTTAGTGACCACTTTAATGAGTTCAAAAGGTTTGGAGATACTGGCTCTTCAGTTGGTGCTGACCACACTTCAGAAAGATTCTCTTACATGTACTCTAGCCCTCTTAAAGATGACTATTCCCAGGAATTAATAGTAGTTATTATTTTAAATAGAAATGTATTATTTTAAATATAAATATTCTATTTTAAATATAAACATTATTTGAAATACAATTTTAAAAACATAACTATATTTTAAATATAAATATTTACATGTTAAATATAAATATTTTAAGTATAAACATTATTTTAAATACAAATAATTTATTTTAAGCATTTATATAGTGCTTTAAAGTTTCCCAAATTGCTTTAGAAATATTTCATTTTATTAATGCAATAACCCTGGAAAGTAAGTTTTATTATTATACCTATTTTACAAATGAAGAAACCGAGGAAGACAGGGGTCAAGTGATTTGTTCAGAATCACACAACTAGTGTCTGAGGCAAGATTTGAACTTAGTTCTTCCTGGCTTCAATGATAAACCCTGCCTATCTTGCCAGAAAATATAGGCTTTGAGGGAAACAGCAGAGGAGAGGTTAAATCCAAAATTCCTAATCAGCTGTCCTGTAAACTGCTTCATGTTGAATGGTTTTAAGTATCAGTCTTCTGTCAGAGTATAACAATAATTAGGATATTTACTTAGTTTGTTGTGTCTGTCAAATGTGTACTTGTGAGTGTTCTGTGTTTAGCATCCACTTCGTGTATAGAATATACATAGTTGTCCCTTACAAACCAAAACTTTATCCTTAAGTATTTTGTCCTGGTATATAATGAGCTGGAGTATAAGAAAAGAGAGTCTAACCCTTCTCATACATGCACACATACATTATGTACATATACAGACACATATATGCATATTTATATATATACAGTCATGCATGTATACATGCATCTTTTTGGCATTTAAAGTCCTTCATAGCCTGTCTCCTTCCTACTTTTCCAGTCTTCCAGCAACGCTAGCCTTCTTGCTCTTCTTCTCACACAAAACTCCATTTCCTGACCATGCCTAATTGTTTCTCATGCTTGCAATCTTCTCTCTTCTCACCTCTACCTCCTTCCTTCCCTGGCTTACTTCAAGACCTTCTGCCGGAGCCCTTTAGGGCAGCTAGGTGGCTCAGTGGATAGAACACTGGGCTTCAAACTAAGAAAACTCATCTTCCTGAGTTCAAATCTGGCCTCAGACACTTACTACCTGTGTGACCCTGGACAAGTCACTTAACCCTATTTGCCTCAGTTTCCTCATCTGTAAAATGAGCTGGAGAAGGAAACGGCAAATCACTCCAGTATCTTTGCCAAGAAAACCCCAAATGGGGTCATGAAGAGTCAGAAATAATTGGACAACAACAGGAGGCCTTTCCTGATCATCGTCCCCCTATACTGCACTACTAGTGGTTTCCCTATGAGACAACCCTCTATTTGTACTGTATGTATGTTGTACATGTTGACTCTGGAATTACAGTGTGAACTCCTGGAAGGCAGGGACTGTACTTTTGCCTTCCTTTGTACTCCCAGGACTTAGCACAATTCTTGGGACATAGTAAGTGTTTGTTACATGCTTATTGACTGACTGGCTGACTAGGGACAGTGCACCAGTTCTTAATGTTAGATGTACATAACTTATAATTCCTGTGTATTAGGTTTTAGATTTCTGAGGCATGGACTACGATATTTTTCATCTTTGTATCCCAGTCCCTAACTAATATATGTGTGTCAAATTAAGCTGAATTGAAATAGTTGATCTGAGGACTGTTCTAATTCCAAATTCCCATGATTTTATGATTCTTCCTCCACTACTAAAAATTCAAATAGGTATTGGCAGATATTACTTTGTAGACCAACCAAATGATAACCATTAAAATGATGAAACTTGGCTGTTCAGCAATAATCCAAGAAATAAGTCCCACAGAGAACAGGAAACAGAAAAAAAAACCCAAAGATTTAAGGAATGGAGGATTTCAGCAGGGTTGTAGTAGAATTCATCCTAATTGGTGTCCTTTGTAAGCCCGAGTATTTTCTTTTCTCCATTTAAAATGATTATTCTGAGAAGAGGTCTATAGGCTTCACCAGACTGCCAAAGGGGTCCATGACACCAAAAAGGTTAAGAAACTCTGCCTACCAAGCACCAAGGGCTGGTCTGCAGATGAGAAAGTTATAGAGACAAGGTAACGTATAAAAAAATGTTAGACAAATGTAGATTATTTTTACCCTCATCATACAGCAAGCGTTGAAAGTCTGAGGAGAGGAGGAAGTAAATCCAAATGCAAAAATGGTATGGAGGAAAAGAGTCTTCCCACGTGGAGTGGAACCCTTGCCTAGCGCATCTCGAGAAAGCCAAAGCTTTAGGTGAGGTTCAAGAAAGGTTCTGCTTCAATTGCTTGCAAACAAAGAAACAGCTCTTTCCTTCAGGTTTCTTACTAAATCTGAATGGAGGGTGGATTATTACCTATCAGAACACACCCTTCTCTCCTAGCCTATCCAATGAAATTTGAGTTCTCCTCACTTGAGGAAGACAGTACGTTCACGGTTAATCGACAGGTGCTCCTCACCAATGGTTGAATCTGCCACCGGCCAATGGGCTAGAGGAAAGGGTTGATCCATGGGTTTGAGAATGAGAAACCAGAGCGGGAGGGGGGCGGGGGGGCGGAGACTCTCCTGCGGAGGAGGCGTGCTTGTCATTAGGGATGGAGAGTAGATGGGAGGGGAGCAGTTGAGGGGAGGGTAGTGGGGGGGGGAAGGATATGTCCAATCAGAACTAGGGTAACCTGTGGACCCAGGATCTCCATGGCCAATGGCGAGGGAAGCTGGCAAAACCCAGGGGTTGGGGGTGGGGCAGGAGTCCCCGCCCGCCACCCGGTCCTCCATCCCCGCCCCAGTTAGTCCGCAGGGTTGGGCGGGGCGGAGCGGGTGTCAGGTGGTCCTGGGCGTGCAGCCTAGGCTAGGAAGACAGGACGAAAGGGGTGGGGAGGGGAGTAGGGAGAAGAGAGGACGGAGGCGCCGGGAGCGGCTCTGGGCAGCAGACCTGGGAACGCTGGCTTCATGAACGGGTTATCCCCAACCCCGTACCCCTCCCACCCCACCACCCCTGTGTGGTGGAGGTAGAACAGGAGGGAAGGGGGGGATCCGGCCCGGCCCCCATGCTCCACTGAGGGTTCTTCGGGCCGGGACACCTCGAGGGCTTCTCGCTCCACATCCCCTACCCCGGCCCCCGGTCCTCCCCTATTCCGCCACCTTCCACCCTACCTGCAGCCGCCGCTGCCTTCGGGGGAGGGGTCCCCCAGCTTCTGCGGAGCCGCATGAACAATAGGCAGCGGCGGCTCCTGCGCTCCATGGATCTCCCGCTCCATGGATCCCTCCCGCGCGCTTCTCGGCTGCCTGGCGAGCGCTGCTGCTGCCGCCCCGCCCGGGGAGGATGGAGCCGGGGCCGGGGGCGAGGAGGAGGAGGAGGAGGAAGAGGAGGAGGGGGCGGCGGCGGCGGCGGCAGCGGCAGTGGCAGTGGCAGCAGCAGAGGAGCTGGGCGCCGAGCCACCACTGCCCTTCTGGACCGCGGTGTTCGACTACGAGGCTGCGGGAGAGGACGAGCTGACCCTGCGGCTGGGCGATGTGGTGCAAGTGCTGTCCAAGGACTCGCAGGTGTCCGGCGACGAGGGCTGGTGGACTGGGCAGCTCAATCAGCGGGTGGGCATCTTCCCCAGCAACTACGTGACCCCTCGGAGCGCCTTCTCCAGCCGCTGCCAGCCCGGTGGGGAAGACCCCAGCTGCTACCCAGCCATCCACTGTAAGGGCAAGGCGGGCCAGGAGGTGCAGAGGGGAGGGGCCTGGCTCAAGTGGGGGAACTGGGGCAGGAAAGTTGCTGGGGGGGGGTACCCATGGGAAAGCGGGCAGCTGGTGCGCGCTTGCGCCGGGTGCAGGGGCTTGGTAGTGCCATAGATAAGATCTACGGTGCGCAGGCCGATCCTCGAATCCTAGGCTTTGGGCCTTTTCAGTTTTGATGGGACTACCGTCTACTGTGACTTACCCTCACGAAGTCAAGTCCTAGCTCAGGGAGCCCCTTCACCCTTTACTGTGCAGGCGGGTAATAGTAGGCTCATAACGACTGGGTATTTCTAAGAGCAACGTTAACAGGTTATCTGTTACCCCACTCCTTTTACAGATACTAAGGATCCGTGAAAAGTGACTTGCCTAAGGTCACACAGCTACTAACAGAGCCAGTGCTCTTTTCATTACATCAATACTGTGAGGATCTTAGTCATCAGATCCACTAACCCTCCACTCCTCCCCCACCCTGCATAGGCTTTGCTGAAAGGAAGATTGGGGAGTCCAAGACAGGGCTGGGTTGAAAAGTTCATTGAACCCCAGATTTCCTCAAAGCTGAAATTTCTGTGAAATATTGTATAGTTTTCTTGGCTCATCTCTACACCAAGGAAGCTTATGGTTAGGGGCCTCACTGGGTGAATGATGTCCCAAGAAGTGGTGAGTTGGGAGAGGGAAAAGGTATCTGAAGTACAAAGTTCACTGCTTAAATTCCAGTTCTTTAACTCACCTGCTGTTTGTTTTTTTTTTTAACCTGTTGTTTAAAGAACCTTTAGAAATATTTCTTGCTCTCTCTTCCTACAGTGGTCTTAAAACTAGTTTTTAACTATGACAGATCATGATCAATAGTATTTTTGTCACTGTCTTGAATCTCTCAATGATCCTCAATCCTTACCCACATCTGATAAGTAAATCTCATCAAACTCCAAGGACATAAATTACCACAGGAATCAGTCAATGCTAAAAAAAGCAAGCAGAAAGCAAAAAATGACAAGATTTTTAAAAATCTGAAATGCTCCTTTGTATGCTTAGACTTTCTTGGAAAGATAGTAAGAGGACCCGGCTTCAAATATCACCTCTGGTACTTATTACCTTGGCGGTTTTGGGCAAGTCACTTAATCTTCTGGGCCATCAGCTTCCTTATTTGTAAAGAAAAAAATGACGGAGTTGGATTGGATGACATTTAAAGTACCTTCAAGTTCTAAACCTATGATACCAAGTATTGAATATTTTTACTTCTTACTAACATTTATGCCATATTTCATATCCCAGTTGACCTTTAAAATAAAAGGAAAACACAGGTTCTTAGCAAGAATGTTGTTTTCAGTACTTAAAAATTCAGTGTTTAACTTAATCTCTATTGTGAAACTACTCTCTGCTCTTGACTTGTAACTTATTTCCACAAAAGTAGTTTAGAACAAAACCAGAAATCTTTCTTTCTCTTCTTCTTTTTGCCCCCAATTTGGGATCCTCCACAGTTCTAACCATGCTTTCCATTGCTTTATTGAATTTAAAACTGCATATGGCTACATGTTGATCTTTATAATTTTTGGATTCTGAAAAGAACTCTTGTGAATGATGTCCAGGTACTAAGTCCATCGAACTAAAAGTCTAAAAATTCAGCTGAGTGCTCTCAGATGTAGTTAGTGGCAAATATGGTAGTATGGCAGAGAAAGAGGTGAATGGGCATGTTGGATGACCCTGGTCATTTTAGTGACTAAGTTAAGTCAGAGTCTGATGTTTTCTGCCAATGAAGCCTTTGATCTTTATTCATTGGGTCCACCTAAAATTAGGGTTGAGAGAACTTAGCACCCAACATAATGCCTGACTCATAGCAGTTTATCTAATTGGATTGCACATAAGCTCTTGATAAAAGTATGTTGAATTGAGTATTTAGTAGATACTGAAAAGTTCACTTTTCCTCAGTGTCTTCCATTCCATGGCTTCTGAAATATGTTGCAGTGGTCTGGACTGGGTGTATATGAAGATAAAAATGATCCTGAGCTCTATGAACCATGTAGATTGACATTGTCCCATTTTAGAAAAGAGCTTTTCCTCTACTAAGAAAAGTCAAATTTGGGTCTTATAAGATTCCCCCAGGGTAGAACTGATTGAGCTTCAGTAGTGAAGGAAAGACAGGAAATAGAATAATTCTCATAACATTCACAAAGGTGGAAAGAACTGACTTTGTTCAATGGACCTTGAGTAATGTTGCTGGATGGAAGTGATACCTTTTGGAGACTAAAGTCATCTAGTACCAGACAAGATCCCTGTGAATTCTTTTCTTTGGTCCTTATCCTAGTTCTGGAGATTGCCAGCAAGTGTACTTTTTGTCTTTTAGACGTTATCAGTTCCACCAGCTGTCTAGGTGGTATTTAGTATTTATTTAGTATTTAGCATTATACTTTTAGTGTTATATAAAATTATATACATTTAGTATTATATAGAAAATAAAAATGGGCATCTTTGTCACCAGAGACCTGGAGTGGGATAGAACTACTAATAATTCTTTCCTTGAACTATCTACCCAGCCCCTCAGGATTTCTTCTGGGTGTTTTGTGATTGAGCTCTACAAACATCGTATATAGGATCTTAAAGAACGTGATGTGAAGGACTATATATTTTAGTTTTAAATGTTGGTGTTTTAAAATGAAATTTTCTCATCATTAAACTCTATTCAAATATGGATGACAAGAATTCCCCTAGTTTTGTTCCACCAAAAAATTCAATTCAGCAAACATCTGTTCAATACCTACTTCCTGCAAAAGCACTGTGTCAGTTCCTCGAGATAGAAAGACAAAAAAACAACAGTTCTTGCCCTTAAGGGGCTTATGTTTGACTAGGGGATACAACATGGGTATGATTAAATACAAAGTATACATAAACTAATACAAATAATTTCAAGAAGGAGAGAGTACTTATGACCAGAGAGATGAGGAAAGGTCTTGTGTGGCAACTAAACTGTGCTTTGAAGGAAAGCAGGGGTTGTGAGAGACTGAGGTGAGGAGGAATGGCAGTCCGGCCATGGGAGCCACTTGTGCAAATGCACAGAGGGAGGGGATGAAATATATATGGGAAACATGTATATATGTACATATCATGTGTAGGAAACAGCTAGCTAGCAGGGCAGTTTGACTGAAGGAGAATCTGGAGAGGGGAATAATATGAAATAACACTGGATAAGGAGGGTTTTGTGTACTTGACTGAGGAATTTTATATTTTTTCCAGAAACAATAGGGAGACATTGAGGTTTATTGAGTAGGGGTGTTACATGATCAAATCTGAATTTTAAGAATATTTAGCAGATGTGTAAAGATGGTTTGGAGAGAGAAGACACTAGAGGTAGAAAGATCAATTTTTAGGGAGCTATTGCTGATAATTAGGAGGCTATTGATAATATCATCTTACACCAGTATATCACTTTTAACTTTATGGAGTATGCCCACATCAATTACTTCATATATAATAGGATAAACTTTTATTTTAATTGTAGTTAGCATAAGTGATAGAGTTTGGCTCCCAATAAGGTTGACATATATAACTCAGGAGCTTTTCAATGTTCTTTCTCATTCTTTTTTTTTTTTTTTTTTGGCTAGGCAGTGGGGCTAAGTGACTTGCCCAGGGTCACACAGCTAGTAAGTGTTATGTGTCTGAGGCCGGATTTGAACTCAGGTCCTCCTGACTCCAAGGCTGGAGCTCTGTCTATCCACTGCGCCACCTAGCTGGCCCCTTTCTCATTCTTAAGGGTAAAAAAAAACAACCCTTTGTTTATATTGTATTTTATTGGGTGGTATAGTCTGGTGGGCTAAATTTTTTTTTTCTGTCAAGAAGTGCTTTTATTTTTCTTTCACACAGAGCATATATCATGTTTATTTAGTAATTTACACTTTCATTACTTATGAGCATCCTTAGCCATTTCTTTGTAGAACAGGAAAATTCTGGAGAATCTGCAGCTCACTTGCTCTGAGCATGCAGAAATGTGCTTATATTATTGCACATGATCTGAGGGGTGACCCTGAAGTGGAACAAATATGGTTTTTGTTTTATGAAAGGTTACTGAGCTGCAGCTTGTACTGAAAACTTCATGACCTGATTCCTGTTTAAAACCAGCACTAAACTTTTACAGGAGCAGAGAATAAAGGTTAGTTTCACAGATGAATAAGCCATAGTCCCCAAGAAAAAGAAACACCAGGGTAGTGTCTTCTCAGAAAAGTCATTCATCAGTATTATTATTTTCTATATAGCTCTCGTCTTTTACCAAGACATCAGTCTCAAAGCTAATACAGGTTATATATACTGTTTGATAAAGTATGAAACCAGAAACTAAGGTTTTATGTTGTAACCAAAGAGGTCATTACCATATTTTCCCATGTGGCCGTCTTTCTTTTCCTTCCAGTGATGGAACCAGAGGAGCTGTTCCTTCAGAACCATGAGTTCAGTATCATCAGGCTGTAGATTAGGAGCTGAAAGGGTCCTCAGAAGTCATCTAGTCCAGATCTTTCATTTTACAGATGATGGACCTGAGACCCAGGAAAGTTAAATTACTTCTCTACACAGGTAGTAAGTGTCAGAGGCCAGATATGATTCTGAGTGATCTGACTCCAAAGTTCTTTCTCTGGGGATGGATAGTATTTTTCGTCATAAATCCTTCAGAGTTGTCTTGGATCATTGCATTGCTGAGAATAGCTAAGTCGTTCACAGCTGATCATCTTACAATATTGCTGTTACTTTGTACACAGTACATTTCACTTTGCATCAGCCCATGCAAATTTTTTCTGGTTTTTCTGAGAGCATCTTGCTCATGATTTCTTATGGTACAATATTATTATGTCATAATCACTTACCACAACTTGTTCCTCCATTCCCTAATTGATAGGCATTCCCTCAGTTTCCAATTCTTTGCCCCTAGAAAGGAGCTGCTATAAATATTTTTGTACATATAGGTCCTTTTACTTTTTGTTTTTTTAATCTCTTTTGGGATATGGACGTAATAGTGGTATTGCTAGGGTATGCATGTTTTTATAGTCCTTTGGGCACAATTCCAAATTGCCCTACAGAATGGTTGAATCAGTTCACAACTCCTCGAACAGGGCATTAATGATTGTTGGTAAATCTAAAGACAACAGTTTCCAGTTGAATGAAGATGTTAGAACCCAGACTGCAAAGGGTTAAGGAGTGAGTAAAAAATGGAAGCTGGGAGTCTAGATAACTTTTTCTAGGGTTGGCTTAGAAAAGGAGAGATATAGAACTATAGTTTAAACAGATGGTAGAGTCTAGTGAAGGTTGTTTAAGGATGGGGGAGATGTGTGCATGTTTGAGGACAGTAGAGAAATAATCAGTAGATTGTAAAAGGTTGAAGATTTAACAGAGAAATAATGAATGAGGTTGCATTATGTTGAAGAAGATGAGAAGACATGAGATCAAATGCACATGTGGGAAAGTTGGAAGCCCACTTCACATTGGACTTGAGGAATGGAAGAGAGAGTAGAGGATGATATCAAGGGGTTTTGAGAAGAGGGAACTTATGTAGAATGGCCTCAGTTTTCTCAGTAAAGTAAGAGTCATAGTCCTCAGCTGAGAGAAGGGGCAAGGCTAGGTGTGGGAGGTCCGAGGAGAGAAGATTTGGAATAACTTCTGTGGGGAGTGAGATAGGGGCTCAATTAGGAAGGAATAAAAAGCCTGTCTTTCTGTAGTGAGGGCCAGTTGAAGCTAGATAACATGAATTTATAATGTGCTTAGTCAGTAAGGATTAAGAAAAGGCCAATAGGTGTCTTTTCCTTTTTTTTTTTTCTTAATACGGTTAGGAACTTTTAAGCATTCATCTCTTTTTTCTACAAGGCATACTATCTTTGCTAAATGCGGAAAATGTCACCCAACTTTATTTTAAGAGTGGTTTTTGCATAAACTGCCAATTGTATGGCAAAATGAAGATGAAAGGAAAGCAATGGTAGGACATAAGAGCTATACCTTAAACAAGGAAAATGATTTATAAACAATCTTTGAAAATCATTAGCATTTGGAACAAAAGAGAAGATGGTCCCAAATGAACACTAAAGACCTGACTGAGAGATTGACCGGAAGGGAATAATGTAGATATGTAGGTCATCTGTTAAGTGGTCCAGGAATAATTTTGAATTTTATCCTTAAGTTTTTTCAAGAGATTTTGTATCTGATCTTTGCATTTATTTTTGTAAGTCTCAATCTATTTATTGGTTGTCCTTGCAGAGTTGACTTCACTGATTTTCTAATATAGGAAACTTCTAGGATGACTAGGAAGAGCATAGATTTAGAACTCGAAGGGACCTGTAAGATCATCTGATCCAATTCACTTCTTTTATTTCCAAGGAAATTGAGACTGAGAAATGTCAAGTGACTCCCAGAAGTTCACCAAGGTGCTAAGTGTCAGAGTTAGGACTCAAACCCAGGTTTTCTGACTCCAAATACAATGTTCTTTACACTATCCTGACGGTATTTTATAAACTGTAAAGCATAATGGAAAAGCGAACGATTGTTCTTTTCTTAACCTTTGACTTTCTGTGTAGTGCATGGCAAATATGACTCTCACCTCAGATTTCCCTATATGAGTTTTATTGTGCCAGCATTTTATTTACAAATCTTTTTAGAGATAATAGGGTTACTGTGAAGAAGAAGAAGAAGATAATAGTGGTGGTGGTGATTTTATCAATATATGATATATACATGTGTGCATGTATATATTTACATATGTACATATGACAGTTTGCAAAGTATTTTATACAGTTTCATTGAACCTCACAACAACTCTGTAAGTTAGGTACTGCAGGTATTATTCCCATTTTACTGATGAGAATATTCAGTCAGAGAGATTAAGTGACTTGTCCAGGGTCACACAATAAGGATGTGTCAGAAGCAGAAGTTGAAACCAGATCTTCCTGACTATCCATAATGCCATGCTGCTTTTCATTTGATCTCCTCAAGAGCCCTGTGAGATAAGTGCTGTTGTTGTCCCCAGTTTGTAGATAAGGAGAGATTTGGTAACTTGCCTAGGATCACTCAACTAGTAACTATCTAAGGTAAATTTTAATTCAGGTCTTTGTTCCTGGTTCCAAATCTTAGGCCCTATCCACTATGCCACCTAGAGGCAAAGTCCTTTTCTGTTCTAAATCTATAAACTCATTAATTATCCTGGGGACCACAAAATTAACAAATTCAACTCTATGAGGGCAAGCAATAAGTCAGGACTTTTTATAATTAAGTAGAAGTTCCTTTGTATTATTCCATTTCCTTGTGATTCTCTTAGACATAAATGTTGTGTAATATATATAAGATTGTGTATTAAAGTTTTAGTTGGCCCCTTCAACTACCAGCTGTGTAACACCATTGCTTTGCAGCAGCTTGGTAAATAATCACATCAGCCACTCACTAAGAGAGAAGAACTGCCTAGGCAGCAACAGAGCAAGAAAATTATGCTGATTCCATTCATTTGATTGTCCACAAACCCACCATGGAGGAACATGAGCTAGATTTAAAAGCCATCTGTGGCTCTTAGGATATCTGTATGTATGTATGCATGTATATGTATATGTATATGTATATTTGTATATGTGCACATGTGTGCATATGTGTATATGTGTATATATGCACACATGTATATATGAATATTTATGTATATGCGTGTATATGGGGAGAGAGATATTGAGCACACTGTTTTACAAGGACTTGTATTAAGTGAGGCTCAAATGAAACAAAACAGGTAGGCCCTCTCTCCTTGCCTCCCCCTCTTAGATTCCCTAGCTTCTTCAAGACATTGTTCAGGTGTTATCTCCCATGTTTTATAAAGTTTAAATCGTTAGAAATGTGTTAGTGTCATCATCGTCATCATCATCATCATCATCATCATCATGGTTGTATGCACTTATTTATATGTACATGTTGTTTTCCTTGGCAAAATCTAAACTCCTTGAGAGTTTTGCTTTTGCCTTTATATCTCCAGTGCCTACAAAATGCTTGTTGATATATTGATTGGTTTGACACTCAATATGTCTTAAACAGAACTCATTACTGCCTCCCTTTCAATGTAGTGGATAAAGAGTTTGCCTTGGATTCAAGAAGTCTTAGGTTCAATTCTGCTTCTGACACCTATTGCCTATCTGTCCCTGGTCAAGTCATTTAACCCTTTAATGATAGAATCAACTCTTTAGACTATGAATGGTAGATCTGCTTTGGTAGAGGGAGTGTCCTCATTTGCGATTTCCCTACATCAATGAAATCATAGATCTAACCTCTATCACCATTACCTACCCATTCCCTCACCCTACCTCAGATTCATTTCTTTTCCAGATTTTCCTGTTTCTATCGAGGACATCACCATCCTTTCAGATGCCTCAGAATCTTCCTCAACTCTTCCCTCTCTTTACCCTCAATGCCCAGTTGTCAAATCTTGCCAGTCCTACTTTCACAACAGCATCTCACATCTGTTTCTGAGCTATCATGATAGCTCAGGCCCTCATCGCCACTCTAGGGAACTGTTACAAACACCTTCCTAGTTGTCTCTTGGGCTTCCATTCTTTCTTTTCTCTTTCTTGTGGTCTTTCCTAAATTCGTGTCTGACCATGTTGCTTACCTGTGCAGTACCTTTCTATTGCCTCTTGGATAAAATATACACTCCTCAGCTTGATATTTATTTATATATTTGTTGAGAAAATTAAAAAAAATTTTTTTCCCCAATTACATGTAAAGACAATTTTTAACCTTTTTAAAATTTTGAGCTCCACATTTCTTCCCTCCTTCCCTCATCTCCCCTCTCCCTGAGATGGTAACCAATTTGATATAGGTTATACATGTGCAATCATGCAAAACATATTTCCATGTTAGTCATGTTGTGAAAAGAGACAAAGACAAAAAAACCCACAAAAAATTAAGGAATGTGAAAAATACTATGCTTTCATTCTTCAGTCTGACATTTAAAGCTCGTTGTCGTATGGCTCCAGTTTACCTTTTCAAGCATATTACACATTATTTCCATTCATAAAGTTTATATTTCAACTACATGCCAATCCCCAAACTCAACGTTACACCCCTCACCTTTCTTTCTTTGCACAGGCTGTCACTGATTCCTGAAGAGCCCTCTCTCCTTGTCCCTTCCCCCTCTTAGTATCCCTGGCTTCCATCTCCTGCGAAAAACCTTTTCTCAACCTCTTAACTGTTAGTCCTTTCTCTCTCCTTCTAAAATTATCAGTATATACATCCATTTACATGTAGTATCCCTTCCTTTCCTCTCCCCCCCGCCCAGTAGAAAAGAATCTCCTTAAGGGCAAGAGTAGTAGTTGTTTTTTTAATTTGTTATGTCCCCAGCATGTAGAACAATATTTTGCAAATGATTAGTAAAAGTTTGTTGGCTTTTATGAATATAAGCTATGTTATTGCTCCTCCCTTTCCCACCCCCAATTTGTCTCGTTTGAAGCCTGAGTGCATCCTTTATGTGTAATTACTGTGTATTTTTTCCCTTTAAAAAAAAAATCTCACTTTGAGGGTAGAGCTTACATGGAAACCACCAACTTTAGTTCATGCTCTCAGCTCTGCACAGCCATTATAATTCATCCAAAATGAAGCTGATGGTGTCATGGCCTCAGAAAAAAAACTGTGTTTTTAAAGGAGAATCAGTGCGGAAATGTGGTTCTTGTGAAGTCTAGGGCTGTGTTGAATAGATGGCGTTATTAGCACAGGTTGTTGCTGGCGTGTGATTTCTTGTATTAAATTTTAGACTTGCCCTTGCTCCTTTTCTCTTTGTTGATACTTGTTAAAATGACCAATCACAGTAAAAATCTCCATGTCAGATTTCCATGATTAAATTCAGTGGTCTCTGTGTATTGATGTTTAAATGATTTATTCCAGAATGGTTTTGACATAATGCCTCTGTACTCTTTCTTCTTCTTGCCCAGTATTAGAGATTGACTTTGCAGAGCTGACCCTGGAGGAGATCATTGGCATTGGGGGTTTTGGAAAAGTGTATCGAGCTTTTTGGGCTGGAGAAGAAGTTGCTGTGAAAGCTGCCCGCCACGACCCTGATGAGGACATCAGCCAGACAATAGAGAATGTTCGTCAGGAAGCCAAACTCTTTGCCATGCTAAAGCACCCGAACATCATTGCTCTGAGAGGGGTTTGCCTGAAAGAACCCAATCTTTGTTTGATCATGGAATTTGCACGTGGAGGGTCCTTAAATCGAGTGTTATCAGGAAAAAGAATCCCTCCCGACATATTAGTGAACTGGGCTGTGCAGATTGCCAGGGGGATGAATTACCTGCATGACGAAGCAATTGTCCCCATCATCCATCGGGACCTCAAATCCAGCAACAGTGAGTCTGGTGGAAGGGTGGGTGGAAGGAAGTACATGGAACCGAGTGATAGCCATGGCTAGAATGGATTCTGAGCGTATTTGTGATGAAATTGCATGCAGAAAACAGTCTATCTGAGTGAGTGTGGGGTGGTTTGGATACCAGGGAAGAATAGAGCACATATGGAAATGGAACACATACCATACATGATTGGTATTTGGTAGTTATGTTGTATTATGCATATAGTATTATCAAATTCTCTTTGTTACTTTAGATTTCTTTTTCTGTGGATCATTATTTAAAATAGATATTTATGAATTTGTTTACATACTTCCCAACAGGGACTAGGCATGTTATCTAAACCACCTAGGACCTAGCATGGAGCTTTGCACATAACAGGCATTTAATAAATGCTGGTTGAATGAATCCATTCTTGTGTGTTTGTAACTTTAAGGAAGTTGAAGTGTCCAGTAATGCATACTTGGGCAATTTTAGTAGCCTATAGATATTATGTGTTGTCGTAACTACCTGGAGAGTATCTGGCAGATAACCCGAAGATACTGTAACTTTGTAAAACAGTAAGAATTGACACGTTGAAATAGCAAAATGAGTGTTAATTTTGACTTACATGGTACATTGTATGTAGCTGGTATTAACTTTTTGGTGAGCTTCTAAAACATGTTACTCTTTCCTTTGGGATCCTGGCTAGATGAATTCAAGATTGGGAATGCCCTTCTGTTGGGATTTATGCTCTCTGTTCTCAAATTCATTTATATATAACACTTTCCTCAGAACAATACTGGAAGGTAGATATCTCCAAATTGAATCTGTGGGATCATGGGATCATAGAATTAGAGTTGGAAGGGACCATGGAAGATGTCTAGTTCAACCCCCTCATTTTACACATGAGAAACTGAGGCCAGGAGGGGTAAGTGATTTACCCAGCATTGCTCAGCTACTAGAGTTTTGAGGTAAGATTTGAACCAAGAGCTTTCTGATTCCAAGTTCATCACTCTACCCACTACACCATGCAATTCAGAAGAAAAGACCATGATGTGTTTCCTTTGTCAAGAGGGAGTTGATCATTTTTCAGGGAGTTGACCCCCGCAGGTTTCCTCTTTAGAATACAACTGCTTTGATTATATCCAGAATTTGAAGTCCAAAAATCATTTTAGAAGATTTATTTCCTATTAATGTTGGCATTGTTGAGATACTTTCTTTTATTCCCTGATAATATCAGAAATATGAAAAGTAGTGAAATTAGAAGATGAAGCAGTAATTTAATTCATGAGTAGTAAAAGCAGTTTTCCTCTTTTTTCTATCGGGATGCCAGTGGTTTCTTTACACTTTTGTGGAGTTACCTGAGAAATTACATTTTTCAAATTCTTGGGAGATCAATTGAAAATTGCCACAGAGATCTTTATAAAACCCCAATGCCTTGTTTTCAGATGAGACAAGGAGAGAGACTTCTGTCTGACACCTCTGGTTATCAATGTTATATATAGTTGAAGAACTGAGTTTTAAATGTTTTACTCTCTCTTTCACCTTTGTTTGGTGGTGAGATGTTGGACAAGTCCTCTGACCTCCCTGTGCCTCAGTTGTCCCATTTAAAAGGTCAGATAGTAATATGTGCCTCCCAAGGGGATTTTAATAATTAAGAATTTGCCCTTTGGATGTTTTAAGATCTCTGGAATTAAGGCATAATTGGAAGCTATAAATATAAGGTATAATTATTATGAGATTTATGCTTAGGAACCTAGGCTATTGTAAAGATGAAATCACCCTGTGGGTGGTTCCATTCTTCTTCAGCAACTGCGAGAATCCTGCTACTTTTCTTTCAGCCAGGAGACTTCTCACACTTAGAGCTAAAATTCTCACTTTGTCCTTTGAGTGCCCGATGAATCTGAGAATTGCTATTTGAGAAAACATTAAGCTTCAGAGAAGTTGTACTGCAGTGTAATATAATAGTGGGCAGAAATTCAAAGCTTTGCTTAAAAAGTCCTGCTGGATTGATTTTTAAAAAGATGTCACTTAGATTTTTTTAAATTTTATTTAGTTTTATTTATCTGATTGATCAATAATGTCAAGGCCCACAAAACTCCATAGTCAGGGTTGTTGTTTGGGGCATTTGGTGGCATTGGTGGGTGGGGAGGAATTAGGCTCTTATCTCAGAATTCAGCATGGAACTTGAAAAAAGCCATTAGTATCATGCCAAGCTGTACTGGTTGGTTTACTCTTTTAGAAAGTGTAGGTTAATTCTTCATCAATCATATTTTTCCCTTGCCTGCATCTTCTTTGTTCTTTGTAGACTTAAGGGAATTTATTTCTTTCCTTCAGTTTTGTTGGAAATCTGAGAGGCTCTGGTCAATGTAATTTGGGGCATCCCTTCAGGAATCTTGTTTGTTCCAATTGCGCAAGTGATTAGGGGTTAAGTATGTGTTTTGGGAAGGATTAGAGGAGGTTATTGGTAAATATGCATACACTCTACAGATTTACTAAATGTAATGGCCTTACCCTCTGATTCCTTTAGCATCAACATAAAAAAAAAAAAAACTTCTGGTATTTGCTGTTAGTACAACGTGCTTTGCATTTGCTATTCTGCAACTATAGGATATCTTAATTTAGCCTCTGAGATCTGTATCAAGAGGCATAAAGGTTCAGAAAAATAAGTAGCGACTAAAATCCACAGTCTTGGGCCCAGGTGAATTTTCTAATGGTACACGCACACCACTGTGACTGGTTTACCTGGCTCTGTGGAACTGCCTATCTTAAGTCTCTTAGTGACTTGTTTTTTAAAGTCTAGTTTGACTTTGAATCTCTGTGTCTACCCAATTAGTACTGACGAGACAGCTATGTGTTTCTTAGGTATGCTAAGGAAACACTGAAATATAGTAGAAAAACTCTTTTGTTATTATGGGTGTTAGTGAATATAGGAATTCAGGAGGTGGTAGTGGTAGTGGTAGTAGAAGTTCTAATACCAGTTATATTCCATATTTATTTTGTGCATTAGAGCTTATAACATGCTTTCTTTACAAAATCCCTGTTAAAGAGGTATTGTGAGTATTGATATCCCATTTTATAGATGAATAAACTGAGGGTGAAAGCATTGTAGTGACTTGTTTGGTCACTAAGCTAACAACTCAAAATCAGTGATTTTAATGTCAGCACTTTGATTAGAGCTTAATTCTTCTGGCTCCAAGATCATTATTGTTTCCATAGTATTATAATGCCTTGCAACTCTAAAGGATGGTGGATATTCTTAGGGGCCATCAGGTTTTTTCTCTTTCAGATGGATAGAGTGCTAGAATTTGAATGAGATTTTCCTGGGTTTGAATCCTGCCTCAGATACCTCCTAGCTATGTGTATGGGGACTTGTTCTTCTAAGCCTCTTCTGCTTTGACATCTCAGAGAAATAGTGATCCAGGACATCCTTCTTTTCTCTATCACTCAGAATGTTTCCCAGTCATTTACCTGATAGCTCACTTTATTCTTATCAGCTAGCTCAGAATCTGTTTTTTAGGTTGTTGTGTTTTTGTCTTTTGTTCTCTAAGAGAACCCCAGAGAGGAGAAGGAGGTGAAGGAGATGAGAGGGACAGGGAGAGGGGGAAGGAGGGGGAGAGGAAGAAGGAGAGAAGAGGGAGAAAGAGAGGAGAGGGGGAGGGAGATAATATAACTGAAACAGAGAGATGAAATTAGCTAACTCAAAATGTTAGTGGATCCCTTCTTACTGCTCTAAGCTTTCTGACTACACTGGGTATTCTTAACTTTTTATGTGGCCCAGACCCCTGTGTGGGTCTGGTGTGAAGCCCAAAGACCCTTTCTCAGAATCATATTTTTCTTTCTCTCTTTATTCTTTTCTTTCCTCCCTCCCTTTCTCCCTCTGTTCCTTCCTTATTTCTCTCTCTCTCTTTCTCTTTCTTTCTTTTTTAGGCAATCAAGATTAAGTGACTTGGTGGGGGTCACACAGCTTGTAAGTATCTGAGGTCAGATTTGAACTCAGGTCCTCCTGACTCCAGGACAGGTGCTTTATCCACTATACCACCTAGCTACCCCAGAATCATGTTTTTAGATTCATACAATAAAATATATAGGATTACAAAGGAAATCAATTATTTTGAAATACAGGTATCAAAGTATAAAACAAGTTCACACCCTGGCATTTATTTAAAGAGAAGAAAGGATGTCACTTCTAGGTAACTTTATTTCTTTACTTGGAGTTATCCTTCTGTTCCTTCTTGAGAGATAATCTCTGTTGCTTCCTAGCTGTGTGACCTTGGACAGGTCACTTTACCACTCCAAGCCTCAGTTTCTTCATCTCAAAAATGGGAATGATAGTATTTGCACTACCAATATCACAGAATTGTTAGGAAAATGCTATGTTAAACTTGAAATGCCATATAGATGTGTTTAATTTTGTTCGTGTGGCTACTATATCCATCAGTGAATATTGCAACTCCTCTATAACCTAATAAATAGGTGATCTTTGAGAGTCACTGGGACCATAAAATTTTTTATCCCGTGGTCAACCTAGTGATGAGCATCTCTCAATTTAGCTAAGCTGGTCCTCATAAAACAGACATACAGTCAGAAGTCAGATTTAAACATGTTCCATCTTGCTAGAGTAAATTTTTAAATTTTCAGCTTGGAAATTCTGCTTTGTTGATTGTATAAACTTAAAAGAATAAAGGAGAAAATGTTGAAAATGTAGATTAAATTCAAAAGTATGTCATGCCTACTCCCCCCCCAGCTGATTGTTAAACATTTACCAGCACACCCCTGCATGTACTCCATTGTCAAGCCTATTGTTTTTCCATACAGCTGGTGTTTGAGGATTGGGATAGAGGATAACATAAAAGCCACTGGATTTAGAGTTTGAAGACCTAGGTTTGAATCTCAGCTTTGTCTTATTTTGTTGTTGTTCAGTCATTTCAGTTGTGTCTGACTCTTCTTGACCCCATTTGGAGTTTTCTTGGCAGAGATACTGGAGTGGTTTGTCATTTCCTTCTCCAGCTCATTTTTTTAAAAAACATATTTATTTCCACATTAGTCATGTTGTGAAAGAGGAATCCAAACAAAAGGGAAAAAAACGTGAGAAAGAAAAAACAAAAAACAAAGTGAAAATAGTATGCATCCACTTGCATTCAGACTCCATAGTTCTTTCTCTGGATGTCAGTCTTTTGGAATCGTCTTGGATCATTGTATTGCTGAGAAGAGTCAAGTCTATCATAGCTAACCATCACACAATGTTGCTGTTGCTGTGTACAGTGTTCTCCTGGTTCTGTTCACTTCCTCAGCATCAGTTTATGTAAGTCTTTCCAGGTTTTTCTAAAATTTACCTATTCATCATTTCTTATAGAACAATAAGATTCCATTTCATTCATATATCACATATACCACAAGTTGTTCAGTCATTTCCCAACTGATGGACATCCCCCCAATTTCCAGTTCTTTGCCACTACAAAAAGAACTGCTATAAATATTTTTTTAAGGCAATCAAGGTTAAGTGACTTACCCAGGGTCACACAGCTAGGAAGTGTCTGAGGCCAGATTTGAACTCAGGTCCTCCTGACTACAGGGCTGGTGCTCTATCCACTGCACCACCTAGCTGCCCGTGCTATCAATATTTTTGTACTTGTGGGTCTTTGCCCTTTTTTATTATCTCTTTGGGACATAGACCTAGTAGTGATATTGTTGGATAAAAGGGTATGCACAGTTTTATAGCCCTTTGGACATAGTTCCAAATTGTTCTCCAGAATGGTTGGATCAGTTCACAACTCTACCGACAAGGCATCGGTGTTCCAATTTTCCCACATCTTCTCCAATATTTATCATTTTCTTTTTCTGTCATATTTGCCAATCTGTCTCCAGCTTATTTTTATAGATGAGGAAGCTGAGGCAAACAGGGTTAAGTGACTTGCCCAGGGTCATCCAGTTAGTAAGTGTCTGAGGCCAGATTTGAACTCAGAAAGATGAGTCTTCCTGACTCCAGGCCTGGCACACTCTATCCACTGTGCCACCTACCTGCTCTTCTGTCATATTTACTAACTGTGTAACCTTGGGCAGGTTGACATCTTCTCTGAGCCATGGTTTCATAATCAATCAATTAATCAATAAACGTTTATTAAGCACCTGCTATGTGCCAGGCATTGTGCTAAGCACTGTGGATACAAAAAGAGGCAAAAGACAGTCCCTGCCCTCATAACACTTACAATCTAATGGGGAGACAACAAAGCCAACAAATATATACAAACAAACGATATGCAGAATAAATAGGAAATAATGGACAGATAAAAGGTACCAGAATTAAGAGGGGCTCGGAAAGTCTTCCTTTAAAAGATGGAATTTTAGCTGGGACTTAAAGGAAGCCAGGGAAGTCAGTGGGTGAAGATGAGAAGGGAGAATGTTCCAAGCTTGGGGAACAGTGAAAGAAAATGCTCCAGCTGAGAAAAAGTGTCTTATTTGTGGAATAGCCAGGAGGCCATTGTCCCTTAATGGAAGAATACCTGTCAGGGAGTAGCAAATAGGAAAGACTTTGAGTTAGAATTGGAAGTCCTTAAGTCCAACTCCTACCTGAAGCTTACATTTCCCTAAGAAGTGGTCATGTGTAAAACGGCAGGATTGAACTAGTGATCTCTAAGGACCTTTCTGGCTCTGCCATTCTGTGATTTACTCTACAGAGAGATTTTGGGGATGGGAGGAAGTAGAGAGTAGGGGGTAGACCAAGGATGGGGTCAGGAAAGATCTGATTCCCTTTCAAATCTGGAGCAGCTCTGGTATAGTTCTTACTGCTGGACTTTGAGTCGACAAGACCCGAATTTGAAAATTGCCAGAGCCATTGGTTAGCTGTGTAACCCTGTACAAGTCACTTAACTTCTGATCTCCATTTTCTCCTCTGTAAAATGGGGATAATAACAGTCACTACCTCACAGGGTTGTTGTGAGGTTCAAATGAGATAACATATGTAAAATACTTTGCAAACCTTAAAGCACTATGTAACTACTAGACTGCTATTATTTGCCATTTGGCTAAATCTGTGTGATAACCTGAAATATCACTAGTGTCAGGGATGAATAGCTTGATGCTTATAGTTTATGGTGACAGCAGGTGCAGCTGACCCTGTGAACCAGCATTAAGAGGTTTAGTAAAGGCAATAGATAGAAGGAGCACAAAGAGTCTCCCTTCCCCCGCCCCATTCCATCAGTGACAGATGGTGGCTGTATGGAAGGAAGACACTCCCCATCATCCTAATAATGATGGGTATCCCTGTGAAATGAAGGACTAGTATTCATCCCTCAAAGAGGCTGTATGTATTGTAATGTTTATTTATTTCCCTTTTGTCCTTTGGGCCAAGCCCGGGACTTTCTGATTATAGGAAATGTTATTGCAGCTGCTTTATCCCGTACTGCCATATCCCTCTTTGCCTTTTACCCTCATTTAAGTAAGAGTTTTTAGGTAGGATGGAATGATGGAAAGAACACTGGATTTGGAGTCAAAGAAACTGTGTTCAGTCCCCAGCAGTGCCCTTTACTTATCTATATAACCTCTCTGGGCCTCAGTTTCCTCACCTGAATCAATTACCAAGCATTTATTAAGCACCTACTATGTGCCAGGCATTTGTAATAAATACAAAGACAACAATGAAACAGCCCCTGCCCCCAAGGAATTTACATTCTATAGGGAAAAAACATATTTACCTATCAGTATATACAGATCATTAGAAGGTGATTTTGCTCAACTAGCAGTTGAGGAAATTAGGAAAATCTTTAAGTAGCAGGTGGCGCAAGAAATCGGGAATTTTAAGAGGGAATACATTCCAGCCATGGGGACAGCCAGCACAAAAATGTGGAAATGGGAAATGGAGTCCATGAGGAGCCAGTTTGACTTGACTATAGAGTGTGTGAAGAGGTGGTATGTTTAATAAGTTTGGAAAGGTAGATTGGGGCCAGCTTGTGAAGGACTTGAAATGCCAAACCGCTTTTAGAGGTAATAGATAGGGAACCACTGGAATTTGTTGAGTAAGGAAATGGCATGGTCAGGCCTGTGCTTTGGGAGAATCTTGGCAATTGTGTGAAATTTGAATTGTAAGAGCAGAGAGACCCGAGGCAGGGCAGTTCACCACCATACTCCAGGTGAGGAGCGATGAAGGTCTGAATGAGGGTGGTGGCTGTGTGATCAGAGATAAGAGACTGATGCAAGGAATGCTGTGGAGGCAGAAAAAATACGATCTGGCAACTGATTGAATATGTGGACCAAATGAGAGTGGGAAGTCAAGAGAGCCACTGAGGTTGCCTTCTCTTCTATTCTTTAAGTCCGATCTCTTATAATTTCACAGCACTGAGTTTCAAATTTATTTTGTTCTTTCCATCTGCATTGTTGTAGTCATTGAGTATATTGTTTTCTTGGATCTGACTTCACTTCATATTTCTCATTTGTTATATTACAGTAGTATTCTATTACCTCTATGTACCACAATTTGTTTAGCCATTCTCCAATTGATGGTCAATCAATTTTTGTTTCCATTTCTTTGTTACTACAAAATGTTCTTCCATAAATATTTTGGTGTATATGGGGCCTTTTTGTCATTGACCACATAGGGAGTGTATATGGTGTGTGTGGGTGTGCCTGGGTGTATATGGATTTCACTAGCACCGAAATTTCTGGGTTGAAAGGCATGGACATTTCATCGCTTCCTTCGCATAATTCCAAATTTCTTTCCAAAATGATCAGACTCCTTTATGATTCCATCAATTAGATTAATGGGCCAATCTTTCTACAACCCTCCCCAAACTGGTTATTCTCATCTTTTGCTGTCTTTGCCATTTTGCTGGGTATGAGGTGAATCTTCAGAGTTGTTCTGATTTGCATTTCTCTTATTGTTAGTGACTTAGAGCAATCTTTCATATGTTTCTTAATAGCTTGCAGTTCTTATTTTGAGAACCTTTTGCTCCTATCCTTTGACTCTTTGTCTGTTGGGGAATAGATTTTCCTGTAACGGTGCTGTTGCTTAGCATCACCTTCCCCTCTCCTTCCCCTTCCCCCACAGAGATGCCACCTAGCCCTATCTCTCATGTCCTGGGGACTGATCAAATGGGAAAGCTGATCACTTTTATGGTTCCACTGGACTCTCACTCAGCTGATAATTAAAAAGCTTTTGCTTCAAAAAGAAGATAATATATCTCTTCCCCCTCCTTCCTCCTTCGCCTCTGATGCTGAGGTCTGAGGGAATGTATGATATATAGTTATGTCTTCCTGGTTCTTTCCACCCCCACCCCTGTCCTTCTTTAGCCCAAGGCAGTATTCTGATTGCAGATTTTCTTTCCGGAGTGTAGAATTTTGAGAATAAGTGGCACAGACCTTGGTGGGTTTTCAAAGCTGCTGATTGAATATGTGGAACAAATGAGAGTGAGAAGTCAAGAGAGCCACTGAGGTTGCCTTCTCTTACATTCTTTAAGTCCAGTCTCTTATAGAAGAGAGACCAGAGCTAGAGATACTGGTTGTCAGTAAGTAGCTGAGAATGCTGCTGCTTTGTCAATAATCCCTTCTCACTTGTCTGTGTCTTAGCACCCTCATTTCCTGCATGTTCCCTAGCACAGATTTTCTGCCACATCTAGGTTAACCTGCTTGAGCTTTCTAAGTAGTTTTTGTTGTCGTTCAGTTGTTTCAGTCATGTCTGATTCTTCTTGATCCCATATGGAGTTTTATTGGCAAAGATACTGGAATGGTTTGCCATTTCCTTCTCCAGCTCATTTTTCAGATGAGAAAACTGAGGCAAACAGAGATAAGTGACTTGCCCAGGGTCACTCAGCTAGTGTCTGAAGGCAGATTTGAACTCAGGAAGATGAGTCTTCTTGGCTCTAGGCCTAGCAATCTATCCACTGCGCCACCTAGCTGCCCGTGTGGATAACAGGCACCTCGTCGATATTGTACTTACTCTTCATTTTCCCTGAGGAGTAGTGTAGCAAAGTGGTTAGAGGCCAGCCTTGGAGTCAGGAAGGACCTGGGTTCAGGTTCTGCCTCTGATATATACTGTAGACAGACATGAAGAAGCAACTTCATTCTCTCATCAGTTCTCTGAAACTGTAAGTCACAAACGAGTTATTGGTCTGTATCAGTGGAAAGTTTCCAAACCAGGATTTTTCTATGTTGGTGAAATCATAGGTGTGGAGCATCCTCTCTTCTTCCCCTCTATATACACATTAGACATAAAACACATGTCTGTATGTATATGCATTTATTTTATTTCCATATTTGGGTTTTATCAGTCACCCAAAATATTTATTTTATACAATGCTGTGCAATACAACACAATAAATATTTATTAAGCACTTACTAGGTGCTGTGCTAAGTGCTGGGGATACAAATAAGAGAAAGACAGTCTTGCCTTCAGAGAACTTATAATCTAATGGGGGAAGACAATATAAAAAAGGAAGTGGAAAGGGAAGGTACTGTGCTAAGTGCTTTATAAATACTTCATTTAAGGCAAAAAGACAGTCCTACTTTCAAGGAGCTCATAGTCTCATGGGGGAGATAACACAAAAACAACTTTGTACAAACAAGTTATATATAGGATAAATTCAAGATAAGCAGTAGAGGGAAGGCACTAACATTAAGGGGCATCAGGAAAGGGTTCCTGTAGAAGGTAGGGCTTGACAGAAATAAGGGACAACAGGAGGCAGAGATGAGATGGAAGAGTATCCTGGGCATGGTGCACAGCCAGAGGAAATGCCCAGAGTTGGGAAATCGAGTGTGTTGTGTGAGGAACAGCAAGGAAGTCAATGCCACAGGATCCAGAAAAGTATACTGGGGGGCTGGGGAGGGGAGGGGAATAAAGTGAGCTGAGCTTTGAAGGAAAGTCAGAGGTAGAGATTAGGACAGAGTGATGGAATGGAGTGAGGCCTGTGCAAAGACATGGGAGACCCGAAAGTGATTGTTCTGTAAGGAACAGCAAGAAAGCCAGTTTGGTTGGATCTCAACGAAGAAAGGGGAATAATATGTAAAATTATTGATTTAGAGAGTTGGGAGGCACCTTAGAGGCCAACTAAGATACTTTTCTCATTTTAAAGATAAGGATTAGGCCCTAGAGAGATTGTGATTGCCTGAGGCTGCACAGGTAGTAAGTTTCAGAGCCAAGATTTAAACCCATGTCCTCTGACTCCAAAGCAAGTCCTTGTTCCTCATGCTTCTTTTGACTATCCTCCATTAAACCACAGAATAACCACAGAGTCATAGGACTGAAGCTGGAAGGGACGAATCCCCTCATGTTACAGATGAGGAAGCAGGTCTGGGGAGGTTAAGTGACTTGCCCAAAGTCATTGCGGCATGGACGTGACTCTGTATTCTCAAAAGGATTATGCCAGTGGGGCACAATCTCTGTTAATTCCTACCAAAATGCAAGGTACAGGCTTGCTTGGCAACAAACAGATGTGTTTGTCATTGAGGACCAGCTTCAATACGTTCAGAAAGGCTTATTATAGGTGATGAATTCTTCAATCATTGCAGCTTTCAAAGAACATTTTCCATGTCATGTTTTTGCATGAGCTCAGAACTTTTTGTTGATAGAATCTTATAGTCACCATGTTCTTGCCACCCTCAATTTTAACAAAACTTATTTGTGTGGAGAGCACTCTAAAATTGCTAGGTGAGGTAGAAAGCTTAGTTAAGACACAGTTCCTTGGAGACACGTGGATGGTAAAGTGACAGAGTAGTTTTTTTCCCCTTAACCCTTTCCAATCCAAAAACCTAAAAAAAGGAATTATGTGCCAAATATAGAATATATGATAAGAAGTCAGAAACACTACATGAGGTAAAAATCACAACAAAAATGCTGTGAAATGACATTGGAGAGCCAAAATATCTACAGTTGGCTCCCAGTGTCACCACCCCAAAGTGAATGCAAGCAACATTGAAGGCTTGTGCTTCTGGATAGGTTGTGTCCCTGTCCATTTCTCCTCCTGCCCCAACATTGATTCGGCCTGAAATCCGTCATTCCATAAAGGGCAGCAGTCAGTTAATGAGAATTTATTAAGCTTATCATGTGCCAGGCTCTGTGGGGAGGAGAACATGTAAATAACCAGATACATAAGCTATATCAAGAGTAGATGCATGGTGGTTTGGAAAGGGGTACAATAGACATTGATTTTGCCCAGCGAAGTCAACAAAAGGGAGAATTAGAGGAGAGAAAGCAGGTAGCCCAGAGCCATCTAATAATTAGGGGTAAGGAGCTTTCACGATTGAGGGAAAGGGGACTGGTAACTCAGCTGAGACCAGACTTTTCCCCATAGGGTATGTTCTGATGAGTCCTGATCTGGCTCCTCATACACTCCTGTGTGAGGAGGCCAAGGATACTCAGACTGTTGGCGTGGAAAAGGGAAGAACCAAAGAATGGGGAAGGAAATCAGAGACATTCCAAAGTGAAAAAAAAGGAGAAAAATGGAGTAAAAACCTAATTCACAAGCATATAAAACAAGAGAGAGGCTCATAAAGACAGAAGGAAGAATGAGTAAATAGTTAGAGGTGTCAGGACATTATGAACAAGCCTTAAACTGTGAAGGAAAATGGATCAAAACAAGAATTTAGTAGGCTCCCAAGAAATTATGGAATAAGAACAAGGATCAAACTCCAGAATGGGGAGGGAAAGGAGAAGGGGAAAGCAGAAGAATTTAGGAATCAAATTACCAGGGTACAAGATTTAGGACATGAGATAATGTCTCCAAAGAAGAGGTTCTGAGAGAGAGAATAATGGACTAGGAACACAAAAAAATGTAGAAATAGAATAAAATTTGGGAGAAGTAAAAGACCACAACTTTAAAATAATACATGAATTCTACATAAACCAAAGAGACTGACATTAAGGACAGGATTCTGCAGAATTATATAACTTAAGAAGAATATGAAAAATAAAAAAAACCCTAAATATTATACCTCAGGAAATAACACAAGAACTTTTGAATACCAACACAAGAGGAATAAATCATATAAATCAACCCCATAAATCACTGCCAGAGAAAAACTCCATGTTTCAAAATCCAAGTCATAGAGTGGTCAAATATCACAATTTCAATAACACCAAAAAGTTTTTCCAAATCTCCGGGAAAAAAAAAAACCCAAAACAACCTAACGCTACCAAAGGGAACAAAACATCTACACGCAAATAACCAAATGGATTTACAGGTAAATTCTATTTAAAGTTTAAAGAACAATTAATGCCTATGCTACACAAATTGTTCTCAGGTGAAAAAGAAAATGTTCTACCAAACTTCTTCTATGAGACCAAAGATAGTCTTACTACCTAAACTAGAGAAGGATAAAGCATAGAAAGAGAACAAAAGACTAATATCAGAAATGAGTATTGATATAGAATTATTATATAAAATTTTAGCAAAAAGACAATGGTAATACAGCTAGAAAATGATTTAATATGATCATATTAGTTTTATACATGAGATATAACTCAACATCAGAAAATGTTAACATAATAAATTATATTAAAAAGAAAATACTACAAACTATATAATTATAACAATAGACACAGAAAAACACTTGACAAAGTACTCATTTATGCTAAAAGTCCTAAAGTACATGAGGCATAGGAGGCCCATTTTTTTATATGACGAAAAGCACGCATATCTAAAACATGTCATTATTAAACTAATATCATTATTTCAGTGGGGAAATACTAGATGCTTTCTCAATAAATACAAGAACAAAGCAAGGATAGCCCTTTCCCCACTACCATTTTAGGTAGTACTAAAATATTAGTTATAGTGATAAGACATTAAAAACATAAACGTTGTCAAAGAGGAGACAAAATTAGCCAGAGTAGCAAACAATAGTATTATTTCCTTTAAAAGTCCCAGGATACCAGCAAAGAAACTGAGTTAATTAAAAACTTCAGTATAGTAGCAAGATATAAAATGAATCCACAAAATAGTCAGCTTTCTATATAGCTGTAACAAAATCCAAGAAGAAATAAAAGCAAGGAAAACTCCATTCAAAATTGCTACACAAAGTATGAAATATCTGGGAATTAATCTCCCCCAAATCATGTAAGACATTTAAATACAATGACAAAGCACTCTTTAAAGAAATAAAGAATGTCAAATAATTGGAAGGAGATTTATATCTCATGATTGGTCTGTGCCAATGTATTAAAATTAACATTACTACCTACATTCATTCACAAATTTAGAGCTATGTCAATCAAACTACCGGGATAGGTAAAGCTAGACAAAAGAATAAAATTCCTGTGGAGGAACAAAAGGTCTGGAATATTAAGGGAAATAATTTTAAAAGAAGGAATTATGAGGGAATAGTGCTCCCAGTCCTCATATATGCTTTTTTGTTTTTTAATTTAATTTATTAAATAATTTTTAATTTTTAAATAATTAATTATATTAAATTTTATTATAATCTTTTGTTTTTACATCACTACATTTCCTAGTGTAACACTCCTCCTTCCCAGATTTACATTCTTTACAATAATGAATGAAAAAAGAGGGAAAAAGTTCAGCAAAACTTGACAATATGTTGAAAAAGACTAACACAGTCATCCAGTTCTTCAAAGAAGCCAAGGAAAGTGCTTTCTCATCTTCATATTTTGTTATGAAGCAGATATTATTCAAACTGTATGTTACTGGTTAAAACAATAAAAAAGTATAACAGTGGAATGGATTAAGTAAGTGAGAAACAGAAACATTTGGTTCTTAATCTAATGTCTAATACACCTGAGAACACAAACTACTTTGAGGAAAACCCACTATTTGACAGGAAGTGTTGGGAACACTGGAAATCAATTTTGCAAAAAATAGTAGGTTTAGACCAGACCCCCATTTTACAGGACATGTAACAGTAGGTTCCAAGTGGATACTTTCTTTAAAGATCTCATAAGAAAAACATGGAGGAAAATGAATAGAAAGATAGAGGAAATCTTTCACAACTATGGGTAGGGGGAGAATTTTCTAACAGAACAAAGAAGAGAGATCACAAAAGATACAACAGGCAATTTTGATTAATTGAAATTGAAAGGCTTTTGTACAAACAAATTTGGTGCAGTTTTGATAAAAAAGGAAACAATTTGTAGAAAAAATCTTTGTATCAAATACCTCTTATAAAGATCTGATATTCAAGATACATAGGAAGTTGACATAAATATAAAGGACCACAGGCATTACGGAGTAGTGCATAGAGAGGGCTGACCTGGGAGCCAGGAAGACCTACATTTAAGACCAGCCTCTGATACACACTGACTGTGTAGCCCTGAGTAAGCTGCTCCACCTTCTAGTGCTTGAGGCCATTCTCTAATACTATAAATTATAGAAGAAGATGCCTTCTGGCATTGTAGAGGGGTTTCCCCTATATGGTGTTTTTATATTTATATATAAAACAACATAAAACTATTCTATATAACTATATTATAAAATATAAAAATATATACATGTATAATTATATATCATAGTTATAACTATATACAACTATATTATAAATAACTAGATAATATACAACTATGCATAGTTCTATATAATATAGTTGCATATAATTATATAATACAGAATATTATATAATACATATAATTATATAGTTATTAGCAACTGTTTGTATAGTTATTATATATTATATATTATAATTAATTATATAGTTATTATCAACTATTATCAACAACTATTATATAATTGTATAACATCTACAATAAATAATCAAGTATCATTTTATGTAGATATATATAACTGTATTACATAACTATACATGTAGAGTTATAACTGTTTAACTATATTATACATACCAGCATGATTACATGTAATATACTTATGTATTGTTGTAACTACATATATATGTATATATGTGTGTATCTATATACGCATATGCTCACATACATAATTACTTGTTGTTATTTAGTTGTTTCAGTCATGTCTGACTCTTTGTGATCCCATTTGGGGTTTTCTTGGCAAAGATATTGGAGTGGTTTGCCTTTCCTTCTCCAGCTTATTTTACAGATGAGGAATTTGAGGCAAATAGGGTTAAGTGACTTGCCCAGGGACACATAGCTAATACGTATCTGAGGCTGGATTTGAACTCAGGTCTTCCTGACTCCAGGCCCAGTGCTCTATCCACTGAGCCACCTTGTTGCCCCTATACATGTATAGTGATATAGATAGATAGTTTATATATACTTATATAGTTATAATTATTGTTGTATGTGGTTTTATGTATCTATGTATAATTATATGTGGTTTTGTATGATGACTATACATATATATATAGACACATATAACAACTATACATGTATAGTACATGTATAATATAGAGTTCCCTTTATTAATGAGATCACAAGTCCATTCCCTCCTTTATCCTTAGATAGAACCAAGAACCATTCCTCAAAAGATAAGTGGTCAAAGGACCTGAAAATACTTCTCAAAAGAAGAATTACAAGCTATTAACCCCATGAAAGGTTGTTCTCACTATGAATAAGAAGCATGTAAATTAAAAAAAAAACTCTTGAGATTTTGTTACACCCAGCCAATTGTCAAAGTTGACAGAAGTTGGAAGTAGTTGATGTTAGAGAGATTGTGAGAGACAACTAATACTCTACTGATGGAGCTGTTAATTTATCCAGGGTTATAGAGTACATGGCTACTGATATCCCTTCCAACTCCAGATTCTGTGATTATTTTAAAGCATTTTGGAATTATGTGATTATTTTAAAGCAATTTGGAATTATGTTTTTGTTGTTGTTGTTTTTTAAGTGTAAGTTTTTTAAGCATAAGTTTTTTAAGCAAACATGCCTAGACTCTTTGTCCTGGAGATCCCACTAGTAGACATGTACCTTTTGGAGGCAAAATACAGAAAAAAAGGTCCCATATATACCAAAATATTTGTAGCAGTACTTTTTTATGGTAGCAAAGAATGGGACCCATTGCTTGAGAACTAGTTAAATAAATTATAGTTAGGACATGACTACAGTAGAATACAATGTCCGTACTTTAACAAGAATGGGAAAAATTCAGAAAGCGTGGAAAGACTTATATGAACTGATAAAGTAAGTAGAACCAGGAAAATGATATACAAAATGACTACAACAATAAAATGAAACTGAACCTTTTAAAAATATAATGACCAAGCTTTGTCTCAGAGAAGAATTAAGAAAATGTACTTCATTCCCTTTATTTGCAGAAGGGGAGGGAGAAATGTTGAAACTGAATATTGCATTTGCTTTTAGACTCTGTAGATGTGTTAGTTTTGCTCGTATTTATTCTCCTCTTTTGAAAAAAATCTTTGTCCCAAAGGATAGTTTGCTGGGTAGAGAGGGAGGAGGTGGAATATATTCGGAAATAAATGTGACATAACAAGAAAAGACAAAAATAAAAATTTTTAAAAGACAACACAGTTCTTGTCCTTATGTAACTTAAAACTACAAAAGGATAAGACCAACATAGATAACTATTATGCACAATATTATATGATTAATGCAATTACATAAAGAAAAGCATCTTGTGAGGTCTTGGGAGGAAGGATATTATTGACCCTGAATCAATGAAGGCTTCAACTGGCACTTGAATTTGGCTTTACAATATAAATAGGGATTCACTAAAAATAAAGATGGAAAATGAGGGCATTCCAGACATAGGGGGCAGCCAGAGTAAAAGCATGGGAATGTAAGAATTTAATGCATATTTGTGAGGCAGAGAGAAGTCCAGTTTGGCCGAAACATAGCAAATCGAGGGAAATAATTTGAAATTAAGCTGGAAAGGCAGTGTAGCACTTGACTGGAGAGTTTTGAATACCAAGCAAAGCATTTTGGGCTTTATTTGGTAGATAGTAAGGAGCCTGTATGCATCCATTTCATGAGCCTCATCCCAGAGAGGCAATTTCACCTTGTGCCAGTTTTAAAAGTTTTTTTAAAATAAAAGTCAGATGGTGGCCTCTGAAAATTTCTAGAGAAGCTAGATGTTGCTTATCTCATTATGGAAGAGTGGATAGAATGCTAACCTCAGAGGCAAGAAGACCTGAGTTTAAGACCTGCTTCTGACACAGACTGGCTGTGTGACCTTGGACTATCAGTGCGCTAGGCAGTGACTGGAAGTTACAGAGAAGGTATTGATCTTCGTTAGTAGAAGGAAAGTAAGAGAAAGGGAATGAGCATTTATACAGCACCTACTGTATGTCAAGCACTGTGCTATGTGCTTTACAAATATCTCACTTAATCCTTAAGACAATCCTGGGAAGTAGGTGTTATTACTATCATCCCCATTTATAGATGGGGAAACTGAGGCAAACAGATTCAGAGACTTGCCCAGGTTCACACAGGTAGTAAATGTCTGACATCAGATCTGAACTCAGGTCTTCCTTACTCTGGGCCCAGCACTCTATCCACTGCACCTAGGAGTTCCCTGTATCAAAGATATAACAATTTTAACCCCTGTAAATGGAAATCAGGATCTTGGTCTATTTCAGAACCAGGTAAGATTTTGAAACCTGAATTCTTGTCTTCTGGATACCCCCAACCCCCGAATTCGTGTCCAAGAGTAAAGAAGAGATAGTGACATGATGAGAACTGGTGGCCCATAGTCTTTGTTCTGCCCCAGAGGTCTGAACTAGGAACAATTAGTAGAAGTCCAGATTTAGGGTTGATAAAAGGAAAAAATACCGTAACAGTGAGTTATAAAAAAATAGAATAGTCTGCTTTGTGGGGTAGTGAGTTCCTCTTTACTTAGAGGTCTTCAATCAAAGACTGCATGGCCACTTGTCTGATAGGTTGTAAAAGGGATCCTTGTAAAAAGATTGGAAAGAAAAGAGAAGGGAAATGACTTAACCAAGGTCACACAAGGTCACACAGTTCCCTGACTTTCAGGTCGGTATTTTTTCCAATATACCATGGAAAAAAATCATTATAACATTTTTGGAATGATAAACTTAGCTGAAAGACCTGGAGATGAATGTTGGATGGATGGATGGATGGATGGATGGATGGATGGATGAGTGAATGAACAGTGAGTGAATGAATGAAAAATTACTTATCAAGGGCTTACTATGTACCAGTTATAGTGCTAAGTGCTAAGGATAGAAATATAAAAGCAAAGACAGTGTCTGCCCTCATGGAGCTTATATCTTAGTGGTTGGGGGAGATAACAAACACTGGGGAATAGTGACCAGGGAGGGTCCACTTTGGAAGGTTACTGGGATGGTGAGTGGAGCTAAAGGGAATGGATTCACAGAAATCTTCCTGAAATAATGGCTGAGTAGGCTTGTTCATAGCTCTGGAACTGGAGGGGAGCAGGAAGGGTACTACAGGTGCAGGGGCAAGACCTATAGAAAAAGCTGTTGAGAACAGGGAAGGGGAGCACGCAGATTGTGGGCATGCTTGAAATAGTGAGCCACATCAATCAGTCAGTCAACAAGCATGTATAAACCCTTACTCGGTGCTAGGCACTGTGAACCCAAATATAATCAGGGAAAAAAGATAGTCCTTGCTCTAAAGGACATATACATGACATGGAGGAAGGTAACCCAAAAATTAAAGAAGGGGGTGGGGGAATTAATGAAGCTATCTGGCCCACAGTCATGGTAGAGAAGTCCAGAGTGCAGCCTGGTGTGAAATGAAGCATGGCGGGTCTGGGCTCTGCGAGGAGCAGTGTGATCAGGGGGAGAGGCCATGGGAGAAAGGGGGATTTCCAATGTGAGAATTACGTGAGGCCTCCAGGGTGGAAGTTCAGGAGATAAAAGAGTTTAAATCTGCAGGGCATATTTGTGGTCCCTGGCTGATGGCCAGGTCATTGTAAAAAGAGCATACCATTCAGGGAAAGGGTGTATGACCGCTTGGTACAGATGTGAAGTGTACAACCTATTTAAAAGCAACAATGAGGTGCTTCTGGTTCACTGAAGCTAACATTTTATTCTCCATCCACCCATCCCCTTGCCCCCCACCTCTTTTTTTTTTTTTTTTTTTTAGAGCTTCACTGATTCCTTTTAAATTACAGTTATTTCTGGATCTGCTTCCCTCCCCCACCTCTCCACCAGCCAGGGAACCTTTCCTTGTAACAAAGAAAAGCAGTTACACAAATCCAACCAAAAAAGCATGTCAGCCTAAGCAATGTTCCTCACCCCTAAGTCCATCCTCATCCCTTCTTCCCTTAGAGTCTTCAAGGATAGGAAGGGGATGTATTTCCCTCGTTGTCTCTCAATCTAAGCCAGGCTTGGCCATTACAGTCACACAGCGTTTATGTCACTAACATTTTAAAGTGACTGTGTGGGATGAGTAATGGGGCAAACAAGAGACTCCAGTGTGGAGAACTCATTGTTGTAACCCCCAAGTAACATGGCTCTGTGCTCTCCATTGTGGTAAGTATCCATGGAAACCACCAGTGCCTTCATCTGTAACCTGTCTCTTCTGTAACCTGGGCTGGTTACTTCCCTGGACATATCCTGCTGATTTCACCTGACAAAGGAGAATGACCACATTAAACCATCTTAAAAATGATCAGGAAGAAGAACCAATGCAAACCAATTTTAGGCCCTTTCTAAATATGAAATGCTGTGCAAGCACGTCTTGGTCATGATAGTGGGAAGAAACAGTGGTGAGGATGATCCAAAAATAATTTCTCTTTGGCACTGACATAGTTATTTTCTTCTTTGCAGCAGATTTAACCTTCCTAATTATGTTTTGATTAGTCTAATAGTAAAATTAGCTCACCCTTCCCTTACACATACCAGCTGATGACAAGAGAAAGTAGCTCGGTAGCATGCTGTAGGTGGCAGAAGGAAACCAACATGGGATTTTAAATCTGCCACAGGTAATCTTACCATAGATAATTCATTGTATATTGTGGTTTCTTGTTGATCATGATGTGAATAATAGCACATCTATTCATAAAATCCCTTAATGTTAGAGCAAGGTGGGGACCTTATTCAAGGGTTCTTAACTTTCTTTGTGTCTTGGACCCCTTTGGCAGGCTGGTGAAGCCTATGGACCCCTTCTCAGAAAAAAATGCTTTTAAATACATAAAATAAAACACAAAAGATTACAAAGAAAGTCAACTGTATTGAAATACAGCTGTCAAAATATTTTTTGAAAAGTTCATGGACCCTGTTAACAGCCCCTCCCTGACCTAATCCAACGCCTTTATTTTGTGGTTGAGGAAATTAAGGTTTAGGGAGATGTATTGATTTGCCTAAAGTCAAATGCTAGTAAATGGTATGGGTGGGACTTTAATCCAAGTTTTCTCTTCCTATTACATTGGGTTTTGTTCTTTTGTTTGTTTGTTTTTTGATTTTTGGATTTGGAGGCAATCAGGGTTAAATAAGTGACTTGTCCTGGGTCAAATAGCTAGTAAATACCTGAGGTCAGAATTGAACTCAGACCCTCCTGACTGGTGCTCTATCCATTGCATCACCTAGCTGTCCCTAGTGTATGTTTGTTCGTTTGTTTTGTTTTGTTTTTACTACATTAGGTTTCTTCTCTAGGACTAGACTGGACAACAGTAGGAATCCCCTTCCTCTTAGTAGCCTAGTCTTCAACATAAATCTTTTCACAAGTCACCTGCTTTCTTTCCTTCTTGTTTTTGCCCATAGTATTCCTTATGACTGGAATTTTTTCTGCCTCCCAAAATCCTACCTGTGCCTATCTGTGATGCTTGGCATTAGTCCCAACCCCTGTTCTGTTGGTACAGGAGGCCTGACAACTAGAATCGAAGGCAATAGATCCTTAGATGCCTGGCCATGTAGGTTCTGATCCTAGAAAAATTTTAAAAGCCTTAAAGCTGACAGCATCCCCTTTCCCCAACCCCTCACAAGAGGTTCAAACTCTAACTCTAGCTTTAAAGCCTTACCTTTCCCCCTAGGGGATGTCCCTTCCCTTAAAGAAATCCCTCCTGGTTTTATCCATTCATTTTAAAATTATTTATTTTTTTGCAAGGCAGTGGAGTGAGTTGACTTGCCCAGGGTCACACAGCTAATAAGAGTCAAGTGTCTGAGGCTAGATCTGAACTCAGGTCTTCCTGAATCCAAGGCCGGTGCTCTATCCACTGCGCCATCTAGTTGCCCCCCATCCATTCGTTTTCAATCAATGTGTACTTCCCCATACCCCATCTTGTCACCTCTTCAATCAATCTGTATCAACCCTACCCTCTTCCTGCTGTATCCAATGAACTGTTCAATACTGGGCTTCTCTTCACCTTTTACACTCTCTCCCTCTCTCTTTTCTTCTGTACTGTGTTTCTCAAACTTTAGAGGATTGACGTTGAATTGACACATATTTGATCAAAACTGAAATGAGAAGTGCAGAGTTTCAGAGGGAGCTTGAGCTGCTAAATTTTTCTTAGCTTAACATTTTGCAAACCATTTTTTTCCAGTATAGAAACTACACCCAATTCAGGGAAACTGCAATGAGATTGTATAAAACTTACTGTTAGTAAAGTTTTTAAAAACTGTTAAAACTATCTGGTTTGGTACTGTCTTGTTGGAGGACATATAGAATGGATACCCAACAGGTTTGGTTTGAGGGAAGATAAAACCTAAGAGTGGACAGTGTATGAATTAAAAAAAATAAATTAAACCATTGCCTTTATTTGTCAATAAAATGTTTTGTTGTTTGGCACAATAATATTCCATTACATTCATATACCAGGATGGATACTCTCCCACTCCTGACAGAGAGGGGATGGACCCAAGAATGAGACATATTTTTTAAAAATTCATTTTTATTTTCAGTTCTGAATTTTCTTCCTCCTATCACCCCTTCTCCCACCCCTTGAGAAAGCAAGAATAACAAAACCCATTACAAATAGTCAAGCAAAACAAATTCCTGCGTTAGCCATGCTCAAAAAAATATGCTTTAATCTGCACGCTGAGTCCATCAATTCTCTATCTGAAGGTGCAGAGCATGTTTCATCAGGAGTTTTCTGGAATGGATTGGTTCCATTGGTGACACACATTTTTGAACATTTTGTTATAAGGGTTTTGTTTTTCTATATCTCTTTTTTCTTCAGTGTTTAGGGGAGGTGGGAATGAGAGAAAAAATATACTTATCAACTTAAAAATTAATTAAAAAAACTACCCAAGTTTCAATCAAATCTAGAAATATATATTTGGGGAGCTCCCCACATGTAAAAAAACAAAGCCACAGGAAATGACTCTTGCCTAAATTTTAGGATGCCCAGACGTGTCTCTTGAGACAAAGGACATCCCTAAGAAATTCCAGAAGAAACTGGAACAGTGTATGTACTAGAGACTGCCCCCAAATCAGGACAATCAGTCAATCAACAGGCGTTTATTAATTTCCTGCTGCTTGCCAGGTATATGCTACAAGTGGAGGAAAGAAGCTGACCATGGTAGAGCCTGCACACAATATTATGCGCAATCTAGCAGTGCATTCCAACCTCAAGGGCTTGATAATGACTTGTGCATGTACTTATTGTCTAGGATGCTACAAATGTGAAATTTCAGGCTTTCCAGCAGTTATAGACGTGTAGAGAAATCACTGGTCATCCGGCATTAACTGAGGCTGTGAATGAGTATATTGACTGCATTTGTATTCAAGCTTTGTTAACTCATTCCACAGGGTGAGCATGCAACAGAGACCTGCCTGGGTGCAGAGAGTTGCTTGGTTATGAGGAAATGGTTTATTTAAATGTCTGTACATACCTTCATTGGTACTCACAGGCTACAACTTAGCAATGGAAAAACTTGTCTCTCTGGAATAGGTTGTATATTCCGGGTGGGGTGGAGTCCATGGCTGAAGAAATATTTGCTCACCATTAATTATCTGAAATAGTGCAGTCAGTGTGAACATTTACACGAGTGATGTTCTGCCTCAGTTAACTGATGATAAACAAGATGGTACTGGATGAATGGAGAAGGAATATAACATGGGTCTGGTCTGTAATCTAAATGATGACCCATTGGAGACTCCAGCCTCAGAGTCAATCCTAGTGCTAGAGGTGGTTCTATACAGGTCGTCAGTGCCAAGGATCATCCTCCTATAACCAACTGTGATAATATAATTTTCAACATTTTGGTTGGATTCAAGAGACCCTAACAGCAATCAGAGGCACCCTCCATTCCTATTCTAACCCCAGGGCTTAAGTTCCTGTAATCCCTAGTAAAGACTTGAACTTTGAAGTTTTAATTTTTATTTTATTTCTGTCTTTGTTTTTACATCATCTGAATTTCCTAATGCATCCTCTCCTTGCCTTCTCAGAAAGTCATCCTTTATAACAAAGAATAAAAAGGGGAAGGAGTGGGAAATGGAAGAAAAAGCATTCAACAAAGCTAGCCAAATATAAAAAATTGACATGTGCAGTATCTCATACCCATAGTCCTTCATCTCTGTAAAAAATGGAAGGAAGACCCATATATCTTCTTTGGAGTCATTATCATTTTAGAGCATTCAATTTTGACCATTTTGTTGTTATAATTGTTGTGTCTGTTATTTTCCTACTTCTGCTTACTTTGCTCTGCATCAATTCATATACATTTTTCATGCTTCTTTGTATTCATCTCATTAATTTTTTCTTAGAGCACAGCAATATTTCATTACATGAATGTATCACAATTTGTTTAACCATTCTCCAGTTGAGGGGCACTCACTTTGCTTCCAGTTCCTTGCTACCACAAAAAGTGCTGCTACCAATATTTTGGTGTATACAGGACCTTTCTTTTTGTCACTGATCTCCATAGGACATATGCTGTGATGTGAAATCTCTGAGTCAAAAAAGGAGTATGGGTATTTCAGTCACTTTCTTTGCATAATTCCACATAGCTTTACAGAGTAATTGGAGCAATTCATAGATTCACCAGCAATGCATTATTGTGTCAATCTTTGCACAGGCTTTCTGACATGGACTCCTCTTGTCATTTTCACTAATTTTCTGGGTGTGAAGTGAGTTATTCTGATTTGCGTTTCTCCTATTATTAGTGATTTGGAGCATTCTTTCATAGGGTTACTAATAGTTTGCAGTTCTTATTTTGAGAACTATTTATTACTATCCTTTGACCACTTATCTACAGTGGAATGCCTTTTGTCTTACATATTTCATTAGTTGCTAATATATATGTTTGTTGTTGTACATAACCTTTACAGAAATATTTGATATAATGGTCTTTTCGCAGTTCAGTACAATCCTCCTTAACTTAGTTGCATTACTTTTGTTCATGCAAAACCTTTTCAATTTCATGTGTAATCAGCAGCTGTCATGGCAAAGAGAGAAGCAAACTGGCTGAGAACTTGATTCTCACTCCCTTCTCCCTCCAGGGAAAGGGGCCAAAAGGATCCTTCCAGATCATGCCTATCTCTTATTGGAGATGAAGGTGGAACTTTCCCTTCTTATAACTGACTTCTTTTTCTCCCTCCTAAAAGGGAAGTGTTGACTTTTTACCTAAAAGGCCCAAGGCTGTGCTCTCCTTCCCTGCCCTTGCCTCCTTGGTATTGGGGATTTAGCCATGCCCATAATACAGCAGTAGAATCACTAGTCTAGAGGCAAAAGTAGAGGCCCAGATTCTGTTTAGAGTTCCGCTTATAAGAAATAAATAGAATTATTAACAAAATCAAATAACAGCTTGTCATGTCTCCAGGTGGCTCCTAGCCTCCAAGATAGAAAGTAACTTCTTAGACACTTGAATTCTGTGAAGCCAAATAGTTCAAGGATTCCTCATTGGCGTTAATTGGACTTGACCAAAGCACAAACAGGAAATTCACTTTTCTAGGTCAACCACAGGTGTTGTACGTGAAGAGAAACAAAATCAGAATAAATGAGTATTTTAGAACATAACAGGGAAGCCAATTGTGAGCAGAAGTCTGATAAGAACAAGCATATGGAGAAGAGAGGAGATGGAGAAGAAGAGGCTTCCTCTCACAGTCCTCACCAAGGGACAGGCACCTCCCAACAACCATAGTCACTGTTCCTTGTTACAAAGCAGTAAGGAAAGGCTGACTGCCTTCAGTCTCTTGAATACAATCAATTGCTATAGCAATCTCTTGGCTCTCTTGCTACCAAGCCAATCCCCTATTCTGTCCCTATTTCTTTCATTTTTGTACTCTCTCTCCCAACCTGTTCAAGCTTCCCCTAGGGTTGCATAATCCTTTCCAGTCTAATCCAGATTGCCTTCTGTCTTCTCTGAGCCAAGAGGAGACAGGCTCTTCAAAACACAGGGCTTCAAATCCCAGGGTCTGTGATGCCAGTCCCTGGAGATTTGTTCTGCTTTAGCTCTGTCTCCAAAGGGCACTACACATATAATTAAATTTATCTATTTTATCTTTTATAATCACCTCTTTCCTTTGTTTGTTTAACAAGTTGTGAAAGGGACTTGATTCTGGTTTTCTTCCAATTTTTCATGGTTTGAGATTAAATATTCAGGTCATATAGCTGCCTTGAATTTATACTGGTATATGGTATAAGATATTTGTCTAGACCTAATTTCTGGTAAACTGCTTTCCAGTTGTTGTTGTTGTTTGTCAAATAAGGAGTTCTTTCCTAGGTAATTTATGTTTTGGGATTATAAAATACTGGGTCCTAAAGTCTCGGAGTTAGGGGATAGGAATACCCATAAGGCTTTTCAGGGCTGTGTAGCACTACAAAGAATGTATTTGCTGATCTGAGCAGTATAGCTTTAGACAGGTCTTGGTAGTTGTTGCTAAGGCTGTTTTATATATTAGATGAGATCCAAAGGGACACCAATTGAAGATGTTTTTGTCCAGATCCATTTGGGGAGTGTAGACTTATACCCATGTCTGTTTTCTCAGAAACAGCTGGGTAGTGAATCTGGATATGGATTAATTTCTAGAGGTGTTTTCAAAATAGTGCAGAGATTTGTCAGGATGACCACTTGAGGTTGAAGTGATGGCCCTTGTGCAAAACACTAGACGTGGTACATGTAGAAAGTTAAAGCTATCTTTTATGGTCAAATGACTAGTATCAAAAGCCAGTATCTCCTTGATTTGAACTGACCTGGAAGGATGTTTTCACCAGTTTAAGGTGGCGTTGTCACCCCTGCTCAGAGACCCAAGACCTCAAATGATTTTAGCACGGGGTGAGAGGATGCCTTTGTTCCCAAGTTTTAGCTTCCAGTATTCTTCTAGTATCTCACGCTTACGTTAATTTGTAGAACAATGTATAGATACAATTTTTGTTGTTCAGTTTTTTCATTTGCGTCCAACTCTTTGTGACCCCATTTGGGGTTTTCTTGGAAGATACTGGAATGGTTTGCGATTTCCTTCTTTACCTTATTTTACAAATGACTGAGGCAAATGAGGTTAAGTGACTTGTCCAGGGTCACACACCTAGTAAGTGTCACTCAGGAAGATGAGTCTTTCTCACTCCAAGCCAGGCACTCTATCCACTGTGCCACCTAGCTGCCCAATTTTTTTTGGCAGAAGTCCAAATAGCACTCTTACTGACTGATGTTTCCCTGGTGGAATGGATAGATGAGAACAATTTGTTCCGATGACCATAAAGACGCCTGAAGCAGGCTCTGTGGAGCACTTAGAGCTTACTCAGACAGCAGAGACACCAAGGTCATCCACAGCATCTTGGGCCATCACCAATTGTCTTGACTTTTGTCTTGCCACTGGACGTTGATGACTCTGGAAGAAAGAGTGAGGTTGACAACTTTGTGCAACTCTGCCTCACTTAAATCTGATTTATGCATGAGTTAAGACATCACTTCATGATGTCATTGGTTCTCTTTAAAAACGAAGGACAAACAACAACAAAAACAAACTGGCAACCACCACCATCAGCACAATCCAGTAGTTTGGATGAACCTTAACTGTCAAGGGATTTCTTTATTCAACACCTCTGCCAGGGTTGAGAAGTGGCCACAGACTCTCGTTTTCTCAATGGTTTTACTGGAGTCTATAGGGGATTCTTAACCTTTTCTATGTATTATGGACTTCTTTGGTAGTCTGGTGAAGCCTATGGACCTCTTAGAATAATTGTTAAGTGCATAGAATAAAATACATAGCATTAATAAAGAATCTAATTATATCAAAAAACACTTATTAAAATATTTTTTTTTAAATTCATAGATTAAAGGGTAAGAAACTGCAATATAGTAAATGGTTTGAGGGTTGCCTTTGAATTTCATGACTTGTTTCCACAGTTGCTCTATCTATTATCATGAGAAGAATTCTGTAACCAAGACTACTGTGGAGAGTTTTTTATAATGAGACTGTTGTCTAATTACAGAATCTTAAGAGCTAAAGTTTTAAAGTGAGGATTGTTTAGTAACACAGACAGAGTTGCTGTGGGAAGATCGTGTTCACTAGTTCTGTAGAAAATTTGAACCTTGGGACACCCTTCTTGGGAGGGGGAGGTGTCACACTAATAATAATAATGACTAACATTTATATAATCTTACTATGTGCCAGACACTGTGCTAAGTGCTTTATTAATATTAGCTCATCTGATCCTCACAACAACCCTGTGAAGTACGTGCTATTATCATCCTCATTTTACAGATGAGGAAACTGAGGCAAGCAGAAGTTAAGTGACTTGCCCAGGGTCACACAGCTAGTTAGTGTCTGAGGCTGAATTTGAACTCTGGCATTCCTGACTCCTGACCCAGCGTTCTATCCACTGAACCACTTAGCTGCCATCCAATCTGCACTGTATTGCACAATGAGAAGAGAAGGTTATGTATGATTTTTTTAAACCTATATCTGTTTATTAAATAGATCAAGTACTACGTCCTTATTTGTCTTTTTTTTTTTTTAGGTGATTGGGGTTAAGTGACTTGCCCAGGGTCACACTACTAGTAAGTGTCAAGTGTTTGGTCTGAGGCTGGATTTGAACTCGGGTCCTCCTGACTTCAGGGTTGGTGCTAGCTGCCCCTCCTTATTGGTCATTTGAACTTGATTGTGACAATTTGAGAGACCTCTGGACTTCCTGCTTGGGTTAGTGAAGGTAAAAGGTATATTCACCAATGAGTCTGATCTTTCTTGTCCTGCTATCCAAGATGAATGGTTCACTGCTGTTAGCAACTATGTAGAACCAGTCTGAAGAGACTCTAGTTAAGAACCCCCTAGTTAGGAAAACAAGGAATAAACTTTCAAGTGGACTTGGTACACTGTGGAGTTAAATGTCACTGGTGGTAAATTGGATAGAACTCTGGCTCTGGAGTTGGGAAGACCTGAGTTCAAATCCAGCTTCAGACTAGCTATATGACCCTGGGCAAGTCATTTAACTCCTATCTGCTTAATAATAGAACCTACCTGAGGATCAAACGAAGTCACATTTGTAAAGTGCTTTGCAAACTTTAAAGTGTTGTATGAATGATAGCTATCATTATTATTATTATTATTATTATTATTATTATTATTATTATGTGTGAAGTTCTGTGTTTTTGACAGACTTCTAAAGATCTCTTTGGCAGTTATATGTACATCAGAAACAGAAGACCTCTGATTTCTCCTGTTGATCTAATATGCCCAGCATATCTTGCCCCTACTGCTCCCCGTTAGAATGTAACCTTTTTGAGGCAGAAACTGTTTTTGCTTTTTCCTTATATGCCCACCTAGCACTTAACAGTGCCTGGCACCTAGTGAACTGTTAATAAGTTTTTAGTGATTGATCATTTGATTAGAGACTGCACACAGAAAACCTCTATAGCAAAGGCTCAACCTTGAATACCTCTGAGTGAATCATGCCAGGAGGCAGATTGAAAACTGTTTTAAAATTCATTTCAACGTGAATTTGGCAGACCAGCCTCCCTAAAACAGCTATCATGACGATATCTTCATAACTTTTCAAGAATGTCTTTTCATCTTCCTACAAGGTCTCCAACTATGATTTCCTTCGTGATGCCATGACTATGAATTATTGGAAGTATACTGAGGATTAATACATGGTAAAGAGGACCTCAGGTAGTGACTAGAGCACTGGACCTGGAATCAGGAAGACCTGAATTCAATTTCTGCCTCAGACACATAACAGTTGTACCTATGTCTGCCTCAGTTTCCTCAAATGTAAAATGGGGATAATAATACACTTATCTTCCATGGTTGTTGTGAGGATGAAATGAGATAATTTTTATAAAGTGTTTAGCACAATGTCTGACACATAGTAGTTGCTTAAAAAATACGTGTTTCTCTCCTTGCTTGCTCATTTCAGCCAGGCTGTCTTTACTATGACAACTTTCATTGCTTTTCACCAGCTGGGAGTGGGAGTGGGGTCCCCCTCTAGGGATTCCCTGGGTAAGCTGACCAGTGAATTGCCATCAGAGGAACTAATCATACAGTTCATCTTCAGAGCACACACTCATAGACTTATACAACTTTAATTCTTAAAGTCAAAGGAATTATATTGAGTATTGGGAAGAGTATAAAGATCAGTTTTGACAAAAGGAAAGGAAAGAAGGGAAGAAAGAAGAAAAGAAGGACTTGACTTTTTCTCTCCTCTCCCTTTTCCCCTCTCCCATCTCCCTTTCCCCTCCTTTCTTCCTTTTCCTTTCCCCTTTCCCCTTCGCTTTCACTCTTTCAGTACAGGGGCTTCTGGTGTGAAAGCTCCCTTCACTGACCCAAATCAAAAACTCATCTATAACTTTTGGTCTTATGTAGTTTCCTGAGAATATTGAGCAGTTAAGTGACTTGCCCATGGTAACTAAGCCATTAAGTATCAGAGGACAAACTTGAGTTCAGGTCTTCTTAACTCTAAAGCTGGTCCTCTATACACTGTGACATGTGTTCTCTCATCATACTCTTGGCAATACTTTTTAAAATTTTATTTTTATTTAAGCCTTTTGTTTTTTTCAGTGTCAGAGTAATTTTCCTGTGTCCGACCCCGCAATGAACCCTAGTACTAAGGCTCTGTGCTGTCAGAATACTCACCAAGCCCCATGGGACTGGCATGCCACCAGTGAAAGAAACCTGGATGATAAAAAGGATGGGGTGCTTGGTAAAGACAGTAACTAAAACAGGATCACATATTTAGAGATAGATGATCAGCTAGTCCAACTTCCTTATTTTGTTGATGAAGAAACTGAGGCCCAGGGAAATGAAGATAAAGTTTTGAGGGAGAGGACAGGAGGAGGTGGAGTCCATTTTGGTCCAAAAGGCAACCTTCCCAGATTTAGATGACGGAGCCTAGCAGGGAGGTTAGGCAGCTTTGTAAGGGGAGCCATGCTGATTTGGGATATTTTCTTTTTTTCCTGAGAAGAGGCAGGTTTCCTCCCCCTCCGCACCTTTTTTCAGTTATGACCAATAGCCTTTCCTTTGCTGGCAGCAACAGCTGAAAAGGGGGGCAGATATATGTCTGTGCTCCATAAGAGGAACGTTAGGTTGACTGGGTCCAGAGAAACAAAGGGTTGAAAGGCTGGGCAGGCATTCTGAGAGGTTTTAAAATGACTTAGCACCATTGGATGGATTCCATAGAGGAGGGAGATGTGAGCAGGAGGCCTCCATCCCCCAGGGGAGCGAACTGTTCATTGTGGAGGAGCCACTAAAGGTCCGGGGAGAGCCTAATGGAGACCAACGTCCCTGTGTTACTTTTTAGTGGTGGGGTTTTCATCTTCTACAGAGATACAGTTGTGGTATCTCCAGGGCACAGCTGGGAAGTGCTTTAATAGGCATTTGGCAGATCGTCTCTCTCATCCTGTGTTGGCAGTTGAAGAGGGGAGGGAGGAAGAGAGGGATTTGAAGAATGGCTGTTTAACAAGGACAAGGGCTACTCAGAGAATGCCCACCACAAGATTTCTGAGGCAAAGAAATGCTCAGGACCTTTGGTTTCTGTTTCCTACTGGGGCCAACTGTGTGTGGCTGAGAGTAAAGCCTGAACTCCAGCTGTGCCGTTTGGGAACAATTCAGGCAAGACAGCAAACCATGTAAGATGCCAAACTTTATTTTAAAGTTCAGGTGTATTTTAGGAAGACTGGAGAGAGATGAAGAGGAACTCTTGGAGCAGAAGTCCACACCCTTCTTTCTTATTTTAATCCTGAAAACACTATTTAGTCCTCAGGCCAGCAGGGGACAGGATAATGGCCTTAGGGGCTGAATAGGACATCATATGATCAGCAATAAGGCAGAGCATTTATTTTCTGTAAATCTCTCTATGGTAGGCCTTGACCAGATTCTGCTATGGCTGCTAGCTCTCAGGTGTGTACATAAAATCAGAATTAGTAAGTATCCTGAGGTCTGTAGCACAGGATAAATTTAAGCAGGAAAACAAGACTGTAAAAATAAAGTGGGAAAAGTCTTTAAGACACAGAGCACCATGCTCTCTTTAAAGCCTGTGTTTTTGACAATTGCCCAATTGGCCCTGGACTTATGTGGCAGGTGGAATCTGAGGGGGATAAAAGGAATATGGGGCAGCTAGGTGGTGCAATGGATAGAGTGCCAAGCCTGGAGTCAGGAAGACCTGAGTTCAAATGTGACCTCTGATACTTATTGGCTTTGTGACTCTGGGCAAGTCACTTAACCCTGTTTACCTCAGTTTCTTCATCTGTAAAATAATCTCCATCTTTGCCAAGATAACCCCAAAAGAGGTCATGAAGAGTCAGACACAACTGAAAAATGACTAAACAACAACAACAAAAAGAGTTTAGAAGAGAAGGCTGGTATTCTAGGTGGATCCTCATTTTTTTTACAAGTTATTGCTGGGATCTTCTGGCATAATTTCATGAGGAAGAGAGAGCCATTAGGAAGATGTGTACAACTTTCAGTTTCATGTCTCATTGAATAGTAGGCAACACAATCTTCTACAGGAACAACTAAAAGGAGTGATGAGAGACAGTTGCCTTAGTTCTCATTTTTGTTAAATGTGACAACCATGGGGCCCCTCAGGCCTAATTTAATCTCCAATCTAAAAAAAAAAAAACCAAAACTTAAGAAAAGAAATTAAGTACCAGATATTGAATAACAAGGTAAGAGCACAGAATTATCCTAAATGGTACAACCCTCATGAAATCATATTGATTGACTGAAATACTTAAAACTCCATGTCACCATCCCCATCCTTAATCATGTTTCAAGTGTAGCCAGTGTGAACACTCCCATAAGTTTGTGCTTTGGATAAAGTTCAGTTTGTGGGCATCTCATCACCTCATGACAATGACTACACTTCTTCCTGAACTTTTCCTTGCCCCGAGATGAGAAGAAGAGAAAGTAACTGGGGTAGGCATGGGGCAGAAAATATGTCAGTAAAGAGCTAGATAGTGAAGAAAGAGCTTCTAAGTACAAAGGAATCAGGACTGGAAACATAGCTGAGTTTAAATTTCTCTCCATAGAGTTTACTCTGGTTGGGAAGCTGGATGAAGCCCTTATGACAAATCTAAGGAGACTCGGCCTCAGGGGTCTTTATAGCAATAGAAGGGGTAAAGAACAAAGAGTGAGGAGGGCAACCTGAGAAGATCTCATGGGAATACAAGAGAAAAATGGAAAGACCAAAAGACCCGAATAAAGCCTGAATAGAACCCTAGCTCTTAAGCAAAGAAACCAACAGAGAGACTCATTCAAAAAGATGGACAGATAAGTAAAAATTCAAAGAGAGGTCAGAACACAATGAAAAAAACATACTATGAAGGAAAAAAATTTAAATCCTTGATCAAAAAGAGAATTCCTTAGAGTTGCTTAGAGCACCAAGACATTTGGTGATTTGTGAGGGCCACATAAGATAGCATATGTCAGAATCAGGACCTGGATCCTATTTATCCTGGCTCTAACACTGGCTCCTTATCCTCTATGCTATACACTCTCATCCTCTCTCTCTCTCTCTCTCTCTCTCTCTCTTTCTGCCTTTCTCTCTCTCGTATGTGATTTTCTTTTTTAATAGTATTTCCTTTTTTTTCCAATTACATGCCATACTGCCTCTCTTAAAAGAAAATATTAGCAGTGAAATTAGGTCAGAGATCTGAACTCTATTCAGAATTAAAGAAAACAAAAAAATTTTTAAAAAGCATGATAAAGAATCCATTCAAAGAGGCAGAGGCTCTGAAAGAGAGAATAAATATTTGAAACATAAAACCACTAAAGTGAAAGTAAATTTGGATGAAGAGAACTAAAGGACAATAACTTTAAAAGAACACATGAATTCCATAGAAGTCAAAGTGACTGGCCTTGAAGATAGGCTGTGCAGATATAACTTAAAGATCATAGGTCTCTAAGGACATGATAAATCACAGCTATCATGTTGAAGAAAATAATACAAGAAAATTGCTCGGAACTATTGAATGCAGACAACGATACTTGATGGCATGAATAAACAGAAATGAATACCATATTGAGGAAAACATAAGCCTAACAATCATAACCTTAAGTTTGAATGGTTTATACAGCCCCAGAAAGAGAGTGATAGATAGGATAAGAAAACCAAACTCAACACTTTGCTAGAGATAAGAAACACATCTAAAAATAAATCACTTACCAAGTGAAAATGGGAGGCTGTAACAAAATTAACTATGTAAGGTCTGAACAGGAATAGGGCTTACATTGGCTATGGTGGCTACATCAAGGTGTCACTTCTCATGCCTATGATTTTTGTTTGTGACTCATCACAAAGCTCATATCTTATGGTCAATAGCTGTAGCACGCCCCTGTCTACAGTTGTTGTTCAGTCGTTTTTCAGACCTGTCCAACTCTTTGTGACCTCATTTGGGGGTTTTCTTGGCAGAGATCCTGGAGAGGTTTGCCATTTCCTTCTCCAGCTCATTTTATAGAGGAGGAAACTGAAGCAAATAGGGTTAAGTGACTTGCCCAGGGTCACACAGCTAATAAGTGTCTCAGGCTGGATTTGAACTCAGGAAGATGAGTCTTCCTGACTCCAGGACCAGCACTCTATCCTTTGTGTCTACAGTTAGTATGGTGCTACTGAAGCACCTGAGGAGGATACTATTAACTCATGATCATGTACTTTGAATTGGTTTGCTAGTAGAAGAAATTGATTTACGCTACTCTATTCATATACTCATGTCTACTCCTTGCTTCTAGGTTCATGCATTTGCAGGATTGCTAGCTGGGGTCAAAGCTGTCATTTTTAGCCATGAAACAGAGCACAAAAGCTAACTAAAGGGCACAAACATCAGACTTGTGATAGGAAATCAGTTCATATCAAAAGGATCAAGGAGTTTTGAGGTGTTAAGACCGGAGACATCATCTGGCTCAATGCCCTCATTTTGTAGTTGAAGAACCAAATTAAGTGATTCTGTGACTTCATAGTCACAGAATCAGTCAACAAATGTTTATTTAGTACCTACTATGTGCTAGTCACTGTACTGTGCACAGAGGACACAGGTAATAAGTTGCTGAGCTTAGTTCTGAATTTGTGACTCCAAAGCTTTTACCACTGGATATTATGCTGCAATTTACCTGATACCTCACAATGATGTCTCAATAGTACCATATTGAATTTCCAGCTTCCTTTAAGGGCTTACCTCCTTCATGAAACCTCTTCCAATTTCCTTCAGTTTAGTGCTCTCCTAGGGGAAAGGGAAAAGGAAGGGAATAAACATTCATTAAGTGCCTACTATTTGCCAGGCGCATAAATGGGGCAACTAGGTGGTTCAGTGGATAGAGCATTGGGCTTGGCATTAGGAAGACCTGAGTTCAAATCCATCCTCAGACACTTACTAGCTCTGTGATCATGGACAAGTCACCTAACCTCTGTTTGCCTTAATCCACTGGAGAAGTAAATGGCAAACTACTCTGGTCTCTTTGCCAGGAAAATCCCATGGACAGTATTGGCGTACCATGGTCCATGGGGTCACAGAGAGTCGGACACAACTAACAACATGTACCAGCCACTGTTCTAAGCACTTTCCAAATATTATCTCATTTTAACCTCACAACAACCCTGAGAGAAAGGCGCTATTATTATTCCCATTTTACAGTTGAGGAAACTGATGCAAACAGCAATTAAGTGACTTGCTCAGGGTGACATAACTATAAAGTATCCAGGGCTGGATTTGAACTCGGGTGTTCCAGGTTCTAGGCTCAAGCTCTATATACTGGCTACCTTGTGCCACCCCCAGCTACTTTGTATATATTTTTAATTTACTTATCTGTGTACTCATTGTCCTCAGTGTACAGCACAGTGCCTGGTACATTTTGTTGTTGTTGTTGAGTCATTTCAATCATGGCTGATTCTTTGTGACTTCATTTGGGGTTTTCTTGGCAAACATATTGGAGTGGTTTGCCATTTTCTTCTCCAGCTTGTTTTACAGATGAGGAAACTGAGGCAAGCAGGGTTAAGTGACTTGCCCAGGGTCTCACAACTAGTAAATGTCTGAGGCTGGATTTGAACTCAATTCCTTCTGACCCCAGGGCCAGCGCTCTATCCACTGTGCCACCTGGCACATAGTAAATGCTTAATAAATATCTGTTGAATTGAACTGAATTGACTAGCTACCCAGGCTCACAAGCTGCCTTCCTTAGCTGCCTGCCTTCCTTGATCCTATCTGTTGTCCTGGCCTGTACCTTTTCTCCTTGTTGCATGTCCTGGGTTGATCTTACAAAGTGCAGCACTCTGATATTTGATGCTTACCAGCTGATCCCAGCTGAATGCAAGCCGGAATTACATTAGCAAATAGGTTTCTGGCCCCCATGTGCCAGAATCACTAAGCTGCTTCTTTTGCCTGGGCAGCTAAATGAAATGAAAATTAGGGCCTAGAACCTGGCAGGACTCTGTGTGAGTTTGGACCAGGAACTGGGTCTGTTCTCCTCCTTAGAGAAGGGAAGGGGAGGTGGGTGGGGAGATGTTGGCACAATGGTAAAGAGGATGGGAAGCCATTGTTTACCTCTTTTTGTAAGGGAGCTTTTCTCAAAGTCATGTCTCTTCTTTCCTGTTTAGATATTATAGATCGAGGTGTAGCATATGAGGGCCCCCTTCCATTTTCACATCCGTGAGCTGAGCATGTCAGAAGGCCAGGGAGAAATGTCTATTCTATGAGAGGGGTGTATGTATGCCAAAGACCATTCAAGGGAAGTGAGGGGGCCCCCAAAGGATGCCGAGATCTGAATCGATCCAGAACTTAGACTCTTAGAGGTGAAAGGGAGCTTCTGGTTCAACTGGTCCCTGAAGAAGATCCTACCTCCAATATATCTGACAGATAGTTGTCCATCCTGTGTTTGAAGATGTCTAGGGAAGGACAGCCAGCTACCTCTGATGGCAGCCCACATCTCTTACCAACGCTGTAATTGTCAGGAGGTTTTCTCTGTTGTTAAACCTAACTGACATTTTCTGTTGTTAAACCTATTCCCTCTTTGCAGCCTCCATCCATCATTGCTTGTTGTGCTCTCTTGGGCCAAGAGAAACAAGTCTAATTCGTAGTTCACCCCACTGTTAACCCTAACTTTGAATATTTAAAGACAGCGGTCATGTTCCCCCTGAGGCTTCTCTCCTTTAGTTGAAATGTCTTCAGTCCCTTCAACCTCTCCTCCATAGGCATGATCTCAGTGCCTTTCACCATTTGGGTCATACCGCTGGGCATTATCCAGTTAGTCAATATTTTTCCTAAAATGTGTCACCAGAACTGAATGTAGTTCTCTAGAGGTGGTCTTGATCAGGACACAAGATGAGGGAATTTGTTGTTGTTGTTGAGTCATTTCACTCCTGTCTGACTCTTTGTGACCCCATTTGGAGTTTCCTTGGCAAAGATACTGGAGTGGTTTGCCATTTTCTTCTCCAGCTCATTTTACAGATGAGGAAACTAAGGCAAACAGGGTTAAGTGACTCATCCAGGGTCACACAGCTAGTAAGTGTCAGAGGTCGAATTTGAACTCAGTTCTTCCTGACTCCAGGCCTGGCACTCTATCCAGTGAACCACCCGGCTAGAATTCTGGGACACTGGCTCTTTTAACGTGACCAACATAACATTAGCTTTTATGACCACCAACGCCATGTTGTTGACTCATTGGGTGTCTTGCAGTCCACCAAAACCTCTAGATCTTTTTCAGATGAACTTTCGTCTAATCATGCCTTTCCCATCTTGTACTTGTGAAGGTAATTTTTTTGGACCCAGGGTAGGACTTTACATTTATCCCTATTAAATTTCATCTTGTTCAATTCAGTTGAGATCTTTTTTGGATCCCAACTCTGTCATCAAAGACTTTAGCTATCTTTCCTAGCTTTGTGTCATCTACCAGTTTGATAAGCATTCTCTTATCCAAGATAGGATAAAAATGATAAATAGCAAAGTGACAAGTACAGATCTCTAGGGCACACCTTTAGAAATCTTTTTCCAAGTTGCCATTGAACCATTACTTATTGTACTATCATTATTCCACTTCTCTACATCATGTCTACAAGAATAGATATATAAAGCATTTATAGATAGGTAAGTACCTACTATGTGTCAGGCATAATGCTGCCATGAAAGACTCTCAAACACTTTCTTGATATCTAGGAAAGATATATTTATAGTATTTCCTATCCTAATAACCATTGCAAAAATTTAGAGTATTTTCCTAGTCCAATAACCTTGGCAAAAAAAGGATATGAAGTTAGTCCTAGATATCTCCTAATAATCCCTTTAATAATGTATTTAATATTATATAATTTAAAAATATATTTAGATTTTTGCCAGGAATCAAGGTCTAGCCTATAGTTTACAACAACCCATAACTGAAAGGAAGTTCCAGCAAATACATAATGGAATTCCTCTACTATATCATGTCTCTGTAACAGGCTTTTGTTTTATTTTTCCAAACTTCCCATCTGTTTCCTCTCTGTGATCTGTAAATACTCCAGTAAGAATACTTCTGTTTTTACCTCTGTTAATCTAAATATAAATTCTCTCCGGCATATACCTTTTCCCCAGCAGTGCTATGACTCCTAACCCAGATTCCAGGATTTCTTCACGATGAACATAGTATGTACATACTATCCTTCACCCCTTCAATTGACCAAACATTTATTAAGTACCTACTGTGTGTGTGAGATGACGCTAAGTTCTGGGAATAATAAAATGACATAGTCCATCACCTTTCCAGCTTGATTGTAGAACCTACCCCAGTATGGCTTCCACTGGCATAGCTTTCAAAGACTTGGCAGTTACCTGCACGGCACAATGAGGCATAAGACGAGGACTTTAGTAGAGGAGCGACTAGGGGGCAGCTAGGTGGTGCAGTAGAAAGAACGCTGGGCCTGGAGTCAGGAAAACAGACTCACCTTCAAATCTGGCTTCAGACACTTACTAGCTATGTGGCCCTGGGCAAGTCACTTTACCCTATTTGCCTTGGTTTCCTCATCTATAAAATGAGCTGGAGAAGGAAATGGCAAACCCCTCCAGGATCTCTGCCAAGAAAACCCTCAAATGAGGTCACAAAGAGTCGGACAGGACTGGAATGATTGAACATGAGGAACAACAGGAGAACCTTATGTGGTACTTTACAGTTACAGAGCCTTCTAACAGGTTAATTCTCTAAGGTTTGCAAAATGCTTTCCTCCCAACTACTTTGTTAGGTAGATAGTGCAATTATTATAGCACCTATTTTACAGGTGAGGAAATTAAAGTTTGGAAAGGATTTGTCCATTTGTCATTTGGAAAGTGATTTGTCCAAGATCACGAAATACCAGAGCTGGGACTGGAACCCAGTACTTTGGACTCCTGGTCCAGGGCTTTTTCCACTTGACCTGTTGATGAAGATATGATGGATAAGCTTGTCTTTATGTGCTTTTTGAAGGACGCTATAATCTCTTTTTAAGCTCATTTGAACCCTCTTTTATGGGTCTTATAATTCTTTGTTTTTCCTTTGTAGAAAATTTATTAGCTCAGTTGTGTGGCTGCCTTTTTTTTTTAAATGAAATGTTTTTATTTTTATTTTATTTTATTTTTTTTAGAATCAATTGGTAACTATGGGAGCTTTTTTGTTTTTCAATTTTTCAATATTTTTATTTAAAATTTTGAGTTCCAAATTCTATCCTTATCTCCCTCCCTGTATCCCTCCCTGAGATATAGGTTATACATGTGCAATTATGCAAAACATTTCCATATTAGTCATTTTGTAGAAGAAGACTTGAATAAAAGAAAAAATGAAAGAAAGTGAAAAATAGCATGCTTCAGTCTGTATTCAGTCAATATTAGTTCTTTCTCTGGAGGTGGACAGTATGCTTCCTCATTAGTCCTTTGGGATTGTCTTAGATCATTGCATTGCTGAGAATAGCTAAATTCTTCATCATACAATATTGCAGTTACTGTGTACGATGTTCTCTTGGTTCTGCTCACTTCACTATGCATCAGTTTATGTAAATCTTTCCAGGCTTTTCTGAAATCATTCTGCTTGTCATTTCTTATAGTACAATAATATTCCATCACAATTACATGCCACAGCTTGTTCAGCCATTCCCCGATTGATGGACACCCTGTCAATTTCCAGTTCTTAGCCACCACAAAAAGAGCTACTATAAATGTTTTCGTATAGGTTCTCTTCCCTTTTTTTTGAATGTCTTTGGGATATAGACCTAGCAGTGGTATTGTTGGATCAAAGGGTATGCACAATTTTTAGCCCTTTGAGTAATAGTTCCAAATTGCTCTCTAGAATGGTTAGGTCAGTTCACAGCTCCAGCAACAGTGTATTAGTGTCCCAGTTTTCCAACATCCCCTCCAACATCCAACATTTTCCTTTTTTGTCATATTAGCCAACCTGATAGGTTTGAGATGGTACCTCAGAGTTGTTTTAATTTGAATTTTTCTAATCAATAGTGATTTAAAGTATTTGTTCATATGACTACAGATAGCTTTGATTTCTTTCTTTAAAAATTATCTGTTCACATCCTTTGATCATTTGTCAATTGGGGAATGACTTGTATTTTTATAAATTTGACTCAGTTCTCTATATATTTGAAAGATGAGGCCTTTATCACAGATACCTGTTGCAAATTTTTTTCCAGTATTCTGCTTTCCTTATAATTTTGATTGCATTGATTTTGTTTATGCAAAAACTTTTTAATTTTATATAATAAAAATTACCTATTTTATATTTTACAATGCACTCTATATCTTCTTTGGTCCTAAATTTTTTCCTTATCCAAAAATCTGACAGATAAACCATTTTATACTCTCTTTATTTGCTTATGGTATCACCCTTTATGTGTAAATCACGTACCCAATTTGACCTTATCTTGGTATACAGTGTGAGTTATTGGTCAATGCCTAGTTTCTATCATACTGTTTTCCAGTGTACCAAGCAGTTTTTGTCAAATGATGAGTTTTTTTCCAAAAGCTTGGATCTTTGGGTTTATCATATACTATATTACTTTGGTCATTTGCTATAATGTAATTTGTACCTAATCTATTCCATTGATCCACTATTCTATTTCTAAGTCAGTACCAGATTATTCTGATAATTGCTACTTTATAGTAGTTTGAAATCTGGTACAACTAGACCACCTTCTTTCTATTTTTTTTCATTGATTTCCTTGATTTCCTTGAGCTTTTGCTCTTCCAGATGAATTTTTTTATTATTTTTTCTAGCTCTATAAAATAATTTTTTGATAGTTTGATTCATATGGCACTAAATAAATAGATTGGTTTAGATAGAATTGTCATTCTTATTACATTGGCTCAGCCTACCCATGAGCAGTTAAAAATTTTTCCAATTGTTTAGATCTGACTTTATTTGTGTAAAAAGTGTTTTATAGTTGTGTTCATATAGTTCCTGAATTTTTTCTTGGCAAGTAGACTCCCAAGTATTTTATGTTCTCTATAGTTATTTTAAATGGAATTTCTCTTTTTATCTGTTGCTGCTGGACTTTGTTGGTAATTTATAGAAGTGCTAATGATTTATGTGGGTTTATTTTGTATCCTGCAACTTTGCTAAAATTATGCAGCTTTCTTTAGTAGAGATACATAGATGAAGGAGTTCCAGGGATGTGGAGGAGACTTTGAATGGTAGATTGTAGTCCTTCAAACTATGGCTATGTATGGGAGCGAGCCCCATGCATGCTTGAATTCCAGACCTGAAATTCTAGATACTGATGAGAGAGAACCTTCCCAAGGTGAGATCTTTCTCTCCTTCCCAGTTTGAGCTGAGATCCCAATGGAAAAACTCATTTGTTCTTGTGTATATTCTGGTATAATCTAATTTGTAGAGCTTCTTCAATTTCTGTTTGCTGCTTTCCTTGGACAAATGGGTTTCTTCACTATTCATTATCTTTGATGGTCTTTTGTATAATTAGCATTTGGTGGGGAGGGGTTGTTCTAAAACAGAATGGCAGAGATAATTCTAGCCTGATAATTCTTTTTAGAGTAGAGTAGAAATCCCCTAGTTTTTCCATAGTTATTCTGCTCATGCAGACAAAGTTATTATTACTGCCCCAGGTTTGCATGGCAGCCAGGTTCCCATAACTTAGTGGTAATCAGAAAGAAAAAAAAAAGAATCTCCTTCAGTCTAACCTGAGACAAATGTAGGCTAAAAGTATTTACGGCTTTCTGGAAGCCTTGACTCACTGAAAGGGTGGTTATAGTATAGGCACAGTACTAATGATCAGCCCACTCTAGGCATGAAAATATATAAGGAACCTTCCAGTTTGCTTTGGCTGGAGTGAACCTTGATAATGCACCCTAATGAAAAGTCAACACCACTGTTGATTGCGAGGTCAAGACTATGGTACATTGACCTAGGGTGTTTCTAGACTATTTGATATTGAGAAGGAGAGATCTGGGAAGAGAAAAATCTTTATTTTAAGTCCTCGAGGGGAGAATTGAATGCATTCAGGAGTGTCTCAGTTGTTTGTTGTTGTTCAGTTGTTTCAGACATATCGCACTCCTCGTGACCCCATTTGGGGTTTTCTTTGGCAAAGATACTGGAGTGGCCAGCCATTTCTTTCTCCAGCTCATTTGACAGGTGAGAAAACTGAGGCAAACAAGGTTAAGTGACTTGCCCAGGGTCATGTAGCTAATAAGCATCTGATGCCAGATTTGAACTCAGGTCTTCCTGATTCCAGGGCTGGTGCTCTATCCACTGTTCCACCTAGCTGCCCTATAGCTTGTCCTTTTCAGAACAAATAAATATTTGTATTTTACTGGCAGAGGCTATCTCAAATGTGTCTGGGTCTAGGACCTGAAATAGAAGGCTCCGAGCTTGAAACCCTTGTGTAATATAAAGAATTCTCTCACCATTCCTTTATTTTTTTTTTCACCATTCCTTTAACACCACACTTTTCCAGCTAAAGATGGTTTTGTTTTGTTTTGTTTTGTTTTGCATCAAGAATCCCTTTACAATTTGGAGAAGCCTATGGGCCTCTGCTCAGAATAATGCTTTTAAATGCATGAAATAAAATACAGAGAATTACAAAGGAAACCTATTATATTTAAATATACATATCAAATTTTTGTTTTATAAACGTTCACAGACCCCAAGTCAAGAAATTCTAATCTAATCCAACCTCCTGCAGCTCAACAAGATAGGTGGATCACAGGGAACAAAGTATAACAAGCCATTTATTTACATATTGTGTTTTAATTTAATTTAAATTTGACTGTAGCAAATTAATCTATCGTGAAAATAGACTGCTGGACTATGTCTTGTTATATAGCAACCTCCAAAATTCTTTGACTGTATTAAAATTTTGTTTTATCTATTGTTGCTTGAAACGAATGAGCCTGGGTCTTGGAAATCCTTTCATTAAACTGAGATTTTTGTTGTAATAGGATTTGACCTATTAGAATTCTCTCCTAATAGAATTCCCTGATAAAATAGATCATGCACAGGATTGCTGATGCAGCAAATCATCTTTGCTGGGTTTAAATTCTGTTATTTCTGAGCAATTCTAACAGATTCATCCGTTTGCTTCATTACCATCTCACTGCACCCTTTCTGTGTCAGTGGAGGTTTGGGGACATCTGCTGGAGTATGGTAATCTTATAGTCTTGGTGACAGAAATGGAAATCCTTTTTCTTGGGAATAATAGGTCCCTTAAAGGCTGTCATTCCAACTCTAGCAGATAACACTGAAGCTATGAAAGCACACCACATACTTTCGATGGTTATAGGCCAAAGGTTTCTAGATGCAATGTTCTAGATTGAGTGTTTGCCTAGCAGAGTGGTTTACAAAGGGTCTTCCAAAAGTCATAGTGAAATTTAAGCTTTAATTTCTTTTCTTTTCTTTTTTTTAGTGGGGTTAAGTGACTTGCCCAAGGTCACACAGCTAGTACATGTCAAGTGTTTGGTTTGAGGCCGGATTTGAACTCAGGTTCTCCTGACTTCAGGGCTGGTGCTCTATCCACTGCACCACCTAGCTGCCCCTTAAACTTTAATTTCTTGAAAGCTGCTGGAGAGCACTAGCTCTAGCTTATAACCTCAGAGAATAGTTGTGAACCATGCTATGGACACCAGTTAAATGGGTCTGGTAGAAAACTATGGCTAATCCCTTTCTTGCTGGGGAGGTGATGAACTTAAAGTCCAGAATGAGAGATATGTATATTTAGACTTGGCCACCATTTGTTTTACTATACTATGTGTATTTATTTTGAGAGTTGGTTTTTTTTTCGTTCTATGGGGGATAGAGAGTGGAAAAGAGAGATAATAAACTTTTATAAAAATGAATTTAAACCAAATACCTCCCCCCCTCCAAATGCCATTTTCCATGAAGTTCTGAATCTTAACCTTTAGTAACTTAAAAGTGCAATAATACTTTTGGAGCACTCTGAATTAAACCTAATGCTCTCAGCCAGGACAAAAGCCTTTTTAGTGGCTAAGTGAATTTGCTTTGATAATCAAATACGAAATTCTCTGGTTTTTAAAGTCCTCATAATCTGGTTCCCCAATCCCTCTCCTGACCTCTGATAATTTATTCCCTTTTGCATAAGCCATAAAGATCCAGCAGTACGTAGGTCTTCTTGCAGCTCCTTGCAAAGGTCACTCTGTCTCCATACTCCAGGCCTTTGTATCCTGATTCCCATTGTCTGGGATGCTCTCCCATCTCATTTGCAACTTCTGGACTCCTAGGCCTCCTTCAAGACTCAGCTCGAATCCCATCTTCTACAATACGAGGCCTTTGCCAGGCATATTTTCCCCCACTGTTATTGCCTTCACTCTGGGTTACCTATCATTTATACTACCCATATCTCTTAGGAACTTTGTTTGCACATTGTCTCTCCCATTAGAATGGAAGTTCCTTGAGCGTTGCCTCTCTTTGCTTCAGCATTGAGCATTCCTGACAAATAGGATATATATGTGTGTATATGTATGTGACACATAGGATATATGTGTGTGTATGTGCATATGTGTGTATATATATAAAATTGTATCTATATCTCAACATATATCAATAAGTCAGCCTTCATTGATTGTATACTATTGCATATATCATATATTACATGTTACAATATATTATAGACACATATTATAGATATACATATACATCATAATATATCATACTATGTATGATATACATGCTATATATGTAATAGTATACAATAATTCAGGTTGACTTTTATATATATATATAATTTTATATATACACACAACCATACATAATATATGTGAGACATATATAATGGTATACAATCAATGTGGGTTGATTTATTGATTGAATTTAGATCAATTCTGACCTCAGGGCCACATTTTCAATTTTCTATAAAATTAAGGAAATGGTCTCCACTTGAAATTATTCTTACCAGTGACTAGTGTGGGTTGGAAACAGAGTGGGGAATTAGTGGGAAATGTTTGGAAGTATAGTTTTGAGCCAAATTGGGTCTAAAGATGGCAACTTGGCAACTGTGTTTTAGAGGTCAAGGGAGAAAGCAGGAGAACAGAGTTGTGAACCATATTAAGGATAGCTGTTAAATGGGGCTTGTAGAAAACCATGGCCGATCCCTCTTTCGCTAGATAGGTGATATACTTAAAGTCCAGAATGAGATATATACATATTTGGACATGACCAATGCAGACATTTCTTTTGCTGTTTGAGGTTGGGTGGTGTTTTTTTTATTTTTGTTTTGTTTTTATTATTGTTGTTCTATTGGCAATAGACAGTGAGAGTGAGAGACAGAGAGAGAGAGAACTCATGTAAAAATAAATATTAAAAAACAATTTTGCCCCAAAACCATTTGCCATCCCATGATATATTATTTATGATAAAGTTTGGAATTTGTCTCTAAATCAATATAATATATATTTTGAACAAATAAGAAAATTATAATTAATTGCCAAGTATTGAGTCATAATAAGCTTGTCTCAACTGTACTATTGCTATACTCACCACCAAGCTACTGGACTCAGCTTTGATGAGAGTGCTGTTACTGTGCTTTACCTTCGATCTTGGGGGTACAGTGAGCTTGCTTTCTGAGCCCATCATTGGCACAGAAAAAAGAGCAGATTAATTTCTGGAATGTCCTTGGAACAAGTGGACAGAAAGGAATCCTACCAGGACTAGTCCTTTATATAGTTCATCATCACTATTATTAGACATACTAGAATCATAGAACATCAGACCTGGAAGAGCTCTTTGAGGTCATCATGTCCCTACCTCTCATTTCACAGGTGAGGAAACTGGAGCCCGGAAGAGTGAGGTGATATGCCCAAAGTCACCTGGCAAGTTAGTGGCACAACAAGGAATAAATCCGCTATGTCCTGATTCCCAGAAGCAGCTGGGTGGCCAAGTGGATATAGTGCTGGATCTGGAATCAAAAAATCTGAGTTCAAATGTAGCCTCAGGCACTTACTAACTATATACACAGGGCAAATCTGCCTCAGTTTTCTCAACTGCAAAATGGAGATGACAATAGCACCTGTCCCCCAGGGTGGTTGTTAGGATAAAATGAGACAATATTTAAAAAGTGATTTGCACACCTTAAAGTGATTATATAAATGCTAGCTGTTGCGATTATTATTATTCCCCATTCTACTAGATCATGCCAAGAAATTTCTTGCTTTTTGAAGGTCACTAGGTTCCCTACAGAACATCATTGGAGTCCATGAGTGCTAGAGGTTTGAGAGAATTAATGTACTGTCCTAAGGCGAGTAGTCTATTCCCTTGTCTTGGCAGAATCAAGCCTGTTACGTTCTGTGATTAGAAATAATGAGTATCCTTCAATTTGTCAGCTTGGGCCTGGAAGAGAGAGCTAATAGGCTGAGAAAGTGCTGCAGGGTTGTTAGACTTTATTGGATGGACTGATGGGGAAATAGGCTGTTTACAGAAAGGTAGAATCCAAGGACACATGGCCAGGAGGAAATGATTAATTGCCTTTTCAATTTCAGTGTTTCTTTAGAAGGGTAAAAGTGGTCACAGTAATCTTAATGATTACAAGACCTTTGGCAGAAAGTATTCCAAACACTCTTTGGATAACTCAAGTCTTCATATTGAGGAGTGTCTGGTCATCAAGTTGTGTGACCCTGGGCAAGTCACTTAACTATTATTTGCCTCAGTTTTCCCATCTGTAAAATGGAGATTATAATAGCACCTATCTCCCAGGGTGGTTGTGAGGGTCAAATAAGATATTTGTAAAGTATATAGCACATAGTAGGCACTATATCATCCTATATCATATAGTAGTTAGCTATTAATCATTGTTATTATTAAGCAGTAGTCCCATAGTAAATGCCAGCTATGTGACTATGGTACCATTTTCCTATTCCTATGCCTGAGTTAGAGCCATCAATAAAGCAGTTACATGGTGATGAATTTCCAGAGGCATGTAAGACATGAGAGAATATCAGCAGGGATTTGCTGAGAAAGAAGTTTGCCAACTTCCCAACTTCAGTCTCACTTACTTTTTAATAGACCAACCTGCTTGGGAAATGAGGTAAAGTGGGTGTGTGGGGTGTTGCTGTTCAGTAATTGAGGATTTGGTATTTGTGTCTTGCTGGGAAGTAGCCAGTCATAAAACCCTGCCTCTCTACTTGAGCAGAGATGGATGATTCTGTGGAAAGGCAGGATTAAAAGTAGTTTTATGAATGTCTTTTGTTATTGTTGTTGTTATTTAGTCATTTCAGTTATGTCTGACTCTTCGTGACCCCATTTAAGGTTTTCTTGGCAAAGATACTGGAGTAGTTTGCCATTTTCTTCTCCAGCTCATTTGACAGGTGAGGAAACTGAGGCAAACAGGATTAAGTGACTTGCCCAGGGTCAGGTAGTAAGTGTCTGAGACCAGATTTAAACTCAGGAAGATGAATCTTCCTGATTCCAGGCTTAGCACTCTATCCACTGTGCCATTTAACTGCCCAATTTTTTAAGAAAAAAATTAGTCATTTCTTGAAATGCCCCAACTTACCTCTAGCTCTCCTAACCCTTACTCCCACCAAAAGTAGAATCCTCCCTTGTAACAAAAAAAAAATTAAGCAAAAATACCTGTTATGGCAACTGCATCTGACTTTGGATACAACATTCTGCCCCAGTTGTCTTCTGTCTCCATTCTAGTGATCTGTTTGTTGTGGAAGTAATTGTTGTGTTGTTTTTTTTTTTTTAATTACCCAGAATTTGGCTTTCTTTTTGTGATGTTTTCACAGAAATATTAGCTATAACGTGGCTTCTGGCTTCTTTCTCCAACTTATTCTTACAGATTGAATGCCAAGAGGGCAACTGCTATGGGTCTCTAAGGTCTGCATTCCAAACACACTCATGAGCCCTCAGTGGTGTGCTTCCCGTTAACAATCAGTCAGCAGATATAATTCACTCTTAGCAAAGGCACTTATTAAGATGACATAAGAAAAACAATACCTACCAAATATTTAACCCATAAACCTGGGGTATACTATTCTACAAATACACGCAGCGTTCCTAAGAAGAGTGGCCTCAAGCTTATAGTACAATGGTAGTAAAGTATACACGCAGGGTACTATAGATACAACAGGCAGCTAGGTGGCACAGTGGATAGAGTGTCGGGTCTAGAGTCAGGAAGATCTGAGTTCAAATCTGGCCTCAGACACTAGTTATGTGATCCTGGACGAATCACTTCACCCTGTGTGCCTCAGTTTCCTCATCTGTCAAATGAGCTAGGGAAGGAAATGGCAAACCACTCCAGTATCTTTGCCAAGAAAACCCCAAACGAGGTCACAAAGAGTCAGACACAACTGAAACGACTAAACAAAAACCACAAAAGAGGCACAGCTTCTGGTAGTATAGGGCCTGGAAGTTCTTTGGAGAGCCCTGCCACAGCGTGCTGGGTGCTGAGTCTTTGCTAATCCATTTGCTCAGCTGAGTTCCCCACTCTTGCACTTCTTCTCTGCTGTCAGGCATCGTACTCCTTGAAGTTGTTTCTTCACGGGGATGATCGTCTTTCTCTATGTATGTGTATTTGAAATATTTATCTCTGCTCCCTGCTAGATGCTGTGTCTCCTGCTGATCTAGTAGCTCTCTCTTAGAGATCCATGTCTAGTAATGGGAGGGAAGAGAAAGAAATTCCCCTTTTTTCCTCTCTTGCAAGGGTTTCTTCAACAGGGACTTCCCAGCTTGCAATTCTCTGTCACTGTCAAATTGCTGAAATTGCTCTGGGCTTAGCTATTTAAAGCATGAAAGGATGTGGTTAATTTGTTCATTTGGTCAATCTGTGGTTCCCTTCTTGATCCAGAGAGGTCTTTGTACCTTATGAAAGCATCACATCACCTTACTAATGTAATAGAACCACATCCTTGATGACTGCATTCTTTGACTATATCAACTGGGCTTGGGGGAGAAGGAATCACATTTTGTGTATTATTCTTTTAGTTTTACTCTTTCAATTTATGTGCCAGGTTATATACCCATTTCTTTTCATATAACATAGACTATCTTCTATTAGGTGAGAATAAAATTTCCATGAGCAGTATTCTGGAGGTTGGTGGGCATCCTTTGGGGTGGCACTGAACTATGGTGGGAAAAAACACCAGACCTGGAGTCTTGGGTTGGATACTTACTAACTGAGTGACCCTGGTCAAGTCATTTACCTTTTCTGGAGGAAAAAGTACTATAAACCATAAAGTTTTACATAAATATGAATAAACTAAAGAATTCTGATAGAAGAAAAGGATGATATTTGAGGTTCCCATGGACTAAGCTTGCTTTTTTATTTTTTACAAACTTGACAAACATGAACAAAAAGAAAAGAAAAAGAGAATTATATGTGATACTGTGCATCTCTAGTAGCTATAGATTTATTTTTTGAATTAAATTTTATTTTCAAACTCACAAAAATGGCTTCTTGTGAATTTCAAAATGAATAATTGGTTTTTAAAATATATATTAAATTTAATATGTAGTTGCGAAATTGCCCTGCTTGTCTGTGTTCCCTTTTGAACCTACTTCTGCTTTCTTCTGTTTTAAAAATGCTTTGACACTCTTTTTTTTTCTTTTTCTCAATTTTTGAGTATCTTTACAATGATGTTGGAGTCACTGTGTACGTTATATTTGTGGATCCGTTCACTTCACTTTGCATCAGCTTGTGTAGGTCTTTGCCATTCTTTCTGAATCCGTCCCCTTCACCATTTCTTATGGCACAATCACATTCCATCAAATTCATATGCTATAATTTGTTCAGCCATTTCCCAATTGATGGATACCCCCTCAGGTTCCCATTCCTTGTCATCTCAAAAAGAACAGTTTTGAATTTGTCTTTTCCCTCGAAACAGGGTATAGACTACATATAATTATGACCTTTAACCATCCCTAGTCTGTCCCCAATCTGTCCCTGTCCCATTACATTGTTGCAGGTGATTGGAGGAATTAAATTCATTTTAGCTCATGTTAAGTACCTACCATGCATTCAAGCCACATAGCTTTATGCATAGAGGAGAGAGGCCCTGAAACAACACTGATGCTGAAGAAAGAAGTGGGGCCCTGTGATAAATACCAAAAAGGGCCTCACAACATAGCTGTGTCTGCATATAGTAGGTGCTTAATATTTGTTCGAAAGGGGAAGAAATTAAGCATTTATATAATGCCTACTATGTGCCAGGCACTGTACTAAGTGATTTTTTTTTTTTTACCAAATATTATCTCATTCGATTCTCACAACAACCCTGTGAGGTAGGTACTATTATTATCCCCATTTTACAGTTGAGGAAACTGAGGCAAATAGAGTTAAGTGCCTTGCCCAGAGTCTAATAAGTGTCTGAGACCAGACTTGAACTCAGGTCTTCCTGTCTCCCGTGCTCAGTGCTCTATTCACTGTACCACCAGCTGCCGCTAAGAATAGAATGTTTGTCGAAATTGTTAATAGTTGGGAAGCTTGGCAGCTTTTGACAATCATTTTCACAGTTTTTTTTTTTTGTCTCAGCTGTAGGGCAAGAGGGCAAGTTTGAGTACAGGAATCCACAGGAGCTTTTTAGGACGTAGATACAGAAAGAAAAAGACCACTGAGAATTCAGTTACATTTCAAACTGTGTGGTAAAATGGTTATAATCATTGCTATTACTGCTGGCATTTATATGACATTTTCAGTGTTGTAAATCTTTTTACATACATTATCTCAATTGATCCTGATAAACAGCCTTCATTTTACAGATAAGCCTTTGTGACTCACCCAGGGTCACACAACTAGTAAGTATCAGAGGCAGTATCCAGATGCACATCTCTCCTGACTATTTCCACTACATTTCACTGACCGTTGTGAGTAGATCGAGCGATGGACTAGGAATTCTGATTCTATCTCTTCTACTAGTAAACTGTGTGACCTTGGGCTTGTCAGAAACTTTCTGGGTCTTAGTTTCCCCACGTATACAGTGATGGGGTTGGATTAGGCAATCTCCAAGGTCATCTAGTTTGGGCATTTTATTATTCTGCATGGAAGACCTCTAGCTGCATTAGCCCATGTGATTGTAAAAATTATAGCCTGGTAGTAGTCTCCTGTGGAGCCCTGTTGATATGCTGGGATTAGGTTAGCCCATACTCGATTGGTATCTTCTGTCTGTCTTTGGCACGCATCGCTACTCTGAAGAGAGGGAGAGTCTGAGAGATTGGGAGTCTGGCACCTCTGAGCCTTCCCCAAACAGCAGGAGGTGGAGAGAGCTGTGGGCCAAGAGCCAGGGGAGGCTAGGGGAATTTGTGCTGGCTTTGCCCTCTCTGGGTGGCAATGATAGATGAGTCACGAGTTCAGCCAGTCTGTTCCTGCTGAGTCAGCGGGAGGCAGCCCAGGATCTGGTTCTGCACGTTGGCAGCTGGCGGGTTGGTCTTTCTGGGATGTTGGGGTGTAGACCAGCTCTGAGCTTTTCCATGCCTGCCTTCTCTGTCTGATTGTCTAATTTATTTGTTTAATTATTTTGTTTGCTGTCTTTCCTTTCACAAGAGACATTACTTTGAGGATGGCACCTTCATCTCTATGCTCCCTATTTGTATTAAATCAATGGGATTTTTTTTTCTCCTCTGACCTTCCCTGTCCCAACACCTCCCCTCCTCATTTTCTTCACCCCTTACTCCAGAACAGTCTGTAGCATTTCTATTCTCCTCTCCCGGGGCAGAACAATCAGATCTAAATCCCTTTTGCCTTCTGACTTGGTGGTTCTGCCCTTAGGATGCTGAAGAGACTCAGATGGCTGGATGGGGCTTGGCTGTCCTGAACGTATAGCCATGCGGATAGTAAAAATGAAAAAAAAACAAAACCCCAACACATTGTTGTCATAGGATTGTAGATCTGGGGCTGGAAGAGATTTTAGAGGCCATGAAGCCCAACTCCCTCATTTTAGAGATAAGGAAGCTGATGCTGAGAGAAGGTTATATTTTCGAAGAGGTTAGCTACTATCTAAGGCAGGTTTTGAACCCTCCTGACTCCAGTGCTGTATCCCTTGTGCTACCTATAGAATGACCTGAGACCTGAGATGGGTTTTAGTGATCCTTTAGATTTTTCCACCTATAGATGAAGAAACTGAGGCTTAGAGGGAATTCTTGTGCACTTAGGAATAGGGACACGATTTCCTCCAAGGTTCCTTCCAACCTGGAGATTCTGAGATTTTCTGAAGTGCCCCCAATCACACAAAATCTCGGTAGCTTAACTGGGAACAGAACCTTGGTCTCCTGCCTCTAGGCTACTTACCTCTGTTAGAACAGAAGAGGACTATGGTATGGATACAATGACTGGCCCTAGATTACAGTAGGAAGAAACAGAAATGTCTGTGCATGTTGGTGGATTTCTCTTCCTGCAAACTCCTTAGCATGTCCTCCCATCAGGAGGGTCACCAGCCAAGCTCAGAGGGAATGCCTAGAAAGATGGTCCCCAAATAAGGCAGATCCTTGGAGGCACCATTTTAAAATTTTTGTTCCTGACTACACATTTCTTTTACTCCAATTGAATTGTTTTGTGTGGGTATAATATATATTATATATTGTATGTATAGTATGCATTATATGTGTGTATATGTATGTATATGTGTATGTGTATGTATATGTGTATGTATATGTATGTGTGTATGTATATTATATATATACACATATTCTTTATTTTATTCCATAATGTAGTACAATAATTAAAAGATGATTGCACATGAAACTGCAAATCCATTATGTACAGCTTGCTATTCCTTTTAAATATGTAATAAATATATGACAATAATAAAGTTATCATGTAATTTCTATTTTTTTCTCTCCCCCCTCACCCTAGAGATGGCTACCATTAGAGACAAATATGTATGTACACACACACACACATATATATATTATATATAATATATAAAATCATTCTATACATACTTCTGTTTATCAGTTCCTTCTCTGAGTGCAGATAGCATCTTTCTTCATATGTCCTTTGTAGTTAATTTGGGTATTTATAATAATCGAAATGACTTAGTTGCTCAAAATTGTTCTTAAAACAATATTGCTGTTACTGTAGACAACGCTCTCTTGGTTCTGCTCATTTCGCTCTTCATTATTTTGTGCAAATCTATCCATGTTTTTCTTAGATCATTGAGCTCATTATTTCTTATAGCAGAATAGTATTCCATCACAGTCATATACCATAACTAAGAATCACAAGGTTTGGGACTGGAAGGAACCTTAAAGATCATCTAGTTCCACCCTTTCTCTCTCAGTTTACAGGTGAGGTAACTGAGGCCCAGAGAGGGTACGTGATTTCCCCCAAATCACACACATAGGAAATCGTGGAGCTGGGATTTGAATGCAAAGTATTCTTGTTTCAAATTAAATGATTTTTTTTTCCAGGGGAAAGTGATAATGGTACGCACCAAGTATTGGAGTAAGGGGTAGAAAAGAGATATATTGACTTCTGGTTGCATCTTGATCTTACAGCATGATTTGGCTACCAGCACTTCCAGGAACCCCAGATTCATGAAATGTCAAAATAAAAACAGAATTTAGATTTTTGTAAGTGGGGAAATGGAGGCACTAAGAAGATAAGTAAGATCACATGGTGGGTTAATTGCAGAGATGGCACCAGAGTCCGAATCTTTCGACTCCTGGTTCAATGTTCTTGTCTTTGTACCACATTTTTACACCCTTATACATACCAGGCTGCACCCAGAATGACTGCTTCTCTTTCCTACCTTAGTTACATTCCACTTTTCCAGGTTATAAAATCCTTGTACTAAAGCTATTTCTTTCTCAAGACTATAGATGTGTCCTCTCTCCTGGGAATGCCACTCCCCTATCTCCAGTCTCTGCCAGAGGCAACTAGGTAGCACAGTGGATAGAGCTCTGGATGGAGAGTCAGGAAAATGAGCTCAAATCCAGCCTTAGACACTTACCTTTCTCAAGACTAGGAGAAAAGCAGCCACTCTGCCAAGATGAGCCATTCAGGCACAGAGAAAACAATTGTAGAGTTCAAGATTGGGAATGAATAATAAATAAGTAAAATCACAAAATGATAAATCATTAATCAAAGTTAATGTTCCCATTAGGTTCCAATCTAAACTCTAATAGATGAGGCCTCCAAATAACAATGCTAAGACTCAGGAGGAATAGTCTCCTTTTTTACCCCCTTTAAGCCTTTCTCCCCCATCTAGAAATTGGACCTAGAATCACTTATGTGCCTAAGGTACTCATCCTAATGCCTTCCATGACCATCCCTTCTTGTTGATGTTACTAAATTGTTTTCAGTTCTGTCTGACTCTTTGTGTCTCTGTTTGGGGTTTTCTTGGCAGATATATAATGGAGTGGTTTGCTGTTTCCTTCTCTAGCTCATTTTCCAGATAAGGAAACTGAGGCAAACAGGGAAAAGTGACTTGTCTAGGGTCACACAACTAGTGTCTGAGGCCGGATTTGAACTCAGGAAGATGAGTCTTCCTGACTCCAGGCCTGGTACTCTTTTTTTTTTCCACAAGTTATACATGTGGAGTCATGCAAAACACTTCCATAGTAGTCATATTGTGAAAAATTAAGTATATTTCCCTTCATCCTATCCCGCCTCCCATTTATTCTATTCTCTCTTTTGACCCTCCCCCTCTTTAGAAGTGTTTGCTTCTGATTACCCTCTCCCCAATCTGCCCTCTCCTCTCTCATCCTTCTGCTCTCTTGTCCCCTCCCCCCCTATTTTCTGTAGGGTAAGATAGATTTCCATACCCAATTGAGTATGTATGTTATTCTCTCCTTAAGCCAAATCTGATGAGAATAAGATTCACTCATTCCCTCTCACCTTCCCTCCCGTTTTCCCTCCACTGTAAATGTCTTTTGTGGTCTGTTTTATGTGAGATAATTTACCCCATTCTACCTCTCCCTTTCTCCTTCTCCCAGTATAACCCTCTCTCACCCCTTAATTTTATTCTCCAGATATCACCCCTTCATCTTCAACTCACCCTGTACCCTCTATTTATCTGTCTGTCTGTCTACCTACCTACCTATCTATCTATCTATCTATCTATCTATCTATCTATCTATCTATATACATATATATAATTTTTTCCCTTCCAACTACTCTAATACTGACAAAGGACTCATGAGTTACAAAGATCATCTTTCCATGCAGAATGTAGACAGTTCAACCTTAATAAGTCTCTTATGATTTCTCTTTCTTGTTTACCTCTTCATGTTTCTCTTGAGTCTTGTATCTGAAAGTCAAGTTTTCTGTTCAGCTCTGGTCTTTTCATTAAGAATGCTTGAAAGTCCTCTATTTCACTGAATGTCCATTTTTTCCCCTGAAGGATTATGCTTAGTTTTGCTGGGTAGGTGATTCTTGGTTATTATCCTATCTCCTTTGCCCTCCAGAATATTGTATTCCAAGCCCTGCAGTCCCTTAGTGTAGAAGCTGCTAAATCTTGTGTTATCCTGATTATGTTTTCACAATACTTGAATTGTTTCCTTCTGGCTGCTTGCAATATTTTCTCCTTGACCTGGGAACTCTGGAATTTGGCTACAGTATTCCTAGCAGTTTTCCATTGGGGATCTCTTTCAGGAGGAGACCGGTGGATTCTTTCAATTTCTATTTTGCCCTCTGGTTCTAAAATATCAGGGCAGTTTTCCTTGATAATTTCTTGAAGGATGATGTCTAGGCTCTTTTTTTGATCATGGCTTTCAGATAGTCCAATAATTTTTAAATTCTCTCTCCTGGATCTATTTTCCAGGTCAGTTATTTTTCCAGTGAGATATTTCACATTGTTTTCTATTTTTTCATTCTTTTGAATTTGTTTTACAGAGTCTTGATTTCTCATAAAGTCACTATCTTCCAATGGCTCCATTCTAATTTTTAAGGAAGGGTTTTCTTCAGTAAGCTTTTGGACTTCCTTTTCCATTTGGCCAGTTTTGCTTTTGAAGGCATTCTTCTCCTCATGGGCTTTTTGAACCTCTTTTCCCATTTGGGTTAGGCTGTTTTTTAAGGTGTTATTTTCTTCAGTATTTTTTTGGGTCTCCTTTAGCAAGCTGTTGACTTGTTTTTTATGATTTTCTTGCATCACTCTCAGTTTTTCCTCTACTTCTCTTACTTGCTTATCAAAATTCTTTTTGAGCTCTTCCGTGGCCTGGGACCAATTCATATTTTTCTCGTAGGCTTTGAATGTAGGAGCTTTGACTGTGTTGTCTTCTTTTGGTTGTATGTTTTGATCTTCTTTGTTACCAAAGAAAGATTCTATGGTCTGATTCTTTTTGCACTGCTTGCTCATGATACCAGCCAATTACTTGAATTAGAAACTCTTTGTTAAGGTAGGGGTCTGCTTCCAGTGTAGAGAATGTACTGTCCCAAGCTTCAGGGGTTTTGTGCAGCTGTTTTCAGAGATACTTCTAGGGACTGTAAATTTTCAATTCTTGCAAGGTGCTATGATCAATGGTGAGCTGTTTACTCCTTTCCTGGCCTGTGCTCTGACCTATGAGTGACCACAAGCACTCTTTTCTGTCTTGGAACTGTGAGGAGGATTTCCTTTCCACAGCCACTACAAGCTCCACCTTGCCATCACTCCTTCTCTCCCCAGGACCACCACCCAGAACTGTGACCCAGATCCAAGCATGGGCAAAGCAAGAGAATCCTGCACCAGCAGAGAGATCCCTGCAATCCCCCTCTCATCAGTCACTCGATTCCCCCTCAGTCTGTGGGCCAGAAGCTCAGGAGGCAGCCGTGGCCCCGGGCAGGTCCAATACTCTGTATACACTATGGTATCATGTAGCTGCCCCAACTAGCTCCCCCAATAGGGGGACTATAAATTATTTCTTCCTGATAGCTGTGCCTCTTAAGGTAGACCAAGAATGAAACCGTATCACACTGATAATTCATATTGAGGTTATAGTTCGCAAAACCCTCCACCTGTGTCTTTTCTAGAAAACCTCTAACCATGCATCCCTATCCTGTACTTGTGAAGTTGAACCCAAGAATAAGAATTCACATTTGTCCCTATCAAATTTAATTTCATTAGATCTCGCATTATTTTGCGCTTTTTGAATCATAACTCTCCTCCAGTGTGTTAACTATCCCTGCCAGGTTTGGGTCATTTGCATATATGTTGGACATGTCATCTATGCCTTGATACAAGTCATTGATTAAAATGTCACACTGAACAGAGACAAGCACAGATTACTCAGGGAACTCCTTTGGAGATCCGCTAAATTGGTATTGAATTCTTATAAACTTGTCTTTGTTGACCATTTGACTAGTACTGAATCCATTTAAATTGTGTGTTCATCTAATCCACATCTCCATCCTTTCCAATGAGATTACCATGAGATACTTTAATAAATACTTTCCTGAAATCTAGGAAAAGCCATATCTGCAGCCTTCATCTGATCTACTAGTTCAGTAACCCTGTCAAAAAAAGAAAATAAGGTTAGTCTGGCATGATCTGTTTTTGGTGAAAGCATGCTTATTCTTTCAAACTAACACTTCCTTTTCTAGATGTTCACTAATGATATTTTAATGATTTGTTCAAAAATTTTCTCAAGAGTAGAAGTAAATCCAGTGGAATGTAGTTTGCAAACTCTGTTCTCATCTCTTTTTTTGAAAATAGGAACATTTGCCCTTCTCTATGGGGAAACATATTTTAAAACCTCATTTATAGTAAAACAGAAAATATTAAGAAATAATATTCTTCTCTTAAACTCTTTCCAGTCTGCTGGGAAAAGCTCCTTGGAAAACTGGGTGATAGAGGGGAAAAAAGGCTTTTCTAAGGAAAGTGGATTAAGGATGATACTGAAGATACTCATCCACATGGAGCTGTTAGCAGCTAAGACCCACCCTTCTACATTGAGAAAGGCTGGAGTCTGAGGAATGGCCCTGAAGGAGTGGAATTCTGGAATGTTAACCTAGGCTGCATTCTAAGATATCTTTTCCTATTCAAGATTTCTGTAAATGTTACCTGAAATCTTCTTGGAGAAGAATCTTGTCTAATGACATGGGGGACTATGCCAGTTTGGACCTTTCTCTCTCCAACCTACAATATTTATTTGATATCTGGTACAGTGGTACCTCTCTCATTCTTCATAATCTTTTTTTTTAATTCTGTAAAGTGAGGGGGTTGAACTAAAAAAAAATCCATGATCTTTCACATGACTGAGACTAATAGCCAATAAACATTAATTAAGCACTAGGCATGCTATTAATACAGTTATCCCTTCCATGTCATGACTTTCCCCATTGTACTTTCGTTATATCGTGGGTTGGCATAAGAAATTAAGTGGGAATTTTTGGGGGGTTTTGAGGACGCTGCAGACAAAATGGAAGGCCACCAGCAGATGACACAGAAAAAGTTTAGAAACTCAGAAATACATAAAATATATATATAGCATTGTATAATATCAACCCAAATTTTACAAGAAGGTACTGTAAACACCCCATAAAAGAAAAAGAAAAAAAATCGGACTTCTCTGATATGAAGGGACCATCAAAAAATTTTGCCTGGGGGGAGCTAGGTGGCACAGTAGCTAGAGCTTCAGCCTTGAGGTCAGGAGGACCTGAGTTCAAATCCGACCTCAGACACTTGATACTTAATAGCTGTGTGACCCTGGGCAAGTCACTTAATCCCGATTGACTCACCAAAAAAAATAAATTGCCTGGATTTTCTAGATCTTGGGCATGGGGGTGTGGGCTGGGCACTGAGCTCTTAACCCCTGCAATGTAAAAGGGATAACTGTATTAAGCACCAGGTAGCATAGCTGCTGGGCCTGGATTAAGGAAGACTCATCTTCCTGAGTTCAAATCTGGCCTCAGACACTAACTTTGTTATCCTGGACAAGTCACTTAACCCTATTTGCCTCAGTTCCTCATCTATAAAGTAAGCTGGAGGAAATAATAGCAAACTACTCCATTATCTTTGCCAAGAAAACCCCAAATGGGGTCAAGAACAGTGCAACACCATTAAAAGACTGAACAACAGTAACAACATGGTGCTAAGCTCATGGAATACAAAGAAAAGTGAACAGCTAGGTGGTACAGTGGATAGAATACTGGGCTTGGAATCTTCATGAGTTCAAATCCAGCCTCAGTCACTTACTAGCAGTGTGACTCTGGGCAAGTCACTTAAGTCTGTTTGCCTCAGTTTTCTCATCTGTAAAATGAGCTGGAGAAGAAAATGGCAAACTACTCTAGTATGTTTACCAAGAAAAAGACTGAATAGCAGCAACAGTACTCAAGAAGTTCACATGGAGTAGACAACATGCAAACAACTTTGTAAAAAAAAAAGCTATATATAGGAATCATCATATGTAGTGACTTAGCAGTTAGATCTACCAGTTCCTTCAGTGTCCTATAATTCATCTGGGTTAGGTGGTCTGAGCTCATCAAAAGCTTCCAGGTACTTACTCTCTTACTACTCTCTGACTGTCTCCTTACTTATCACCTACCTGGTAGATATTTTTGTTCTGTTCTTTCTAATGCTGCAATCATTCTCCTTGGCAGAGGAAAGAGAAACAAAATAAGAAACAGCTTTTCCTTTTCTCTGTTGTCAGCTACTATTATCCTTTCTTTTCTTTCCCCAGTAGGCTACTCTCTACTTTTTCTCAGACTCTTATTTGGATGCCCTCTTGAGTGACAACTTCTGTGGCTCTACTGTGTCATTTTTTTCCTTTTTTTATTAATTAATTTATTGTTAGTTTTCAACAATCACTTCCATATGCTTTTGAGTTTTAAATTTTTCTCCCCCCCCTTCCTCCCTCCCCAAGATGGCGTGCAGTCTGATATAGACTCTACATATACACTCCTATTAAACATATTTTTGCATTAGTCATGTTGTAAAGAAGAATGAGAAACAATAGGAGGAACCACAAGAAAGAAGAAACAAAACACAATAGAAGAAAAAAAAAGATCAAATAGTATGCTTCAATTTGCATTCAAACTCCATAGTTCTTCCTCTGGATGTGGAAAATGTTTTCCAACATGAGACTTTTGGAGATGTCTTAGATCTTTGCATTGCTGAGAAGGACTAAGTCTATCAAAGTTAGTCATTGCATAATATGGCTGTTACTGTGTACAACATTCTCCTGGTTCTGCTCACTTCACTCAGCATCGGTGTATACAAGTTTTTCCAGGTTTTTCTGAAGTCTGCTTGCTCATCGTTCCTTATAGCACTCTTAAGGAGTGCCTAAGGACAATGAAGTTTTTTTTTAATTTTGTTTGCTTTATTTTCTTTGCTAGGCAATGGGGTTAAGTGACTTGTTCAGGGTCACACAGCTAGTAAGTATCAAGTGTCTGAGGCTGGACAAAGTATTCCATTACATTCATATACCACAACTTGTTCAGCCATTCCCCAATTGATGGGCATCCTCTCAATTTCCAATTCTTTTCCACCACAGAAAGGGCTGCTATAAATAGTTTTGTACATGTGGGGATCCTTTTCCTGTTTTTATGATCTCTTTGGGATACAGACCTAGAAGTGCTATTGCTGGGTCAAAGGGTATGCACATTTTTATAGCCCTTTGAGCATAGTTCCAAATTGCTCTCCAGAATGGCTGGATCAGTTCACAACTCCACCAACAATGCATTAGTGTTCCAGTTTCCTCACACCTTCTCCAACATTTATCATTTTCCTGTTTTGTCATGTTGGCCAATCTGATAGGTGTGATGTGGTACCTCAGAGTTGTTTTGATTTGCGTTTCTCTAATCAATAGTGATTTAGAGCATTTTTTCATATGACTACAGATACATTTAATTTCTTCATCTGAGTACTGCCTGTTCATACCCTTTGACCATTTATCAATTGGGGAATGACTTGTATTCTTATAAATTTGACTTAGTTCTCTATATATTTTAGAAATGAGGCCCTTATCAGAGACATTGGCTATGAAAATTATTTCCCAGTTTTCTGCTTCCCTCCTAATCTTGGTTGCATTAGCTTTGTGCAAAAACTTGTCAATTTAATGTAATCAAAATTATCCATTTTGCATTTCATAATGTTCTCTATCTCTTGTTTGGTCATAAATTCTTCTGTTTTCCATAAATCTGACAGGTAAACTATTTCTTGCTCTCCCAGTTTGCTACTGTGTCATTTCTTAGAAAACAAGGTGCGTTTTCCTCAGAACTTCCTACTTCGTCTGCTTTAGGAAACACCTCACATTTTAGCTCCAAATGTACACTTGTCCTTCCATTCTTCCTGTGGGAAACATTCTTCCACTGTCTTCACTCCTAAAAGGAGGGTCAGGTTGTTTTTCTGACACCTCAGATCCTTCCCTCACCTCCCCCCCCCCATTAAAGTCCCACTTCATTTTTTTTTTTTAATAAAAACTTCATTGTCCGGCCTCAGACACTTGATACTCAGTAGCTGTGTGATCCTGGGCAAGTCACTTAACCCCATTGCCTATCAAAGAAAACAAAACAAATAAAATTTTTAAAGAAAACTTCATTGTCCTTAGGCACTCCTTAAGTCCTTTCACTTTCTCTCTTAGGAAAGAGATCAGTCTCAACACAGAGGGGCTTATCTAGTAGTGGCAGAACGCAAACATTACATATTCAGTGAGAGTCACAACAAAATTCTCTTTACATACAGTCTGAGACATTTGGTTTTTTATCTTAGATTTATTGATATCTTTTTGTTTTCATATCGAGTTTTTTTTTCTTATACCTTACCTTGTAAGGACTAAAACAGAAATCATTCAACTAATAAACATTTATTAAGTGTCTGTGTGCCAATAACTATATGCCAAGTGCTGGGGATACAAAAGAAGCCAAAGACAGTTCCTTCCCTTAAGGATCTCACAATCCAGCAGGGGAGACAACATGCAAATAAATAAATAAATAAACAAACAAACAAACATACACATATGCATATATCTCTATGTGTGTGTATACGTGCATATATATATATATTATATACATATTATATATATATACGTATACACATATACCAACACACACAAAGCAAGATAAATAGGAAATAATTAACAGTGGAAAAGTTTCCTGTAAAAGATGAGATTTTAGTTGGAACTTAAAGAAAGCCACTAGTTGTCTTGACTTTTGTCTTGCCACTGGGCTTCGATGATGACTTTGCATAACTCTGCCTTGCTTAAATCTTAAAAAAGGTCAAGATATCACCCTTGTGATGTCATTGGTCCTCTTCAAGAAGGACAAACAACAACAACAAAAAAAGGAAACCGAGGAAGTCAATAGGCAGAGTTGAGGATGAAGAACATTCCAGGCCTCAGAGAAAATGCCTGGAGCTGAGAGATGGAGTGAAAAAAGGCAGTTCAGCAAAACCAACCAACACATCAACTATATGTGATAGTATATGCAGTATTTCATACCCATAGGCCTTCACCTCTTCAAAGACGGGAGAGTGGTGTCTTTTCTCCTTCTCCTCCTCCTTCTTCTCCTCCTCCTTCTCTTCTTCCTCTTCCTTCTCCTCCTCCCCCTTCTTTTCCTTTTTCTTCCTTTTCTTCTTCTTCTTTCTCTTCTCCAGGGTAGGTAATTATAATTATACAAAGTTTACTTTCAGTCCTTTAGTTTTTTCCATTGACATTGTTGTAGTCATTGTGTATATTGTTTTGCTGATTTTTGCTTCCTTTACTCAGTATAAGTTTATGTATCTTCCCATGTTTCCCAAATCCTTCATATTTGTAGTTTCTTGTAACACGGTTAATATCCCATTACATTTATGTGCCATGATTTGAACACTTGCTCTGGAATCAGAGAACCTGGTTTCAGATCCCATTTCTGACTCCTGTGTGACTTAACCTTCCAGATATCAGTGCTGATTATTGTAGTTGGGCTGCAGCTCCTAGGCTTGATTCAGACAGCTCTATT
>NW_020954723.1:28722428-28749597 GCF_900497805.2 Vombatus ursinus
CCTTTCTTTCTTTTCCCAAGCATGGGTGAGGTAGGAGGGAGAGAAAATAGATTTTTGTTGATTAAAAATTTTAATTAATTTTCTAAAAAATAAAGGATTAACTTAGAAATGGTTTCCATTTATTACAGTAATGTGACGAACTAGTGTCAGGGTATGTGTGTGTGTGTTCATTTATCTGGTCCAGGTAGCCATTAATAATGTTTTCCCAATAGTCTTCAAAGGTTGTTGTGAGGTGGAAGTGAGCTAATTTATCTAAAACTCTTTGCAGACTTTAAAATACCATATAAATGTCAGCTATTATTAGTAGTATTGTCAGTATTATTTTCTTTTATGCATTTGTTGGTATGTTCTCTAAATCATGTCAATCTCTGGTTAAGGATGATAAGTTTATAGGAGATAGGTAGGTTCAGGGAGAACAGTGTCATTTACGTAGCATGATTTGAGGGACCGGGTTAAGATCTCCTGCCCCAAAGTATCTTCCTCACTAACTGTCATGGTGTCTGAAGTCCTTCCACCCATTGAATCGAGTCTTGAAAGTAAGTCTTCTCAGCAAATATACCTGAAGGGGAAACAATTTGTGCTGGATTCTTTTTTTGGAATATTGGAATAATGAGGCAGACGTGGGATTTTTGCTTTCTAATGCTTGGATTTATTTAAGGAAAGCTGTATAATTAAGCAGAGATATTCAGAGAAGGACCTCTGAGCAGCTGGCTGGTGTCGTACACGCAGAGACACATTTGACCAGACCCACGATAAGAGAGCAGCTTCCGTGAGGAGGTCTCATCAAATTTGGGAAGCTGTTGGGTCCTTCCTGCTGGAAACTTGACCACCCAGATGCTACTGTAGTCATTATTAGGGCCAGCTAGCTACATATTCTGTCTTGTAGGCTATTTTGGATAGCTTCCTGAAGTGCTTAATTAGAGCAAATTTGTTGGCAGGAGGAGGTGAGGTTATATAATAGGGTCACCTAGCAGATGTCTTCTAGAAAAACCTTCTCCTTCCACACAAGTAAACCTTATTTTACCTTTGTAAGGATAAATTGATAGATAGCTGAAAGAAAGGCTCTGCTGGGAGAATGGGACATAGGGTAGGTCAAATAGCAGGGCCTTGGGGCCCAAAGAATAACTTGGCCTACTTCTGATGTTTTGTTTAGATCTGTGCCTGCAGCAGGGGCTAGATCGTTAATTTGATTGTGAAGCCTCCTAGTATATTCCCTCTGCCACCTATGTAGTTTTTATCCCTATTCAGCACCATTAGCAAGGAGGCAGATTTTCACCTCTTTTGTCTGCTGGTTGATTTCCTTGCTCCAAGTCCCTCCCCACCTCCAGTCCATCCTCTACTCAGCTGCCAAAGTAATCTTCCTAAAGTGTAGGTCTGACCATGTCCCCCCCTCTAATCAATAAACTCCACTGGCTCCCTATTGCCTCTAAGATCAAATATAAAATCGTCTATTTGGTTTTAAAAGTCCTTCATCATCCCCTACATACCTTTCCCATTATCTTATGGTTTACTCCTGTGCATGTACCTTTCTATGATCAGTGACACTGGGCTTGGGGCTAAGCCAAGACCCTCCCTTCTCTCTCCAAAATGATTCTGGAGGAAAGCACACTTCCTTTAAGAGGAGCTTGCTTGCTTTCTCTTCTTGGTTTTTTTTTTTTTTTATATTCAGCTCTTCATCTCCTGTGATGACTTTTCCTTGGCTATCCCTCATATTTTGTATGTTCTCCCTCCTTACCTCCATCTCCTGGGTTCTCTGGCTTCCTTCAAGATTCAGCTCAAATCCCTCCTTCCACAAGAGTCGTTTCCAGTTCTCCCTATCCCCTAATGCTAGTACTTTCCCTCTGAGATTACCTCCTATTTAGTCCAAATTTGTACACAGTTGTTTGCATATTTGTCTGCCCCATTAGAATGGGAGCTTCTTGAGGGCAGGTACTGGTTTTTTGTCTTTGTTTCCCCCAGCACTTGGTATCATGCCTAGCATTTAATAATTGCCTGCTGACTGACTGACTTTGGGGTTCTCAGAGTTTACTGTGCACAGGGTTCCCAAGGGACTGATGCTGGTTAGTGTTCAAGGTTCTTTTCCTTTCTATGATGGAAAGATCCAGGTGGCAGTTCTTTAGCCCATTTCCTGCTTTTCAAAATGGAGGCTCTTGCCATCGATGTTTAGAGCTAGTTTTCTCTTTCTTTGAGAGCTGGCTGCCTAGCTAGGAAAAGTTTCTCCAATGCTGGTGGTTTGTTTGTTTTCCTAAATGTGCCAAGTAAGCATTTTTGTCTAATAAGTAGTAATAAAGCAATGCCTCCCATGGAGAATCTTTGAGCTTTTCCTACCTTATGGCATGTAGCACTCAGTTTCCATTAGTGCTCCAGGGTGTTTTTGTCTTGGAGAAAGCTCCTCTCAGAGTAATGTACTTTCTACTGGAACCCTTTTGGTAGGTGAAGGAGTGGTCTTGGCTCAGTCCCAAGTACAGTTTTGAGTGTTCCCTTGATGATGCTTTTTTATGAGGATAGTTACACTAAAAAGATGAGAGAGGAGGAAGATGATCATAGACTCAATTAGCCCTGGATGAGACCTTGAAGAACTTTTAGTTCAGTTACCTAATTTTAAAAAATTTACATTTTAACTTTAAAACATTTTTATTGATAGCTTTAAAAAATGTTGTGACTGTCTTCTCAAAGCTCCTGCAACAACTGCCATTTTTCTTCTTTGGGCATTTTTACTGACTGTCCTCCGTACCTAGAATTCTCTCCCACCTTATTTCTCTCTGCTATCTTCTCTGGCATCCTTCCCTGCTAATATTCCCTAATATTCCACATTCTACAATAAGCCTTTCCCAATTCCACCTTACTACTACCCCCTTCCCTCTGTTGATTATCTCCAATTTATCCTGCATGTATCTTGTTTATATATAGCTGTTTGCATATTGTCTCCCCTCTTAGACTATGAGAATAGGGACTAGTTTTTTTTTCCTTTTTCCCCCCTTTTTGTATCCCTAGTGCTTAGCACAGTCCCTGGCACAGAGTAGGCATTTAATAATTGTGTGTTGACTGACTAACTGGTAGGTGTGTAGCATCTCAGAGTTGTTTTGATTTGAATTTTTCTTATTAGTGATTTGGAGCATTTTTGGGGGGGGGGAACTAGGCAATGGGGTTAAGTGACTTGCCCAGGGTCACACAGTTAGTGTTACGTGTCTAAGGTTGAATTTGAACTCAGGTCCTCCTGACTCCAGGGTTGGTGCTCTATCCATTGTGCCACCTGGCTCCCCCTTGGAGCATTTTTAATATGGTTGTCGATAGCTTATTTTCTTCTTTTGAGAAAAACCTGATTGACTCTGTTGCCCATTAATCTATTGGGGAATGGCTCTTGTTTTTATATATTTGTTATCAATTTTTTATTTATCTTGGATTCTGTCAGATACATTTGCTGCAAAGATTTTTTTCCCAATTAACAGTTTTCCTTCGAAGTCTAACTTTGTTGATGCAGAAACTTTTCAATTTTATGTATTCAAAATTCTCTTTTATGAAAGAATTCTTTCCCTATCCATAGTTGTAAAAATTGTTGTCTTCTCTGATCCTGCTCCATTTTTTTAAAAAAAAGATGACAATTATATATCCAAGTCATGGGTCCATTTGGAGCTAGTTGTGATATGTGATGTGAAATGTTGGTCTAAATCTAATTTCTGCCAGGTTGCTTTTTAGTTTTCTTGTCAGTTTTTTTTCAAACACCTGTCCTTACCCCAATAGTGTCCTTGGGTTTATCAAGTTTGATCGCTATTAAGTTTGGTTGCTTCTGGTCTTATTTACCAAAACCATTCCATTGATACTTTTTTTTTATAACCAGTACCAAATAGTTTTAATGATTACTGATTTATAGAATAGTTTCCATTAGTATTTTCTCCATTATTTCACTTCAAATTTTTGACCTTTCACTCCTTTAAATGAATGTTGTTACTATTTTGTCAAGTTCTCTAAGATGATCCTTTGGTAGTTTGATTTGTATGACACTGAACTAATTTAGCTAGTATCATCACTTTTATTTCATCAGCATGACCTAACCGTGATCAATTCATATCTTGCTAACATCGTATCTTCCTTTATTTCTGTAGAGTGTTTTGTACTTGTATTTATTTACATAAACCCTGAGTGCGTCGTGGTAGATAGATGTCCAAGTTTCTATAAATTCTATGGTTATTTTGAATGTAATTTCTTTTTCCATCTTTTCTTGCTGTTTATTTTTAATGGCATACAGAAAGGCTGATGTTTTTCATGGCTTTCCTTTATATTCATGTACTGTTCTGAAGTTATTTATCATTTCACTTTTTTTAGTTGAATCTCTAGGTTTCTCTAAATAAAACATCAGATCATTTGCAAAAAAGCAATAATTTTCATCCTTTGCCTATGCTTATTCTTTCAATTTCTTTATCTTGTCTTTTTGCAATAGGTGGCAGATTTTTTTTTAATTTTACATTACCTTTTTTCCTGAATGTTTCTCCCCATTCCTTGCCCAACTTTCCACGCCTTGTAAAAAAGAATAATAATTCTTGAAAAGCAGCTTAGTAAAGCCAGCTAACTTCATTTGGGCAGTATGTGCAATATTGCATACCTTCAGTCTTCCAGCTCTGAAAGGAAGGGATCATTCATCTCATTTGACAGATGAGGAAGCTAAGGCCCAGAGAAGGAAATGATTTGCTCAAAGTTACACAATAAGTAGTAGGGTAAGGCTTACATTCTTAAGTGTAGCTTTTTTATTTCTGTCTCACAACAACATTCTTCTTTATGTCACCTCTCTGGGCCTCAGCTTTCTCATTTGTAAAATGATAGCACTGTACTCATAGGGTGATAGTGAAGAAAGTATTTTGTAAGCCTTAAAGCATGATAAAATATGAACTGCTACTATTTAATAAATAATTAGCCTTGAGGAACTATAAGAATTTGCCTTTAGGAGACACAGAAGCAATTGGTGTAACCACTGCAGAATGTCACCCTAGAAGAAACACTTGTCCCTGCTCATAGATTTAGAGCTGGAAATGACCTCCGGGGGTCATCTAGTCCAACTGCTTTATTTAAAGCTGAGGAAACTGAGGCCCAGAACGGTTAAGTGAGTTGCCCAGAGACATGCAGATCGTAACCTGCATAGCCAATTTTTAAGCCTGGTTGCTCATTCCTGGAGTGTGCTCATGCCCTGTTCTTGCCAGGTCCACAATGACTCTCCTTCATCATTCACCTTTTGTAACGTGTTGAGGTAGCTAGTGGAGAGAATGCTGGACCTGGAGTCAAAAAGACATGAGTTCAAATGTGGCCTTAGACTCTAGCTAGGTGATGCTGGGCAAGTATTGAACCTCAGTCCTCATCCGTAAAATGGGGATAATATTAGCACTTCTTTCTCAGGATTATTGTAAGGTTTCTTCTTCTTCTTCTTCTTCTTCTTCTTCTTCTTCTTCTTCTTCTTCGTCTTCTTCATCTTCATTATTATTATTGTCATATTCTCAGTGTATGGGAAAATGGAAAAAAGCAAGAGATAGGGTGATACAATAGAAATAGCTTTGGAATGGGGTGAAGAGGTCTTAGGTTCATATCCTGGCTCTACTGCTTTTTGCTGTGTGTCCTTATGAAAGTCACAACTTCTCTGGACCTTTTGGCCTACATAATCTCTGAAGCTGCTTCCACCTCTAGAGCCATGAAACTAGGATAGGGAAGACTTTTCCAGGTGAAAGCTTTTCTTAAGAAAAGAAAGGAAAATGTAAAAAAGTCATACTACTGGTCTTAAAACAATATCCCAAATGCCTCTTCCTTCATCTTTTCAATATTTTTGTTAGGCTTTTCAGATAGTCTGAGGTCTGTGGCAATAAAATCAGGGACACAGTTGTTAGGCATGAATTTAATGTTGCCTTTCCAAAAGAAGGGTCAGGTCTGATCTCAGCACATCTAGCCTACAATACATTGACTAAATGTTTTGGCCTGTGAGCTGTTGATATTAACTCATGTGTCCAGGGCTCCATGGATCTCAGAAGACAGTTTTGTAACCAATTTTTTTGGATGAAGTAACTCATTCTGTAATGATGCGTAGGAAAGTGTTGGATGGCTTAACAGATGGAAAGAAAAGAGGTTCCAGGTAGGCTGTGGGATCTGAATTATCTAGGGAAACGGCATGTACAGTTCAGTAGTACATGTGTCCTCAAGGTGGTATGAGGAGTTTATTGAGGAGATAGAAGGAATATTTGGGAGGTAACTGTGTTTTCCTACTGAAATAGCCCCATAGAAATGTTAGTGAAGAAAAGTGTGTATTAGAGAACAATTTTATGACACTAAAAATGTTATATACAAATAAAGTTTTCTTTATGGGAATTAATCTCCTTTTTAAATTTCATTTTTTGTGGATGTATGCATGGCAGATTCAGATTATCCCTTTTCTTATGGAATAAGAGGTATGTAGAAGGTTCACTAAAGGCCACAGGGCATGGCTACTGGAAAAGATTGGAAAACTCTGGGTGTAATGAGAAAAAGAGTCAGACTTGGAAACAGAAAAACGTGGTTTGAGCCTTAGCACCACTATTTACTAGCTTAGTAATGAGGATAATACTTGCATTACCTCCCCTATAGGACCAATATGTTTTATAAATGTGAATTATTATTTAACAGGACTGTTTGTGTTCAGTCTGCTGATTCTTTCTCATTTTTTCTCTCTATTTCTTTCCTTGTCCAGTATTGATCCTCCAGAAGGTTGAGAATGGAGACTTGAGCAACAAGGTTCTGAAGATCACGGATTTTGGCCTGGCCCGGGAGTGGCACAGGACCACCAAGATGAGTGCGGCTGGAACTTATGCTTGGATGGCCCCTGAAGTCATCCGCTCCTCCATGTTCTCCAAAGGCAGTGACGTGTGGAGGTAAGGGCTGCTGTATTCTCAAGTTCATTTTAGTTGCCCAGACCCTTACAGCATCTGAGTATTGTTTAGCAGCATAAGATCCCCCAATTGGAAGAGAACCCGAACATAGATGGATGATCTTCAAAAATCATGCAAAGCTAATTGCCATTCTGGAGTGGGATTTCCAGGGATTGCTTCACCATATGGATAGACTGTGGTTCAGATAAGATAGCTGGTTGCCTTCTAGGAAGAGATGTTGAGTAGTACCTTGCTTCTAGAGCAGGGATTCCTAATCTTTTCTGTGGGCATCATGAACTCCTTTGGAAGTCTGGTGAAGCCTTTGGACCCCTTCTTAAAATAATTTTTTAAGTGCTTAACATTAAATATATAGTATTGCAAAGGAAACAAATTATATTGAAATGGAATTCTCAAAAAAAATTAAAAAATAAGTTCACAGACCTGAGGTTAAGAACTCTTGTTCTAGACCTGAAAGGCCAAGACAAAAATCTACCCTATCTAGTCAGGGTATATGATTACTACTATTTGGATATACTTAACACATTCCAGGAGGTGTATTTTTTCAAGCAACTATTTGCATCTCCTGTGTTTTTAGATATGGGGAAAATGGAAGTTGTATTTTTCAGTGTGGTACAGTAAAAAGAAGTGGAGTTATAGGACATAAGTTCAAATCCAAGCTTTGCTTCTTACTACCCGTGTGACTTTGGACAAATCAGTTCTAGTGTTCAGATTGGTTTTCTAGATTAAGAGGGCTAAACTAGGTGGTCTAACAATAAGTCATTAGCATCATTGTATACAAGAAAATGTAACGTTATCAGCTTTTTACATTTCAGAAACATAGTTCCATGTTAGCCGAATCTCTGTATATCTAATTCTGCTTTTCTGTTGACATTACAGAATGAGGTAGCTAATGTAAATTAATCCCTTCTTCTCCCCCAAAGAATCTCAATAGCTTTTGAGTCTTGGGCCATAGGCAATTATGATGTACTAGAAGGAGCACCAGGAGTCCTCAGTTCAAATCCTCATCCTGTTTGTTATTTGCTATAGCTGTATGTCTTGTATGATCATTCTGAATCTTAGTTTCCACATCTGTAAAATGGGGATGATTGGGTCAAAGGATCATAGCTCTAAAACACAAAGGAAAGTTGGGGGCTACCTAGTTCAACCCCTTCATTTTATAGATGAGGAAACCTAGGCCCAGGGAGTTTAAATGACTTGCTCAAAGTTACACTGGTAGTATGCATCAGAACCATAGGAGCCCCATGTTCTCTGACCCCAGAGCTAGAGCTACATCTATTATTCTGCCATGCCTCAGGCACTCTTCCCCTCTATGAATTTTATATTTCTCGTTGTGAAAAAAAGAGGGTTGAATTAGGTGATGAGTTGTTTTCCAGGTCTAACGCTTACTATTTTTCCGTTCCCCTCTGGCATTGTACTTGAGGTTGTAGATAAGGACTATTCAAATGGGGTCTGATGCTGAGGGAATGCTTTCTGACTCAGTTTAGCTGGTGTTAGATGGTTTTGACAATATGTCTATCACTCCTTGCCTCCTATTCCTTCCCCTCCCCTCCCCTTCTTGGCCTGCTAATGAAATTCTTTTAAAAAATTATGTTTAATTGAGGGAGGTGGAGCCAAGACGGCAGATTAGAGGCAATAACCCAGTTGAACTCTCTAAACATTCCTCTTCATACAACTTTAAGATAACACCTCAAATCAAATTTTAGAGTGGCAGAGCCAACAAAAGATCAGAGTGAGACATTTTTCCAACCTAAGAAAATTTAGGAGTTACTCAGAAAAGGTCTGGGATGCCAGGATGAGGACATGGCCTTTGCCACGTCTTCTGCATCCAACAACTTATGGGAAAATGATAGCTAAAAAATGAGAGAGGCGGGCAGAGCCAAGATGACAGATTAGAGGTGGCAACCCAGGCAGACTCTTCCAACATTCCCCTCCAAATGACTTTTAAATAATGCCTCAAATTGAGTTCTGGAGCAGTGGAGCCACTGGCCTGGAACATATACTGCAACAGCAGTAGCAGCAACTTTGGGAGCTCTCAGCAAAGAGACAATAATGGGGTCAGAGACAGTAACTGATCAGAAGGAGTTTACAGAGGACCCTTTGTTGGCACTGGGTGCAGCTGGTGCTGATTGGCATCTCTATTGCCCATATGCAGTTCTGTGGCAGTTCCAGAGTGGAAAGGAGCTCCTGCAGCCATCACAAGGGAGCAGGGGCCCTGGTTGCAGTTCTAAGGCAGAGAAGGGCACTAACACTTGCAGCTACAGGAGAGCAGAAGACCTGGTCATAGTTCCAAGGCCAAGAGGACCTCTAGCACGCTTGGGGCTGCAGGGGAACAGGGACCTTTTCTGTTCTATACTAGGAGAGCAAGAGAGCAATGACCATACCTCTCACTGGATCACACCACCTTGGAAGCACTGAAAACTTCCAAACCCCTAGAAAACAGCACAAAGAAACTTGAAGCTTGGGACAGTGACTCCCCATCCCCAGGCTAGCAGAGCCCAACTTTAACATGAAGTTCAAAGTCAAGAAATAGGCTAGGAAAATGAGCAAATAACAAAAAGAGAACTTGACAATAAAAGGCTGTGGTAGGGAAGACAAGACATGAACTTAGAAGAAGACAACAATGTAAAAACAGCTAAAACCAAAACCTCAAAGAGAAATGCTAACTGGACCCAAGCCCAAGAAGAATTCCTGGAAAATTTAAAGAGATAAGAGTGGCAGAGGAAAAATTGGGAAAAGAAATGAAAGTGATGCAAGAAAATTATGAAAACAGAATTAACAGCTTGGTAAAAGAGGCACAAAAAATCCTGAAGAAAACGCTACCTTAAAAAAAAGAATTGGTCTAAGGATAAAAGAGGCATAAAAATTCACTGAAGAAAAGAACTTCATAAAAAACAGAATGGGCCAAATGGAAAAAAAAATGTACAAAAATTCACTGAAGAAAAGAACTGCTTAAAAAGCAGAATTGGCCAAATGGAAAAAGAGATACAAAAGCTCACTGAAGAAAATAATTCCTTAAAAATCAGAATTGGGCAAATGGAAGCTAATGATACCATGAGAAATCAAGAAACAATAAAACCAAGTCAAAAAAATGAAAAAAATAGAAGAAAATATGAAATATTTCATCAGGAAAACAACTGACCTGGAAAATAAATTGAAGAGAGACAATTTAAGAATTATAAGACTACCAGAAGCCATGATCAAAAAAAGAGCCTAAACATTGTATTTCAAGAAATTATAAATGAAAAACTGCCCTGATGTTGGATCCAGAGGGTAAAATAAAAATTGAAAGACTCCACTGATCACCTCCTGAAAGAGATCCCAAATTCCAGTTCCCAGGTCAAGGAGAAAATATCGCAAGCATCCAGAAAGTAGCAATTCATATATCATGGAGCCACAGTCAGGATTACATAAGATTTAAAGTTTCCACTTTAAAGGAGCAGAAGACTGGAATATAATATTCCAGAAAGTCAAGGAGCTAGGATTACAACCAAGAATAGCCTACCCAGCAAAACTGAGTATAGTCCTTCAGGGGAAAAATGTGTATTTAATGAAAAAGAGGACTTTCAAGCATTTCAGATGAAAAGACCAGAGTGGAATAGAAAATTTGATTTTCAAACACAAGACTCAAGAGAAGCCTAAAAAGGTAAACAAGAAAGAAAAATCATGTGAGACTCAATAAGGTTAAACCATTTACATTCCTATATGAGAAGATGATACATGTAATTTCATAAGAACTTTATCATTATTAGGGCAGTTAGAAGCAGTCTACATAAACAGTGGGCATGGGTGTGAGTCAGTTATGTTGAGATGATCTTAAGAAGAAATGAAGGGGTGAGAAAGAGGGGTGCACTGGGAAGAGGGGAAAGGGAGAGGTAGAATGGGGGAAATTATTTCATATAAAAAAGGCACACAAGGAAAAGCTTTTTTTAAGGGAGGATAATGATGGAACTAGAATTCAGGTCTCCTGACTCCAAGACCAATGTTCTTTCTGTTGTACCATATTGCCAATAAGAACAATTCAAAAGCACCATGATGAAAATCATATTAGTCATGATATGTTGTCCATTGGCTCCCCACTAGCATGAGGAGCCTTTTCTGTGTTTGGCAAGGCCACACAAGCTCTGGTAATTGAGTCTGATGTGTGATTTCCTATGGAGTCTCTGTCTTTGCTCTCCTTAGCTATGGTGTGCTGCTTTGGGAACTGCTGACGGGTGAAGTACCCTTCCGAGGCATAGACGGCTTAGCAGTAGCCTATGGGGTTGCCATGAATAAGCTTGCCCTTCCCATTCCTTCTACGTGCCCAGAACCTTTTACCAAACTCATGGAAGGTAAGTGGCCCCCTGGCTGGAGGAGAGTAGGGGAGTACTGTGACATTGCTGAATTTTTACAACATCAGTTATCAAGAGAGAAAATTAGGTATTAGTCATCCCTAGTGGAAATCCTATGGATAATGGAAACAATACTCATTTTGTCATCTATGCCTTGCTATACGGGGCTAGTTAAGTGCTTCTTATAGCTGACCACCCATGATAGAGAGGGTTGACTTAGTAAGCAGCAAAGTCTGTGAATGAATACTTGGAATGTGTGGAACATTTGAGCCAGAAGGGGTCATTCGGGTAAGGAAACTGAGACCCTGGGCTCAGTGGCTTAAGGAGGGCCACACATTTAGTGACTGAGCTGGCACTAGTGCCCTGATATAAAGGCAGCAGTGGAACGAAGGGAAAATAGCACAGGATTTGGAGCGAAGGGACCTTACTTCAAAGCTGGTCTCTGCCACTGCATACCTATGTTTTTTGGGCAAGTTACTTTGGGACTCTCTTCCTAAATCTGTCAAAGGAGGTGGTCGGATTAGATGACCTGTTAATTCCCTTCCAGCTCTAAATCTATGATATGATGCTGGGAATCCCTTCGCTTCAGTTCAGCAATTTTTAAGTCATTGATTCAAAAGCACTAGATCGTGGGTTTGAGTCCTGTCTCTAATACTGATTTTCTTTCCTAGGCAAGTCACTTAATACCTCTTATCCTACATTTGTTCATCTGTGAGAAAATGGCATTAGACTGGTTCCTTCCAGCTAAGGCTTTGCTAACAGGAGTTTGCATTTTATCCTAGAGGGAAGAGGGAACCTTTGGACCTTCTCCGTGACGGGGGTGATATGTATGGTGCATGCATGTGTGTATCTGTACACACATACATACACACATACATATATTTGTGTTTTTGTGTAAATGTATAAGATCGTAGAGGCAAGAACTCTCCATCTTAAAATATGATGGATTATTACTATGATACCTACTACAAGTGAAGATCCCTTATATTAATTTTTTCCCTGTTAGTTGGTCTGAAAATTAGGACTCAAGGGTTTACTTTTAGATGCTATTCTTGTGACTTTGGACATCTCTAGGTCTTTGTTCCTTTTCCTAGGAGTCATCATTTTAATGTAATTTTCATAGACCAGCATTTTGCCTGATTCTTGGCTATTATTAGTGGCAACAGTTTCCTCATTCAGGAGCCTCAGGAAGGAAGGATGAGAGGAAGCTTTAGGGTAAGACTGGTCAACTCATATTGTAATTCTAATGCTTACCTCTTCCCATTCTTTTTGTCTATCCATCTGTATCTACCCTGGTTAGACTGCTGGAATCCTGACCCCCATTCACGACCATCTTTTATGAATATCCTGGACCAACTCACTACTATTGAAGAGTCTGGCTTTTTTGAAATGCCCAAGGACTCCTTCCACTGCCTGCAGGATGACTGGAAACATGAGATTCAAGAGATGTTTGACCAACTCAGGGCCAAAGAAAAGGTAAAGAATGAACTCATCTACCCATCAATGTGCCATCCCAGCTATGGCTGAAACCTGGCCAGATCTCAGTGGCTCTAACAAGCCTACCTCCTTATTCATTACAAGGTGATAGCTGATTTTTCCTAGGAAAGAGGAGGAAAATTTCTAGGTCTCGGGTTTTGCTTGAAATGGTATAGAATATATTTTTTCTACCTAAGATATGGCAGGAATAAAAGGGCAAAGCACTTAGCAACAGCCTAACCTTGTAGGATTGTCCACTTATGTTCCAAGTTGAAGGGAGGCAGCATGGTGAAGGGCAGCTAGGTGTTGCAGTGAACAGAGTGCTGGGCCTGAAGTTAAGGAGATTCATCTTCCTGATTTCAAATCTGGCCTCAGATACTTCGTAGCTGTGTGACCCTGGGCAAGTCACTTAACCCTGTTTGCCTCTGTTTCCTCATCTGTAAAATGAGCTAGAGAAGGAAATGGCAGACCACTCAAGTATCTTTGCCAAGAAAGCCCCAAATGACATCACAAGTGACTGAAAAATTACTGAATAACAATAACAACAACAAGAAAGTATGGAATGAGCCTTGGATTTTTAGTAGCGTCAGAAGGACCTGAGTTGAAATCCTGCCTCTAATATTTATTAACTGTGTAATCCTGGGCAAGGAACCTAACCTTTAAGTCCCCTAAGTTAATCTATAAGACCACAAGTTACAGAGTGTGTTGTTCAATGAAGTTTTCTCAGACTAATGAAATCAAAGTTCTGGTCCAAAAGAAAAAAAAAAACAAACTAATTTTCAGAAGTGACTAATTGCACCACTTTAAAGAACATTTTCATTGTGCAATATCAATTAAAATTCTTTACCATTGCATGGTATCTGAATAAACAGAACACATTTGTAAAGTGAATTTATAGATATAATTTTATGGATAAAGTACTTTGTCTCTACAAGCCCGATCAATTTCTTAAGACTTTCCTATTAAGACAAGCTGTGATCTGCCTTTGTGGATAGAGTTCCCACACCAGGAGTTTCCCCAAGCAGATAAAATCACAGTTCTTTAGATATTTGAAAAGAACAAGGAAAAGATCTATATTCTATGCTTCTTGTCGTGAGAGTACCTTTCCTCAATCTGTATGTGACAAGCGTGATTTGAGTTGCTATGCAACTTTATTTACAGAAATGCTTCTTACCAGGCTTTTACTCATAGAGTGTTAGCACTTCAGATTGTAAAATTACTGTAGCTCCTGTGTCCAGTACTACTATGGACTTACAACGATGCCTCCTTCAGCCAGGTGGCTTCCTTATTGCCGACAATGGGTCCTATCTGCTACTGTTAATTGCTACTGTTTCTGCTGTTTTAGGTTCTATGGGAATGAGTCTCGGGGTCTGTGGAGGGGAGAAATCTGAGTTTCTTAGAGGGAAGGGACTTTTGTAAACTCAAACTATTGCCACTCATAGGAACCAGCAGGAATAAAGGAATGAATGAAATGCTGCAACCATCTTGAACTTTTCAACTTTTCCCTTTAACAGCAAAATCAACCAACTGAGCATAATTATTCTGTGATTTCCAAATCATTTTGTTCTTCCTGTGGTGAAGGCAAAGGAGTCACACAAGACAGCAAAGGATTTGGAGGGCTCAGAATAATTATTTGTAACAGGTTTATTTCCCCAAAGAAGGAAGACGTTGAAAAGATATATAAAAAGATTTTTTAATTTAGAAAAAGATTTTATGAAAAAACATTCTTTTATTCTTTCCTTTTTCTTCCTCTCCTCCCTCTTTCTCCCTCCTTCTCCCTCCTCTTTTTCTCTTCTCTTTTACCCTCTCCCCTGTATTCCCTCTTGCCTCTTTTCCTCTGACCTCTTCCTCCCCACCCCTTTCTCCCTCTTCATCTCTTTTTCCTCCTCTCTTTTCCTTCCCTTTACTTCGTCTCCCTCTGTCTCTTGTCTAATGGTAGCCATCTCTAGGACAGGGTTGGGAGGGAAAGGGAAGAAAATAATAAATAAATAGATTTATGTGATAATTTTATTATACATTTTAAAGGAATAGCAAGTTGTGCATAATAGATTTGCAATTTCATTGCAATCATCTTTTTTATTATACTGTGCTATGGAAATGCTTGTTTTATTCCTTAAATTTAAAAAAAAGGAAAGGAAAAAGTAGTATAATAAAGGAAAGCATTGTTTTTAAAAAATGATGACTTTGAAGAATCTATTTTTGAGGACAAACTACCAAGAAGACACAGAGTTTATAGCGTCTCCCTTTTCGTCTGGTCTGTCTCTCGTTTTCTTCGTCTGTTATTCTCCATCCACTCTCCCTCTCCTTTATCCCCCTTCGGTCTCCAAACCTTATCATGTTTCAGCCCAGTTTCCTGCCAATGAGGATTTATGAGAAATATTTAAATTTCAACAACTAATGTTTCACCACAGAAACTTCACAAACTAAGTCTCTTGGTTCTCTCTTTGGACCTAATTATCTTATAAAATTACATTATAGAGATTTTAGTGTTTCGTGTTTTTTTCTCCCTCTTGATGGCATCCTTAAGAAACCAGGCTTTTGCTGGGCTCCTAAGGCCATTTGCCTCACTGAATTGCTTGCTTGTCATCTTCCCCCATTCTTCTGATCTCCTGCCTTCAATGCTGTGTTCCCACGAGGTGCCAGCTATCAGAGAAAGGCACTACATCTGAAGTCAAGAAACCCTGAGTTCAAATTTGGAGATAGTTCTCTTGACTGCCTTAATCTTTTTATTTGAATGTAATCTCTTCGAATTATCGCTGGTTCTTGGGTCAAAACATGATTCCCAATGGTAGATTCCTGGATTGTAGCCTCAGTTTCTTAACATTCATTTAAAAAATTTTGCGTTCTAAATTCTCATTCTCCCTCCTGCCCATCCCCCACCCACTGAGAATGCAAACAGTGTGATATCAATTATGCATGTGAACTTGTAGTTTAAGTTTCATCACTGAATGACTCACTGAAATTTTTTAGGGAACTTATTTCTGCCTCAATTTCACACTCTGTACATTGGGCACAACCATGATATTTGACAAAATGGATACTTAGAGGCATGATGCCCCAGAGGTTCAACAGCCCTGTTCATGTGACTGTTACCAATTAAACCCAACTCAATTGCAAATCAAGACACTGAGCTCTTGATATCATTGGTTCTCTTTGAGAACACCAACAACAATGCATTTGAGTGGTTATAGGGGCTCTGGCATTCTATTTGGTGGCTTGTGGAGCAAAATTATTTCAGACTCTTGGGAAACATCATCCTTTCCTCCTCATCATGTAGCAGCGCTTAGGACAATGCCTGGCACAGAGTAGGCATTTAATAAATATTGATCGAACAAGAGACCAAGAACTTTGCAGGTGAGGTTAAAGCTGATACTACCAGTCTCAGATTTATTCACTAGAACAACTATGTAATAATGATTATATATATGCAGGGTGTCCCAAAAATCTTAGTGCAATTTTAAGCTAGCAAAGCTTAAAGCTGCACTAAGACTTTTGGGATATTCCATAACAGTGGTTTAAAGTTTTCAAAGAGCTTTACATCATATACAGATTTCATTCGATCTTCACAACTTTGTTGGGTGGGTACTACAAGTATTCCTGTCCCCATTTTATAGATGAAAAAAACTGAGGCTCAGGGAAGTTTAAAGTGACTTGGCCATTGTCACACAGCTAGTTAAGTGTTAAAGGTGGGATTCGAATCCAAGTTTTCCTGGATCCAAGTGCATCAATCAACAACCATTAAAAAAAAGTATACATTTTTTTTCCAATTACATATAAAAATAATTTTTAACATTCATTTTTAATATTTTGAGTTCCAAATTCTCTCTCTCCCTCTCTCCCCTCCTTCCTCTTTAAGAAGGCAAACAGCTATTTTTTTTTAAATGCTTTTTATGTTCTGGGCACTGTGCCAAGTGCTAGAGGTACAAAGACAAAAATGAAATACTCCCTGAAATAAAAGGGCTTACAAATCTAGCACTTTATTCACTTAGCCTTGCTGTCTTACAATATAAATGCATGTGCTTCTCTGGGAAAAAAATCACGTAGTTGTTCTCTGCCTCAGTTTCTTTATCTCTGAAATATGAGGGGAACTAGGTCTAAATGATCTTTTAAATCCCTTCCAATTCTAACATTCTTGATTCTGTGAAGGATCATGAGGAAGTAGAACTTAATTGATTGTGTCAAAAACGATGCCACCTGCACTTCCCCGGGTCCATGCTTTTCCTCTGTCTCTGTCTCTGTCTGTCGCTGTCTCTGTCTCTGGTAGGAGCTTCGTACATGGGAGGAAGAGCTGACCCGGGCAGCCCTTCAGCAGAAGAACCACGAGGAGCTCCTGAGGCGCCGGGAGCAAGAGCTGGCCGAGCGGGAGATCGACATCCTGGAAAGGGAGCTCAACGTCATCATCCGTCAGCTGTGCCAAGAGAAGCCCCGCGTGAAGAAACGCAAGGGCAAGTTTAAGAAGAACCGGCTGAAACTCAAGGATGGCAACCGCATCAGCCTTCCGTCAGGTCCGTGATTTGAGTAGTCCTGAAGCCTAGAGGGGCGGCTGGGGGCACCATGGTGCACAGAGCACTGGGCTTGGAGTCTTAGGAAGACTCCTCTTCCTGAGCTCAGATCCGGCCTCAGACACTTATTAGCTGGGTGACGCTGGGCAAGGCACTTCACCCTGTTTGCCTTAGTTTCCTCATGTGTAAAATGAGCTGGAGAAAGAAATGGCAAACCGCTCCAGTGTCTTTGCCAAGAAAACCCCAAATGAGGTCATGAAGAGCAGGACATGATGGAAAGAACCCAACAACAAAGCCTAGGAGACACTGTAATCAATCAGTAAGTGACATATACATTGTAAAACACATGCAGATATACATATGTATATAGCTTTGGACTCACACTAATATATACATTAAGCTGCATGTATACATGCAGGTAAACATACATGTGTATACACATACATGTTACATACCAGTGTATATGCATGTATGTGTGATTCCATATGTATAGCCATATTCCGTATGTATAGCTGTATATCTCAATGATTAAACATGATATCATTGGTTCTCTAAGCTCCTGATAGGTGCCAGGCATTTTCAGCCCATTATAACACCACACAAATATATATAATGTGATATACACAATACAACATGCACACACATACAAATATACATACATGTTTGGTGTTATGTGTGATATTACATGTAACACCACACGTATGTAATGTTTCCGTATGTATATACATATATATACATAAATTTATACATAAATGTTTGTGTGGTGTTATAATAAAGCAAATGCACCATGCCAGTGACTGGAGATACATAAACAAAGGGAAACCTTCCCTGCTTTAAGGAATTTACATTCGGGGGCAGGCGAGGGGTGAGGAGGAGAGGGGAGATGATGTATATGCCATATGGGTATATACCAACACATATAACACATATATGGGGCAGCTAGGTGGTGCAATAGATAGAGCACCCAACCTGGAGTCAGGAAGATCTGTGTTCAAATCCAGCATCAGACACTTCCTAGCTATATGATCCTAGACAAGTCACTTACTCCCTATTTGCCTCAGTTCCTCATCTGTAAAATGGGGGCACACTGGAGAAAAAGAAACAATAGCAAAGTTCATGGGCTCACATAGAGTCGGACGTGACTCAACAACAAAAATAAGACATATGCAAGATACCAAGGTACCACTAAAAGTGGTAGAGACTAGGTGGTGCTTGGTCTGAGCATTGAAGGAGACCAGGAAATTCCAAGGGGCAGAGGTGAGGAGGGATTAGACCATGAGGCCCAGAGAACCCTCAGCTGACTAGACTGATAAAAAGATAAAGATGCAGATGCAAACTTATATCAAGATGTCAGTATCTATTCTACATTTAGGTAGGCATACATGTGTGCATAGAGAGATTAGATATAGACTTTGGATTTTGAACTTACTCCGTACTTATCTTGTACTTTCTTACTTATAGTTGCTACCTTCCCCTTAGATAGTTTCTTAAGGGTAGAAGCTTGTTTTTGCTTTTTCTTTGTATCCTCAGCACTTACTACTGTGCCTAGCCCATGGTACATGTTTAATCATTGAGATATATAGCTATACATATGGAATCATGTATACATGCATATAAACTGATATGTAACATGTATGTGTATACACGTGCATGTTTACCTGTATGTATACATGCAGATAAATGTATATATTGGTGTGAGTCCAAAGCTATATACATATGTATATCTGCATGTGTTTTACAATGTATGTGTCACTATAGTAATATTTGTATATAATTTATACATATATTGGAGGATATGTGCTCATTTTTTTTTACTGATGATATAAATTTTGAAGACCTTTGTTTTATTTTAACATCATACAAATACACGTATATCTTACGTAGATATGTGTACATACATATGTATGTGTGTGTGTATATATATATACTAGTTTGTGAGTATACTTACATGTATACTTGTATGTGTATATATATATATGCAAACATTGGTAGGTACATGTATATCTACATGTACATAATGCATATATGAGCATGTATGCACATATTTTGTTGTTGTTTGGCCATTTCAGTGGTGTCCGACTCTTTGTGACTCCATTTGGGGTTTTCTTGGCGAAGATACTGGAGTGGTTTGCCATTTCTTTCAGGGTTCGTTTTACACATGAAGAAACTGAGGCAAACAAGGTGAAATGACTTGCCTAGGGCCACCCAGCTAGTAAATGTCTGAGACTGGATTTGAACTCAGGAAGATGAGTCTTTCTGACTCCAGGCCTGGCACTCACATGTATGTAGGGCTATGCATGTATGTACACAGCACATGGTAACACCACACAAACACATATGTGCATATAGACAAAACAATATGCACACACATACAAATATGCCCACATATTTATGTGGTGTTATATGTGATATTATAATTCAATGTGTAATGTTTTAATGCCCGCATATGCATGTATGATTTACATATACATATATGTACACACATGTTTTGTGGTGTTACAATTAAGTTTTTGATCATACATCCACCTCTGTCATCAAAAAGGTTTTGAGCTTGTACTCCAGGATATACACATTTATATATAAATCATATACAAATACTAATTTAATAATATACTGAATATATTATGAAACACATATAAATTAGTAACTAAAAGGAATGAGATAAAAATGAAATAATTTTTTAATTTAAAATTTTTATTCATCAATGGCACAAAATCTCTTTTTGCTCTTGAGGATCTTGATCAGATATGCTTCAATATATTTGAAAAATTCCTTCGTATTGGGGGATAGAGTTGACTTGTAAAAGAATAATTGTTGATTAGTATTTAAGCATTTAATTAGTTTGATCAATGTGGTGAGCCAGACAAGAAAATTTCTTTTTGTTTTTGTTGTTTCATGACCTTTTTGTTAAAAAGTTCCCAATATAACAATCAAATAATAGGTCGTAACAGCCAGTGAACATCACAGCTCTTCTGCTTGAGTTAGATTTCTCTTTATGAAGCAATTCATTATGGACAGTGCAAAATCAACAAGCGAAAGTGGCGTATATCAGCAGAAAGTTTTCAATATTAATCCATTCTTCTTTATTTATGTGGTTCTGCTTAATGGGCTGTATCACACCTTAGTTTCCCATTCATATTTGCATGTTTTAGCTATGATTTTGTATGGGTTCGAGGGATAGCAACAAAGCCAGTTTGTCTAGACTATAGAGTGCAGGAAGGGGAGTAATAGATAATAATGTGGGAAAGGCAGGTTGGAGTCAGGTTGCAAAGGGCTTTAAACATACAAACAAAGGAGTTTTATATTTGATCCTAGGGAAACTAGGGAGCCACTAGAATTTATTGAATATGGAGTTGACATGATCAGACCGGTACTTTGGAAATTCACTTTGGCAGCTTTGTGAAGGATGGATTGGAGTGGGGATAGACTTGAAGCAGGGAGACCAATTAAGAAGCCATGATAATAGTCCAAATGAGGGGTGATCAGGGCCTGAACAAGGGTGGTGACTCTGTCGGTAGAGAGAAGGTGACAATTGTGAGAGCTATAGGACAGAAACGAGATTTGGCAACTGATTGGATATGTGGGGTGAGTGAAAGTGAAGATGACGTTAAGTTGGCAAACCTGGGTGAGTGAAAGTGAATTTGACATTAAGTTGGCAAACCCGGATGACTGGAAGATTGATGGAGCACTTAGGAGGTTTGGAATATGTGTAAATTAAGGAGGAAAAATAATGTAATGACATCTGTGATGCAGATTGCAACCCATCCATGCGTCTCACCCAAAATAAAAAAGGGTTGTGGAGTTCTTACTCACTGGTCAGTGCTTCCGAGCACAGAGTCTGCCATCTGAGGGGTACCTGCTGCAGTCACATGGTATTCTGGGGGGCAGAGAGTGAGTATGCTGGGAGAAAGGATTTTCCCTAATGAAATCTATGTAACTGCTGCTGGGGGTTTCTGGGCTGAGCTTAGGTCATAACTAACACCTGACAGAGAAGAGAGAATGAGCAGTGGGAAATAATGTAGTTGTGGAATGCTGGCAGTAATGGGGCAAGGTATGATTGCATCGGAGAGAAGCCCCATGACTGGCTATGTTGGGCAAAGTGGAATGTAACTCATCTTCTCATCCACCAGTGGACTGATCATTTACCCCTTGAGGGGCACGTCATAGTTGCCCAGGGGTATTTAGTCACCATTTGGAGACTGTTGCTATAAAGCAATGAGACTAATTTTCTTGTGTGACTTGTTAAAAATTAGCTTTACTGCATATAAGCATACCACAACTGTCTCTAGACATAGGTATATTTAGATACCACATTTGTTCATTTCTAAGATGTACCAAAACACAAAATTCAATTTTTTTCATTTTATTATAATAACATATAATAAACGATATGTATTAATTATTATAATTAATATAATCATCAGTATAGATTTATTATTAAATATATTTAAATAAATAATTTAAATTTTATCTATTTATTTATTATTGTTTGTTAATATTTATTAATCTCATTAATTAACATTATTGGTGATTGTTGGCATTTATTAATATTAATATAGTATTATATTAATCAAATTAAGTTAAATTAAATATAATTTAAAATTATCATTTTAAAATTTAAGATCAGATTGTAAAATTCTTGAAGATAGGACCTGTGCCTTATTTGTCTACAGTTGGGAGAGTTTATCAAGAGACCCGTGATTTTTTCCCCAATCCAGGTGATAAAATCATAGAAAATAAGGAGCACGTAACAGAGACAGTGAGATATTAAGGATATAAGCAAGTTGCAAAGTCATGTCAACATTCTGTTATCCCTTTAGGTGTGAAGTAATTTTCTAATCAAAATGGGTAAAACTAGGAGGAAGTTAGCCATTGGCTGGCCATGTTCCTGGTGGCCCTTTTAAAAGCAAGATATGTCCTAAGGATACAGTCAAGGCAGGAACCAGCTCTGAGGAGTGTGATCCCTGGCATCAGACAAAAGAGTCAGCTCTGAAAGAAGTCAGCTGTCGAGAGGGAAAACCGTTCCTTGCCTGTGAGGGGTGGGGGTGATGGTTAGGATATTTCTCTCCTCCTCTCCCCTCCCCACATTGGCCATGGTACCTTACAGTAGGATTAGTTGGAGACATCACGCCCGATAGGAAGCAGAGCTGACAAATGACCGCAAGAAGTAGCTCTGAGGAGTGAGCCCCGACCATCAGGAGTTGAGCTACAGTGAGATACAGGCTCAAGGAGCCCGGGAGAATAACCTGCTCAGGGCATCAACAGGAGAAGGAAAGGAAGTTGGGGTTTCATGGTGCTGAAGGGGTGAGTTGCTTTGGCCACGTGTAACCTCAGCGTATGCACCACCTCACTGGGGTCATGGTCGTCTTCGAGAACGAAGGATAAACAACAACAACAATAGCCTTTCTATTACTCTAAATTTGTGCCCACTCTTCCCACACTGACTCTGTGTGAGAGCTGTTGGAGAGAATTTCCCACTGACTCTATGTGGAGTTGTGGGAAAGTACAACCGAGGTTCATGGGACTAATTTTTTGTAGTTACTGTTCTTATAATTTTAGTAAATACCTTTAATTTGAACTAATTGTGTCTGTTGGCTGACTAGTAAAAAAAGGCACACTGGTAGGAGCTCATGAGTTTTAGGCATGCGGACTTGGGGTACTCCCCCTTAGCATGTGAGTACAAGTAAGGGGGGATGTATTTCCTGAGCAGATGTTTCATGTCTTTCTATCCCTGGCAAAAACTATAGTCCCTTGCCAAGTACATTACCGTAGAAAGAAAATGCACTCCAAGAATCAGGTCTTTGAGTTATCACCATAAACGTATGCACCAAGTACACATTTAATAGATATTTCTTGAATTGCCTTGCCTCTGTAAGCACATTGTTCTTAGAAAACACTGTAAGTTGGACCATTCATCCCAGGTCAGTATGATTGGCAGACAGTCCCTGTCTTCATGCTCTCTGACCTATATCCCCCATGTTATTCGTTGTCCACACTGTTAAAATTGTACTAATGGACATAGTAATAATCATTCTTGCAAGGCACATAAGCTACACAAAGACGGTTTGCTTCTTCTACTTCTCCTAAAAGAGGTTCAAAGCTGAGCTGTTAGATTATGAGGAGGATAGTCTTTTGGATGATGCTTTTTCCCAGAATAAATATGAAATACAATCCTCTTTTATATTGCAAAGTGCTCAATTTCATATTGCATGTGCTGATGCCAAGATGCTTACCTAAAGTAGACATAATGATATCCCTAATGAAATCCAATCCAAAAATGAATGTTCCTCTTTCTCATCCTTTTCCCATGTCTCTAGACTCTAGGTCCTAGGGAAATGAGATAACAAAGCTGAGAAGGACATTTCTTAGGTAAAGAGAGAAAGAATGAGCCTTTCAGGAAACCGATGTCTGCCTCTTGGGCCTGCCGGGAAATTTCAATTCTCATTTGGATTATTCGATGGTAGAATAATCTTCCTGATAAATGAATTTTTTTGTATGTTCATCTCTAACTAGATTTTCAGCACAAATTCACTGTGCAGGCGTCTCCAACCATGGACAAGAGGAAGAGTTTGATCAGTAGTGGCTCCAGTCCTCCTGCGAGTCCCACCATCATTCCCCGACTCAGAGCCATTCAGTGTAAGACAGTGTCTACCAACTTTACATGGGGTGGGCTATGATGCTTCTGTGAATTTTCTAGGATATATTTGACTGGGGAGGGAAGAGGAGCTATCTTCTGACCTATCTAGTCATTCGCTGATTTAGCCAATTGTCCATCCATGCCTCTAAAAATCTACAAACCTTTCTACAATAAATATGCCCCCACCCCCACACACATACCAGCCATTTTCCTTCCATTATCACCATCACCACTCCCTCCATTTTTTACTTTTTGGTCAAAAATTGTCAAAGAGAAGTAGAAACCAAAAATATCTTTAAAGCTCACTTATTTGTTCATGGTGTAAGAGGCTATTTGATGCAAGATCTAAGACTTCTTCCATTATGGCCTCTTCTTAGACTGGGAACACATTGAAGTTACATTATCCTTGCCTAGGGAATGCTGAGTCTTCTCTCTGTCTATTTTGCCAGTCCCTTTCCCCCATCCATGCTAATAGAGAGGCAGTTTTTTTTTTTTTAGTTTAATTGCTAAGTAAATGTGACAAATATTTCTGTATTTCAAACCCATATAGTATCAGTAGGTACTAAGACTGCCCCTCTTGGCTCCTTTTGTTTCCTCCAATCTTTGTTCCTTTCTTTTCTCCTGGTACTGCCTTGAATCCCCTAGTGCCTCTGGTAAACCTTCAATTCAATTCAGCAAACAATATTTTAAGCCCTTACTATGTGCAAGGTGCTGTGTTACTCACTTGGAGATGCCAAGACAAAAATGGAACAGTCGCTGCCTTCCCAGGAGTTTATATTCTGCCAAGGCAGCTCTGTGATAGAATACTGTGTCTAGAGTCAGGAAAATCTGATTTCAAATCTGGCCTCAGACACTCACTAGCTGTGTGACCCTGGGCAAGTCACTTAACCCTGTTTGCCTCTGTTTCCTCATCTGTAAAATGAGCCGCAAAAGGAAATGGCAAACAATTCTAATATCTTTACCAAGAAAACCCCAAATGGAGTCCCAAAGAGTCAGACAGGACTGAAAAATGATTGAAATGATCCTTCTTGTGAGACTTTAGTCATTTAACCTCTGTGGGGATTAGTTCCTTTTCTTGTCAGGTAAAGAAGTTAAAGAATCTGATCTATGAGAACTCTTCCTATTCTCACTTCTCTGATCCAGTGATTTGATTTTCCATTCTTCCCGTAAGGCATCAGTGGAAATCACGCTTTTAAACATGGAAAATGACAGAGGTCTACAATAAGAGGAATGTTGGTAGGTCAAGAAGGGAGACAAAGCCTTTGATTCCTACTCTTTTTAAAAAATATTTGAGACAGAATGAAATGAAAGGAGGTCAGTCTTCTCTGGGAAGGATTAATAAAAATATAGAAACTCCAAAAATATCTCCATTAAAAAAACCTAAGGTTCTTTTCTTCCTAATGTTCATCTTGTACTGACCTTTGTTCCATCCTACATCCCTCCCACCTCCGCCCTCCAGCCAATAGAATTAACCCATCAAAGTCTTAAGCCTCATAGCTGTTTCAGACTGTGATGTCTGGTCAGATTTCACTTTAGTTTCGATTGGTAATTGTGAGAATTAAGAACAAATTTGAGTATGATTTTAGGATCTCTTTATAGTCAAGGACTCAGAGTTCAACTAGTTTCCTGACAAGTTCAGCAATGGGATAGGTATTCAATTAGATCATAGAATCACAGATTTAGAGCTGAAAAGTACCTTAATTAGATATTATCTTGTCCATCTTTATGAGGAAATTGAATTAAAATGTAACTTAAGTATATCACCAGTCTAAGAAGAGTCTATAGTGGGAGAAGTCATAGACCCTGTATTGAATAGCTTCTTACCCTTCTACAAAATGGTTAACCCAGAGTGGTTAAAAGATTTGTTCCATATCATAAAAGTGGGAAATAACAGAGGCATGATTTTGAACCCAGGGCCCTCCAAATCCAAATTCAGGCTTTTTTTCATCATGCCACTTAAATGTCCAGCTCTTCTCTTCTTCTCTGAATCCTCCAAGTACACAGGAAATGGATATGAAGGGAACTTTGCTTCCATACTCACCTGATGATTTCACCTGTGGCTCTCATAGTGACACCTAGCGAAAGCAACAAAACCTGGGGTCGGAGTTCAGTTGTCCAGAAGGAGGAAGGTGAGGAAGAGGAGAAGAGGGCCCTGAAGAAGAAGGGACGTACGTGGGGACCAAGCACACTCGGGCAGAAAGAAATTGTTTCAGGGGATGAAGGGTAAGAACCAATTATAGGTGATAATAACAAAGCTTTCTTAACATTGATAAGGCCTGGACTTAATTACTTTACCAAAGAATAAACTCAGTATTATCCTACAATAGGCTCCATGGGAGAATAACCATGGGTCAGTGAACAATATGAGTATGAGATGTTTCCCTAAGTCCTTTCCTCTGGGGTTCTCTTTAGTTTAAAAATATCTCCAGAGCTGAAGCTTTCTATTTGATAGGAGACAAATAATCTGCCTTGGGTTTGCGCTTTTGACCCAGGTCAAGAGATCTCATCTCCTTCAAGCTCAACGTATCTAATTAAGGGGAGGAGAGAGGCACAGATTATAGAGAGAGGCTTCATTTTACAAAGCAGAAACCTGAAGCCTAAACAGATGAAATAACTCAGCCAGGCACCTTGAGAGCCACCTTGAGCTGAGAATAGGTTCCAGGTTCACCCATATCTATTTCAGTCCTCAATTCTCTAATCCAGGGGTTCTTAACCTTCTCTGTCTCCTGGATCCTTTTGACATTCTAATGAAGCCCTGGACCTCTTCTCAGAATCATGTTTTTAAATGCATAAAATAAAATACGTAAGATTACAAAGGAAGCCAATTATATTGAAATACAGTGATCAAAATATTAAAAAGACAAGTCCATACATACACCCTAACCCCAGCAAAATCTATTTACAAGATTCACAGGGAGTCTGTGGACCTCGTGTTAAGACCCCTAAAAGGCCCAAACCGTAGTTCTTCACTGACTGAGACATTTCTTCTCTTCCTGGCCATTGAATTTCCCCTCTCCAATGCAATGGACAGAGTATTGGGCTAGAAATCAGGGAAGACCTGTTCAAATGTGGCATCAGGCACTTGCCAGCTGTATGACCTTGGGCAAGTCATTTAACCTCTGCCTCAGTTTTCTCAACTGTATAATGGGGACTACAATAACACCAGCTCCCACGGTCCTCGAGAGGATCCAATATGATAATACTTGTAAAGCTCTTAGGAGAGTGTCTGGAGCATAGTAGGTGCTTAAGAAAACCAACCTTCCTTCCTTCCTACTTTCTCTCCTTCCTTCCTTCCTTCCTTCCTTCCTTCCTTCCTTCCTTCCTTCC
>NW_020954723.1:28749607-28934388 GCF_900497805.2 Vombatus ursinus
TCCTTCCTTCCTTCCTTCCTTCCTTCCTTCCTTCCTTCCTTCCTTCCTTCCTTCCTGCCCTCTGATGCCCAAGTTGGAGCCCTGAATAACAGTTGCCATGTGCTGGACATTCTTCTGTATACCACATCATATTTTTAAAAACTAGGCCTACATTCTGACCCAGGAAAACTCCTCTTGGCTTGTGTGGCCAGTAAGGATGAGTTGTTTTATTTTTTTTCCCCTTGAATGATGAGAGTGTAGTTCAGAATAGTCACAAGCGCCATGGTACAACATCAGGTGGGATGTGGGGGAGGGTGACTGATGCGGTGTACCCTACATGGTTGTTGCTGATTCTCTTTATCCATTAAAGATCTCCTCAGAAGCGAGAGAGAACTAATGGTTTGTGTGCCCTCTCAGAGTCTCCACATTTTCACTTGGGGTGAGTTTGTGCTCCACCCTTTCTATGCCTTTGCATTGGTATCTACTCCCATCATCCACATCCTTCTTATTTTCTGTAGCAGTTCTTAAGGGATTAGAGCTTCAGTCATCTCAGGAGTGCTTTTACTTTTTAGTTTATGTTTTGTTTGTTTGTTTATTTGTTTAAAGTAGTGCTACAGTGCACCTTGGGAAAATCGAGTAAATCACCAGACTAATCTGGATTTGGCCTTGCTTTCTTCAGTCTTTTTTCTTCCTTTCCCCAGCTATTCCTTTACCTTGAGAAATGATACATGGTTGTCTATCCCCTAGTATTTTGTGCAGGTCATGATATCATTCCCTGTACAGCCATGGGAGATTCCAGACAGTGTTATCAGGCACTTAGTTCATGTTCAGCCATGTTTACTCCTGGCACTATTTTTTCATTATAACAAGTGATAACTTGAATATTTTCAGCTGGTCAGAATCCCAATGGAGGCCCCACTTAGGACAGGATTCTAGGGTGTATCCAGGAGAAGATAAAGCAGCTTCTCCACTCTTCTTACTGGGCTGGAATTCTAGAGTGGAGCAGGAATGGTGGGAGTGCTCTTCCGTTTGCCTGAGGCTGTAGTCTTACTGATATCTCCACAACCACAGTTGTATTAGATAAGTTCTACCATCTTTCTCCTAAAGGGCAAAAACAAACAAACAAAAAAAAAACCCTAAACCATGTAGTCTAATGGACTGCCTCGAATTGAAGCCAGGCCTCTGATTTCCCCCTCTCTTGAATGAGAGGAGCCCTGTTGGGCATCTAACCTATTTCCTGGGAGTGTCACTAGTACGTCAGCACGAATTAATGACTTTGAAATGTCTTGGAGGAAGGGTTCTGGGAGAACTGGTTAAAAAGAGAACAGTGTCATTTCTGACCTGTGCATATGTCCCAAAGTGCACTGAGGTGATGATACAGCTCAGAGTACCCTTTTTGGGTTTGCTGATTTTTTTTTTAAGCTGATTGCTTTGAAAGCTATCTAAGCATGCCATGAACTTGGTTGAAAAATAAGATGCCAACTGGAGTGAACTGGGATGGGTGCTCTAACCTCTGCGGAGCTGTTTCCTGCTAGAACTTATATTTATTTGCATGGGGCTTGCCTATAGTTTACATTTCAGCAGAGATGAATTAGTTGGGGTTGGTCTTTGTGGGTTGGTTATAGTCACCTTAAAATGGGCCCTAAAAATAAATACTCCGGGGCAGCAAGCACACCTAGGTTGGGTCTTCTTGTCGCTACTGTCGTTCACCTGCATCACCTGCATCCCCTGCCTCAGTGTGATGCTGCTGCTCTCAGACCTTTCCATGACTCATGACAGGAGCAGGTGAAACAACTCTTTTGCTTCTTCTTGTGCTGTAGCATCTGATTCATTTCACTTTGACAAATAATCAGGTTCTTGTTGGCCTTCTAGCCCTGGACTTTAGGGCCCCCAGAAGTAGCAGAACTGAGTAGTATATGTGGTCAGATTGAAGGCAGATGGATAGTCTGGGAGGAGTCCAGGGAGGGAAGGAGTAGTGACCTGTTGTAATAGTTTTCCTTTGTTTCCTTTATGCAGCCTGAAATCTCTGGTGGATGGATACAAGCAGTGGTCAAACAGTGCTCCAAATTTGGGGAAAGGCCTGAGGACAACTACTGCCCTTCCAGGGTTTACCAGCCTTGCCGAGATGGGTAAGGGCAGCAAATAGGTCATTCTTGAGAGGCACTATGTGCCAAGAGTGCTGGACATGGAGTCATGGTTCAAATTATGTCTCAAACCATGGCTAAGTCAATGACCCTGAGCAAATTACTTTACTTCTCAAAGACTCAGTTTCTTCATCTGTAAAATGGGGCTAATGATACTTGCAATTTCTACTTCATGTGACTTTCAGGAGGAGAAAGCCAAAAAAAAAAATCTTAAAACATTGCATCTTAAAGCATTATCTTCTACTTAATTCCTCAGGAAGTATCTGGTCATACTTCCTAGACCCCTTTACTGCCATGAGGCAAATTGTATGGAAGCATTTCACTAAATGGAAGCATTTTTTCATTCCTTACCAACTCTTTCCTTCCCTCTTTTCATTATTTTCTTTTTATCTAATTCCCAAGCCACAAATTATCTCTTCCCTAATTTACTTCATATTGTTCCTACTACCTACTCTTTCAAGCTGAGACTAGCTCTTCAGGACCTATTCAGTGCAATAGGGGGTAATGATAATGGGCAAATCCCTTTACTTTTCTGGGCCTCAGTTTCCTCATATATAAAATCAAGGAATAATATCAAATAATGTCTCAGGTTTTTTTTTTCAACTCTCTGATTCTATCAACAACCAATCAGCAAGCATTTATGAAGCACCTACCGTATGTCATGTGCTAATGATTGTAATAGGTTGATATAATAAATATAATTAAAACAATCAAATAATCACTTCTCAAATGGATCTTACATTCTAATGAGGATGACAAGGACGTATATAAGTATATACTGAATAAATATAAAGAGAATCAGTGCAAATAAACACAAAGTTGTTAAATGCAAGGAAATTTATGAGGGAACACATTTGCACTCGAGGGGAGGGGATCAGCAAAGGCTTCACATGGAAGGTGGTGCTTACGTGGGGTCTTAAAGGAAGAAAGAGATGTTCTGATGAGGAGCTATGTTGGGAGTGCATTTGAGGAATGCATATTTTATGTATACATATTTTAATCATCTTAGGACAATGTAGTTTCACAGCACTTCTTTGGCCACTGACTACATAGGATCTCTGGCTTCTTGGGGCCTATTTTGCTGTGTGAGCAAGGTTTCAAGCATGAGAAATGAGAAAACCTTTTCAGCTTTTGCATCAGCATAGAGAGCTGGATGGTGCAGTGGACGGAATGCTATACATGGAGTCAGGAAGACCTGAGTTTGAATCCTACCTCAGACACCTGACCCTGGGCAGTCACTTAACCTCTGTCTCAGCTTCTTCATTTATAAAACAGGGATAGTGATAGCACCCATCTCCAGGGTTGTTATGGGGAATCGGGGAGATAATATATGTAAAGTGCTTTGTAAACCTTAAAACACTATATAAATGCTAGCTATTATTATTATTATTATTATTATTCTGGAAATATCTTCAAGCTAGTGGAATCCCAGTATATCAAGTCATAGACTAGGGTATCTGCTTACCTCCTGGAATGACTCTTGCCTGCTCCTGCAGGGAAAGGGCATTTCCAGGCTTTCCGGATTGTTCTAGGTGGATCATGTCTGATCCTAATTGATGGAACTATTTGAAGACAATCACTTTGGATTAGTATTATATGTTGTTCAGTCATTTCAGTCATGTCCTACTCTTCATGACCCCATTTGGGGTTTTCAGAGATACTGGAGTGTTTTGCCATTCCCTTCTCCCCCTCATTTTACAGATGAGGAAACTGAGGCAAACAGGGTTAAGTGACTTGCCCAGGGTTACACAGCTAGCAAGTGTCTGAGACTGGACTTGAACTCAGGTCTTCCTTACTCTCTTCCATCCACTGTGGTACCTAGCTGCTCCTTGGATTAGTATAACAATATTAATAATGATAGATGTAAGTCACAAGAATGAGCCCCCAAACCTGAAATTGTTTTAGAAAGAAATTTATTTGGTCATTTGGCTTAGGAGAGTGAGCCAGAAAGGAGGTATGGCTCTTGTCCAGTCTCAGCAAGGTTTACATCATCTAGGGTTCAGAGGACTATTCTTAGGCAAAGGTCCATTGAGATGGATATCAGTAAGCATAAACATTCAAATTAAGGTAGATTGAGATATAAGCATAAACATTCAGATTTGGGGTATCCAAAACACAAGCACTGAGTGGAACCTAGACCCAAGTGGAATCTAAGCATTCCCTGCAGACATCTAGCTTCCTTGATGAATCTCTGAGGTCAGCTTGACCATTACAGTAAACTTTTGAGTGAAACAATTTCTAGCCACATAAGGCTAGGTTCAAACAATATTAATAAGTGATAAATAATAAGTATTTTCCTCAGATAGATCACATTTACATCCTACTTTAAGGTATGCAAATTGCTTTCCAAACAGTATCTATTTGAGTCTTGAAACACCCCTGGGATATGGGTACTATTATTACACCCATTTTTTGATGAAGAAATTGAGGCTTAGAGAGGTTAAATGGCCAGGCTCACATAGCTAGCAAGTGTTCAAGACAGGATTTGAACTTGGGTCTTCCTGGCTCTATAACTCTATCCACTACCCAGATCCCAAGAGCATTCCTTTCCCATAGGTAGGAGGATGCCAAAGAGTCGAATTCCACATTTGCTTCAATTCAGTAAACATGTATTAAGCACCTACTTTGTGCCAGGCACTGTGCTAAGTGTTAGGGGTGTATTAAGAAATAGAAAGGCAGTGCCTACCGTTAAGGAGTTTATAATCTAATGGAAAGGGGAAAAAGTGCTAGATGCCCTTTTCTGTCCTTTGTGGGTTGCTTAAGAAGTTCCTTCAGGCATAATATAGCTTCTTTGCTGGGCTTTTTGTAGACCTATGAATCTTCATCCAGTCAGTCCTTGGCTCCTAATTCAGACACTATTGCCAAACACTGCTGATGGGCTGAGGGACAACACTATGATATTGATGGAAAACCCAAAGGCAGAAGGATGAACCAAAAGTCAAGCCTAAGTGCTCTCCCCCTTCTGCTCCCTGACCTAAGAGAGCCAGGTCAGGGGTGCTGGGGGGTGGGGTTTTCTACAGAATGTAAAGCATACTTACAGAGCTTTACCTTGAAAGGGTCAAATTATTCTGATATCAGGTCTGTCCCTTGGCCTGTTGTGACCTGCTATTTTTTTCCTAGCTCATGTAAAACGTCCCTAGGGAAGGAGGTAACAAGTTGACTGGTCTCCCTTTTAGGGGGATGGGAAAGATGATGTGCTAAGAGGAATAGTAATTTCCCCATGTCAGTCATTGGAAGATATTTGAAAGAAAGCTCTAGTGGTCTAATACCTATTTTTTTTATGGCAACCACCAGACTATACTGGTTTTTTCCCCCTGATTTCTTTTGAGTATCACTGACTGTTACTCAACTAGGCCAGGAGAGAGGGAGGGAGTTAAGCTGCCAGTTCAGTCAATTTGGTCTTGTTTTTTGCCTCTCATCCATCACCCCCCACCCCACAGAGGATGAAGAAATCGAAGGCCTGAGGAGTGGGGAGAGCCGAGCAATCCATTCTTCCAACCAGTCTTACCTCTGCATTCCATTCCCACGAAATGAGGAGGTGGATGGCCCACCCATTGATGGAGCCCATGAGGAGCCCACCCCAGTGAACTCAGCTACCAGCACCCCACAGTTAACACCCACCAACAGCCTCAAGCGAGGAGGAACCCAGCATCGCCGCTGTGAGGTGGCTCTCCTGGGTTGTGGGGCTGTGCTGGCTGCCACAGGCCTAGGGTTTGACCTGCTGGAGGCAGGAAAGTGCCAGCTGCTACCCCCAGAAGAGCCCGAGCTGCCACCCCGAGAAGAGAAGAAGAGGCGTGAGGGCCTTTTCCAGAGGGCTAGCCGCCCCCGCCGGAGTACCAGCCCCCCTTCCCGCAAGCTCTTCAAGAAGGAGGAGCCAGTGCTGTTCCTGGGGGACCCCTCGGCTTCTCTGACACTACTTTCTTTGTCCTCCATCTCTGAGTGCAACTCTACACGGTCCCTCCTTCGATCAGACAGCGATGAGATTGTGGTATATGAGATGCCAGTCAGTCCAGTGGAGGCAGCTCCCTTGCCCCCTCGCACCAACAACCCACTGGTCAATGTCCAAGTTGAACGTTTCAAGCGAGATCCCAACCAGTCCTTGACTCCCACCCATGTCACCCTCTCTGCTCCCACACAACCTACTGGTCACAGACGAACTCCTTCTGATGGGGCACTTAAGCCAGTGACACCCCTGGCCAATGGGAGCCCATCTAGTAATGGGCTGAGTGCCACACCAGGTGCAGGTGAGCCTCACCACCACCACCACCCATTCCTTCTCTCCCTTTCTCCTCTTTCTTGTGGAATACTCTGTGAATGAACAAAGTTTCCCTTTTTCCAAAGCAGGCTTCTCTTCAGTTGTTGAAGAAGGGCTGGAGCTGAGGTCTTAGGGAAATTCAGTGATTTGTCCTTGCTTCAATTAAGCAGTGCCTACCCTATGTCCCAAGAGCGTCTCCCAATTTGAGTATTGGGTTGAAGTGAAATTTCCTGGGGCCTAAGAAGAATTAAACACAGGACCCATATGGAGACTTTATTATAGCTTATATAATGTATAGGGCAGAATGTATCTAAGTCTAGCTTCTGGCTATTGCCAGAGTTTTGAGGAGTTTGAGTTTAAAAACCCAAATACTCGAATTTTCAGGAAGTAAAACTTCCTGTATTTCCTGATATTTCCTATCATGTGCTAGGCTTCTGCATCTCATTATAGTGTTGACTCAGATGACCTTTTAGTAGCTAGAACCACACCCATTCATGCATATCCTCCCCACACATACCCTATAACCCCTCATTGACATCTGCTTGAAAGTATATAGACATATCTTTGCATACATAGGAGTAGGTTACCACCAGCTTTTATCCTCTATTCTTCCTCTCAGCCTTCTCTTTACAGAGATTTACCTGCTAACATCTGATACTCATACCAATGTGTTAAGTATCTGAACTCTGACATTCTTCTTATACACTTAACCCTTCTACATTGGGACTTTCCCCATTGAGGGTTTCAATATATTGGGGGTTGACATAAGAAATTAAATGGAAATATTTGGGGAGTTTTGTGGAAGCCACAGATAATATGTGAAGGCCAACAGATGACACAGAAAAAGTTTAGAAACTCAGAAATGCAAAAAATACATGTATAGTATTATGCAATATCAATATATTTTATCTTTTAATACCATAAATATACCCAAATTTTACAATAAGGTACTGTAAACACCCCATAAAAGAAAAAGAAAAAAAATTCAAACTTCTTCTCTGGTGTGAAGGGAAGGTCAAAAAATTTTATGTGGTTTTTCCAGATCACAGGGGCACTGTGTCCCTAAACCCTGCAATGTGGAAGGATAAGTGTACATCACCCTACCACTTTTCCTTCCAATCTCCTGTTGGTCACCCTAAGCACTCTAGTTAGCGAGTGAGTAGGCAGAAAGGCTGAGAATCATGCCATTGGCTGGAATTACTTTTGGGTCATTTTTCAACTCTTTTCTGGTTGACACTCTCCACCCCTAAGACCCATTATACTCTTATACACTCCTTCACTATAACTGTTGACTCCCAATGCATGGTACCTTGGCCTCATGCCCTTCAATTAGTTGTTGTTGTTTTTTCTTCCCCTCGTCCAGGGATGCTGAAAACTCCAAGCCCCAGCCGAGATCCTGGGGAGGTGCCTCGCCTGCCAGACCCCAATCTGGTCTTTCCCCCAACCCCAAGACGGTGGAACACCCATCAGGACTCCACCCTGGAAAGACCTAAGACTCTGGAGTTTCTTCCTCGGCCCCGCCCTTCTGCCAACCGGCAGCGGCTGGACCCTTGGTGGTTTGTGTCCCCCAGCCACGCCCGCAGCGCCTCCCCCGCCAACAGCTCGAGCACAGAGACACCCAGCAACCTAGACTCCTGCTTTGCAAGCAGCAGTAGCACTGTGGAAGAGCGGCCAGGGCTTCCTGCCTTGCTCCCGTTTCAGGCAGGGCACCCTCCTCCTGCTGAACAGGCCCTTTTGGATCTGGACGCAGAGGGGCAGAGCCAGGACAGCACTGTTCCTTTGTGTAGGTCTGAACTAAACACACACAGATCCACTACCTACGAGGTTCAGCAAGAGTTTTGGTCTTAGCATGAGAGGAATCTGGGGTGGGGGTAGAGGTCTGGGCAAAAGGGAAGAGAGGACCTGGGAGGGCCTGGCTAGGGCGTGTCTCCCACCAAGTGGCACCCCAAGATCCAGTCCTACTTCTTGCACTGATAATGCACTTTGAAGACAGAAGAGGTGTGGAGGGCAGCTGCTCCAAAGGCCCTAGCCAACAGTGAGCTCTCCTGTTTAGAACCACCCCCATTGATGTAGCCTGTCAGATCTGAGTGTGTGTGTGCGTGTGGGGAGGGGGAGGTGTGTGAATGACCTTCCAGCTCTGCAGTATTCCTCACCCTTGGGCCATGGCATGGCAACCCAGTCACAGCCAGATTTGTCCACCGTCCTCCAGCACTGTTAAGTAGGGCATGCCCAGGGTCTGTCCCAGAGTCTCTTGGTCATTCCAGAGTTCTGTGGTTACAAACACCAATGTTGGATATTCTTCTGCTACTCTCTACCCCCACCCTTGTCCTTGAATCCAGTTCAAGGTCATTAAGAGACCTAAGGTTGGTGGTGTCTCATGCTGTCAGGAATGCTTGGGGGCAGGGTGATAAAGGCATGTGACTTGATGGACCTCCATTCCCCCCTCCCCAGCCACCATTCTACTTGCCTGATCTATTTATTTGAGCCTAGAGGTGGCGCTCTGATCCACCTCTATGGGACTGGGGGTGGGGATGGAGGAGGGGTAGGGAAATATAGTTGAGTTATAGTGAAGAGTCTATGTTCTGGCTTCTTTTAGCAAGACTCAGTGAAGGGTGGGGAGTATCACATAGCAAAGGCACTGACCTCCCTATGGTTGGTGTGTGGCCAAATCATGTTGCTAGAAAAACCCTTACCTAGCCCATGGGTGGGTTCTTGGGAGAATTCTTCGTTGGTGCCACCTTAGGTGCTAGAGACAGAGTCTTGTGTCTGGCCCTTTTCTTGTGTAATGGGGCCTGCCATGGAGTATATGCAGAGCTGGACTACTTACTTCTGGCCAACTACATTTGCTAGGTCAGCATTGACAGAGTTGGACGCTTTGGGGATGCCAAAGCCCCTTGCTATTTCTGGTTGGTTGTATGTGACTCAGTGCTGAAGGACCTGGTGAAAGCAGGCAGGCAGCTCTGTGTATTCTCCGTGGGATGGCCCTATTGTACTCCTTTGATTTTCTCTTATGTCCTTTCCCTTATTCTTTACTCTGTCTTCTCCAGGGACCAGTAACTGCAAGCCTTCATGTATGGTTAGTAAAAATCTCTCAAACCCTAAGAGGTTTTCTCGTAAATTTTAGCAGAAGTGGCATCCGGCAGTGAAGCCTAGGTAATGGGAATAGAGATTTTGGAGTTACTTTCTCAGTTCAGGCAACCACCCTTATAACCTTCAGCAAGTCACTTCACTCCAGTTGTTCACGTCTGTAAAATGAGGTTGTGAAACACCCCCCTAAATGGGACATCATAATAGCTCAAGGACAGGATCTATAAAGGCATAGGTTGGCCCTAATGTATGTAAAAATTGGTCAGAGTTTTTCTGCGCCTTCTCTCCTCCCTATACTGTGGCCTCCTGACCTACTGGGCTTTGGACCATGGGGGAGCAGCAAGGCTCTTTCAAGCACTGCCCAATCTTCCTGACATGAAGAAAAAAAAAAAACTGATAGCAGTTCTGATATTTATGAAATTTGTTTATTTACTTGAATAATGAACTTCAACTTAAGGTCTCTTCTATCTCTTTCTTCAACCACCTCCTCCCCATCTCCCAATCTGTTTCTCCGTCATGTTATGAACTGAGTGAAATCCATCTGTAACTTTTAATAGTACACTGGGCCTCTGCTGAGACATCCCTGAGCCTGGAGTTGGGATGGCATTCAGTCTTCTATAAGGTTCCTTCCTTTCTGGAGAGATAAACAGAACCTCCTACAAGGGAAAAGCAGAGAGGAAAGCTTCTTGGTCAGGCCAGAGAGTGCAGACTAGAGAGTGCTGCTTTAGTCCCGTAAAGATAGTGAATTCTCACAATGACGTTTTACCTCTGGCCCAATGAACCCAGCTCCCTGCTCCTCTTCTGTACCAGGGGCAGGTGACCTCTGCCCTACCTCATTGTCTTCCCATCATGCCAGCCCATGGCAAGGCAGTGGAAGGAGTCATTATTATTCTCACACCTTGGCCTGTCATCCCTGGGCTAGGGAGGCTATTTGCTGGGGACATCGGTCAGAAGCCAGCTGGGAACGATCTTTTAGTTGATATTTCCCATTTAGCTTCATGCTGTCTGTGGTTCTGATCAGGAGCTGACCTCAAAGCTGTGGGTCAAACTACTTTCACTGCGAATAGTTGACCTTCCCTAGCGCTGCCTAGGGACCCTAGTCCTTAACACTATGCAATGCGTTAAACCACATGGAATGTGGTGTCAGAAAATATTTATTTCCTAAGGTTCCTGCTCACATCACTGACTCAGAGACAGTTCTCATCTACTTCTTTGAGAGGCTAGCCAGCTGCTGGGCATCTGAGTTGCCTTTCATACTACCTTGTAATTCCACTCAAATAGCTTTGAAGGATACTTTTTTAATTGTAGGCATTTTTCGCCCCCAAGGTCGTCTCTCAACTCCCTCCTTTATGTGAGGTTCAATTGCAGGCCCTGAAGTGTCTGATGAGAAACAGCTCTGATTTTTTTTAAAGTTTTTTTTTTCAGTTTCCTTGAAAGTGGGATGTGTTTGCTGGTGGAAAGGGAGGGATATTCACATCTGAGTATTCAAGCAAAGAAGAAATGATAAAAGGCATCTGTTATCTAGAGCTTAGACCCCAGAGGAGAAGGAGGAGATAAAGTTCCAGGCTCTTCTCCCTTATTCTGATGCTTACTTACCTTGTGACCTTGGCTGAATCACTTAGCCCCTTTTGAAAAGACATCACCAGCCTTCCTCCCAAAGCATAGGGTGTGAGAGCTCACAAGGCAATATTGATCAAGCACTTTGGGTTCCTTGGCAGGAAGAGATTAATTTTCAACTGAGAAGTGATGCCAGCTCCTGAAAGAAGCTTTCTTTATTACCGGCTGAGGTGTGGAGGAGAGGAAATTTGTACAATGTGTCTTTCATCCCCTTGACTTTGCGTTGGTTTGTCTTACTCCTTTCTGAGACGTCTAGAAGAAAACTGATTAAAAGGGGCTCATGACATAGCCAGTGGGAGTCATTGCCAGACATGAGCTCTTCTGAAGCATTTGAATATTTTCAGAGTGCTCAGCCATTTCTAAAAAATTATCCTTTACTCATCCCAACCAACAATCAGTGAGGATGGCTGTCATCCTCATTTTTGTCTTAGAGAGAAGGAAATGGAGATGGGGAGAGGTTGTTAGCAACGCAAGAAATAAAAGGTGTCACTTTTGAAGTGTCGGCCTTTTGACTCAGAAAGCCTGATTTTTTCCCCCTAGTTTGAATTCCATCCAGATTTGGCATAAGGAGAATTCTGGGTAGAGTGGATCTTGTAGCCATGTCCCAGATGTATTGTCGAAAGGAACTAAAAAGGTCATCTAACTGAGTCCCCTCATTTTACAGATAAGAAAACTGAGGCTTAGAGAGGTTTAGATGTACCACAAGGTCATGTAAGCAGTAAGTGGCAAAGCTAAGATTTGAATCCAGATCCTCTGACTACAAATCCAGCACTCTTCCTCCCTCACAGCACTACCTACCTCCGTAATTCCTCTACTAGCTTAGGTTAGACCTTAGGCCATTCTTGTCAGGAAAAAATTCCTAACAATTAGAGCTATCCCAAAGTGACAGCTAGGTGGGGCAATGGATAGAGCAAAGGACCTAGAGACAGGAAGACCTGAGTTCAAATGTGGCCTCAGACACTTACTAGCTGTGTGACCCTGGGCTTAACCCTGTTTGCCTCAGTTTCCTCATCTGTAAAATGAGCTGGAGAAGGAAATGGCAAACCACTCCAGTATCTTTGCCAAGAAAACCCCAAATGGGGTCCCAAAGAGTCAAAAACAACTAAGCAACAATAAAAGTAGAATGAGATGCCTTGAAAGGTATTCAAGGAGGGGCTATGTGATTGTTTTATGAGTATACTGTAGTGTACTTTTTCACAATTCTTTTTTGCAGGTGGATTGGACTAGATGGTTGGCTGAGATCCTTCTAACTCTAGAATTCTGTTATTTGTCCCAAAGTCCTTTTTTCTTTAACCTACCATGTCTTAGGGACACAGCTCAATGTTCAGAAGGTAGGACTAATCAACCCTTTGTTGAATTTGTTTTACCTCCAAGTTTTAAGCCTGGGGCTCTTGTACTAGTGGAGAATGATGACCAGTATCAGTTGTTTTTTCACCAGGCAACCACACTTGCAGACCTCTCCCATCCATAAAGTTCATTGTTGCTTTTATCACAGAGAAGAGACACTGGGGATAGGATTAAAGGTCTATTAGATTCAGAGATCTAATATCTTCCTAACCTGCAGATGTGAGCATGTCCCATTAAGTATCAGAAAGTGAGGTGCCTATTCAGTCAGGTTCTATCTGAGAATCTTAATTCAGAAAGCCCCTCAAGAGGGTCTGTCCTTATAGTGCCTTCCTTTGAAAGAATTTGGATGGAAGGAAAACAGATGTCCTTATTTCACATTGTGCCAGGTCCTCTGGGCAAGGCGACTTAGTACTTGTAGGCTGCTGCCTAAGGGGTGCTCACAAATATGAAAAGTGGGAACATCCTTATGAAACTCCTCTAATCCAAAGGCAAGCCAAGTCAACAAGCATTTATCAAGCATCTACCGTGTGCCAGGCACTGTGCTAAGTGCTGAGGATATAAAGAAAGGCGAAATGCTTTCTGGGAGTTGACCGTCTTAGAGAAAGACAACATGCAAACAACTATGTACAAGGAAGTTATCTACAAGATAAGTCGTGGAGAATCTCAGAGGAAAGGCACTAAGATTAAGGAGGACTGGGAAAGACTTCTTGTAGAAGGTGGGACATTAGCTGAGAGTGGAAGGACTCCAGGGAGGCCAGCAGGCAGAGATGAGGCAGGAAAGACCTCCAGGCATGGCTTTTCTATGCAGGAGGAATCTTTATTCCAGATTTGGGAAGTTATGGTGCTGGTGTGATCTCTTCTGCTCAAGCCACATTTGGAAAACCATGGTCAGTTCTGGGCACTATGTTTTAGGAAGGACATTTAAAAAACTGGGGAGCATCCGGGATGGGAGACTAGGATGGCAAAGAGACTTAGACCCATGCCATAGGAGGATTGGGAGACTCTAGGGATATTTAGTCTGGAGAAGAGTTTGGGAGGGATATGACAGCTGGCTTCAAATACGTGAAGAGCTGTCACCTGGAAGAGTGATTAGACTTGACCAGCTTGGGCCTTGAGGGCAGGACTAGAGGACAAGAGGTGGAAGCTGTAGAGAGGCACATTTAGGTTTAATGTAAGAAAAACCTTCCTAACAATTAGAGTTGTATGAAAGTCAAACAGGCTGCCGTGGGTGGTAGCGGGTTCCCCCTTCACTTTGACCAAAGGTTGGATGACTTGTCATTTTTATATGGTTAGGACCAAGTGACTTCTGAGGTCTTTCCAAGTTGTGTTTCATAGAATCATAAATTTAGAGCTGAAAGGTACCTTAAAGGCCATTAAATCCAACCCTTAATTTTACAAAAGAAAAACTAAGGCCAAAAGAGGTTAAATGACCAGCCAGGATCATGCTATTAGCAAATGTCTGAAGCAGAATTTGAAACCAGGACTTTCCAGCTAGGAGTCCAGTCCACTACGCCAAGCTGCCCCTCAGTCTTCCGCTATCCTGGTATGGAGGAAAGATCACTGTCCTTGGAAGGAGGATGCCTTAGATTCTAGTATCCTGCCCCTCACTTACTGGCTGTATGACCTTGGGTCAATCATTTAATCTCTCTGATCCTCAGTTGTTTCATCTGTAAAATAGGAATAAAAAAATACCTCTTTGAAGTCCCTTCCAGATTAAAGATCTGTAGTCATGGAGCCCCAAAGCCAGCACCAGTAATCTCCTAAATTGCTTAATTCAAGAAATATATTTTGCATCCTTTGGAGAAAGGACTATGGCATATCCTACACTACCCCTTCAAGGCCCGGAAACTACCCTGGGTAGCCAGCCTCCTCCTAGGGTATTATGGTGCGTCAGGAACCACCACTCCTAAATACTTATCTTTTGTTTTAAACAAGTCAGTATTTGCCTGAGTTGGAAAGATTAAAAAATGTGTGTATGTGTGTGTGCGTGAGCACGTGTGTGTATGTGTGTATCTGTATCTGTATCTGTATCTCCTGATATACTTCTGGGTGGTGAGGACACTTAATCTTTTCAGTGTATGGGGCTCACCATTCTCTATTCTTGTGTGGCCTTTGAAGGGGGATGAAATTCAGGGATTAGATTGCTGTCTAAGGTTAATGATTGGGGGATAGACTGGAAAGCATGGACAATTGTTCCTAGGATTACTGTGCTGTCATAGTGTGAAAGTACGTGAGAATTAGAAGGAACCTTAGAGTGTATGATAATCCAACTCCTTCGTTTTACATATAAGAAAAAGGAGATTTAGGGAGGCAAAGTGCCATAGCTAATTAATGGCAAAGCTGATCAAAGCTCGGGTCTTCTAACTCTAGGTCCAGACATTACTCTCCTAATGCCTTGCTACACGGAGTTGAGAGCCCTGCATTTATAGCCCATATTTTTCCATTCTTAAGTACATATGATTTTCTATATTCTCTCCATAGGTAATGTTGTTTCAGATATTAAGTTTGGGTGGGCTGTTATCAGGAAAAGAGAATTGGTTGTCTGGGCCTGACTGCAAAAGGAAGGAACTTGTCCACTTCCACCAAAGCTTTGCTTTATCCTTTCCATATCCTTGTAAATGGTCTTCTTTTTCTACTTCTGTACACCTGAGTTTCCTATGGCTGATAGGTAGGTTGGGACAGCCAGCCAGTCAGGGCTTCCTATCATAGGGAATTGGAAAACATTTTTCAGGGTTCTATGGACAAAGTTTTTCTTTTCTCCCAATAAAGAACCTTCTCTAGATGTGAGGTGGGCACTGCTGGGGCCAGCCTAGAGGAAGTGAATCAGCCTGGGTTTCTGAATCAGAAATATGATGGCATGTGGAGTCAGTCATTTCTCTCCCCCACTACCCCTTCCTCACACCCCATGAGAACTTGGTCTTCCTTGGTGAGAAGGAACCTAGAGAGATGTGTTACTTGTTTTAGTTTATTTGAAACCTTTGTATCTGAAATGATAGATTTCCTATCTCCCTGAAAATTATTATTTCACCTCCTAGCCCCAGCTCTGGGCAGCTAGGTAGTGCAGTGGAGAGCACTGGGCTTGGAATCAGGAAGATGAGTCTTCCAGACTTCAAATCCAGCCTCAGACACTTACTAGCTGCATGACCCTGGGCAAGTCACTTAACCTTGTTTGCCTCAGTTTCCTCATCTGTAAAATGAACTGGAGAAGGAAATGACAAACCATTCCAGTATCTTTGCCAAAAAACAAAACAAAACAAAACAAAAAAAAAAAAAACCCAACCCAAATGGGGACATGAAGAGTCAGATATGAGTAAAATGACTCAACAACAGCCCCAACTCTGCTAGAATCTGGATCTAAATAAGGGCTGGGGAGTGAAGTAGGTCTTTTGAGTCCTCCATAAGGACCTTTGCTTCTCTCTCCATTATGGGCCCAATTCCTATAGGTGTGATATTCCCACTTTCTCCAACTTTCCTCCCCCCTCCAGATGTTAGCTGATAAATGTGTTATTCTTCCCAAAGGTATTTGCATTTCAAACCATGATGATAGCATTTCAGGCCTTAGCATAGACTTGTGAAAGGGACACTAAATTAATTTGCCAAGACTTCCAAATCACAGGCCACCCTTACTTGGACATCAGGTTTAGACTGATTAGTTTGGGGGAAAGCAGGGTACTAATGTTTCCCAGTATTTTCCAGTGGTCTGCCAAGTATTACTATCAGTTAGCGTTTATTAAGCACCTACTATGTGCCAAAGTACTAGAGATATAAAAATAAACGAAACTGTTCTTGCCCTCAAGGAGCTTACATTTTATCAGAAAGACTAAAAGAAAGAAAACTTGGATAATGTATGTAGAATAAGGATACAGTATATAGGAACCTTCAGGTTCTCTATTTGAAATGTGTGTTCTAAGAAAGGTGGGGACTTAAATCAACTGCCAAAAGATGATGGCTTGCCCTCATTCTTCTTCACAGTTAAGAGTGTATGATCTTTAGCTTCTCCACCACCTTCCACATGAAGCATGAAACCCATAGGTTATGGCTTTTCTCTTCAGTGCTGTGTAAGTGGAGTCTCTCTGGATTTATTTTGAACATAAAGATGGCAAGAGAGTTGTTAAGAGCAGTAACAACTCAGGAGTATCCTTGAGAATGCCTTGGGGAGGGGAGTGGTGATAAGGGGCACTTTGGAATGTCTATAAGCCTCTCTAAGGCAGAAGTTCCTAGAACTTGGTTCTCCTTTGATGTATAGGCCCAATGGGTCGTGGGAATTGTGATCCTCCCCCAAGTGTTGATTGAATATATCTTCGTGCCGTTTATTTCTTCCCACTCCAATGTTAAAGGTTCTTTTCTTTGACCCCATTTACAGGCTTCTCATCCCATCTGTGTACCACATCTTTATGACCATCTTTCTTAAGATTTCTTCCAGATCCTAAATTTGCAACCCTTGGAGGGCCCTCCCCTCCCTCTCCATTTCAACTTTTCCCCTTCCCTCCCATCCCCCAAACAAATTTGGGGAAATTGTAATCAGGTTTTGTCTTGGTGTTGTCTTGGACCCAGACATCCTTGGGACATCCAGGGATTGTTATGATTAAGTCAATCATTGTGACTCTAACAGTCCTTCTGCAGCAGTTGGGTACAGTTACTCTAGGGTCTCAGAATTAGTGAGCTTTACCAGAAGACTCAGGAAAGAAACTGAAGATGGAGTTTAACTTACTTTAATTTTCAGAGAAGCCTTCTTTAGGACGTCCCCTTTATGCCTGGATGAAGTAGCTGTCTGTTTAATTTTACTGAAACTAACGATGAGGAAATTGACCAACAGGTCTCTCTCTCTCCTTAACTGGGTCCATCTGTTCTTATCTTTTTCTCTCCCATTCCCTTCATTTTTGCATTCAAGTTATTTCATCTCCCTAATAATGTTTAAACACAGAAGAGTACTGATTAAAACTGGTCAGGATTTTTTCCTCTGGGTTTTTTTTTGGGGGGGGGGATGTACTGTAAATTATTAACCAAGGGTGCCAAGCAGGCTTGGTTCAATGGCTAAAATTCTTATTGTATTACAGTGTAATGCTGATCTCAGCCTTGTCTCGACACCAGAGCACACACAGACTTGAATAAAACTGTTATCACAGTGACCTCTGGCTTGATGCAGTTTGTAAGCTAGCTCACTTCCTCTTTTTGTCTTAATTAAACTAGGGTTTTCCAAAGTGACTGTTTCAGATTGTCCCAGGTTATAATTAGGATATATATATATATCTTAAGTATATCTTAATTATGGACAAAGGTACTTCTGTAGATCTGTAATTTCATCAGCCTGAGTCTTTCCTACACCAAGGCAGATCATAGCTTCTCTGTTGTACACTAGACAATTTCATGAGTTACTAGAAGGGCATCTAGATGGTACAGTGGATAGAGCACTGGGTTTGGAGTCAGAAAGCCCAAGTTCAAATCTAGCCTCAGACACTTACTAGCTGTGTGACCCTGGGCAAGTCACTTAACCTCTATCTTAGTTTCCTCATCTGTAAAATGGGAATAATAATAGCACCTACATCCCAGAGTTGTTTCAAAGATCAAGTCAGATGATAAAATGCTTATCACAGTGTCTGTTATAAAGGAGGTACTATACAACTGTTAGCTATTAGTATAACCTTCTTACCCTCCCCACACACACACACACAAAATCCACCTTCTGGTGTTGGACCTCTCTGCCTCTGGGCTGGTCCCAGATGAGACAATATTATCTCAGGCCCTATATTCAAAACTTTTCCATCTTGTTAGGGCCTTCTAGAACTTACTGGTGATGTAGTGGCCGAAATGTTGGGCTTGGAGTCAGGACGACCCCTAGTTCAAATCCTGCCTCAGATACTAGTTATGTGACCCTGAGCAAGTCACTTAACCTCTCTGTGTGCCTCAATTTCCTTATCTGTAAAATGGCGGAAATGATACCACCTACCTCACAAGGTGGTTGTAAGGATCAGATGAGATAACACGTAAAGTGCTTTGCAAACCATAAAGCACTATGTAAAGGCTAGCTATTATTACATTCTGTTTACTCATTGAGAACATAGGATCATTTCCACATTAAGCCATTGTTGCAGGGCTTACACAGTGAAAAAAATAATTAATTGGGGTCTAGAATGTGAACCAGATGTCAAGAACAAGTGGATGAACCACTTGTACTAGAGTTCAATCCCTATAACAAATACATTCTTTGACCCCCAGTACTTTTCTCTCTACTCTCTTACTCTCTACACTATCTCTCTACTTTTCCCCCCTAATGTTGGCCTCCTGATATAGATAACTGTTTTTGGATTCTCCGATCCACCACTTGCAACTCAAGTGTTAACTGTCTTATCATTTCCCAGTCCCCATGCTCATCACCCCCACTCTTGGTAGAAGTGCTTGCCAAAGGCAGCATCAGGGATTTTGAGCATGACTGCAGATGCCAAACTCACAAGAATGATTATGATATTAGTAAGAAAGACCAATTTCAAGGGGTAGAGATGGCCTTCCAGATGAGGATCAGATAGAAAGAAAAGGAAGCCATTCACTTCTCATGGACTCTAGACATGATATTCCTTGTGACTCCATAGATAAACCACCACTGAGTGCTCAGGCAAATCACAATCCCTCTGGCTCTTCAGGACACAGAATCCTCAGCTTTGGGGTTGGAAGGAGCCTTTAAGTCTAGTCTTCTCATTTTACAAATGAAGAAACTGAGGCCCAGAAGAGGGCATACAGGTGGGGTAAATAGTTTCCTCATCTGTTAAAAAAAAAGGTTGGCTTATCAAAGGTGGGGAACCTGTGGCCTCGAGGCCACATGTGGCCCTCTAGGTCCTCAAGTACAGCCCTTTGACTGAATCCAAACTTCACAGAACAAATTTGTTCCGGATTCAGTCAAAGGGTTGTACTTGAGGACCTAGAGGGCCACATGTGGCCTCAAGGCCGCAGGTTCCCCATCCCTGGGGTGGTCTCTAAAATCCTTCTAGCTCAAAAATCCTCGGATCTAAGCTACCAATTAGGGGAAGAAGGATCAGTGAGTAGATGGTGAGGAAAGAGTAAGAAGTGTTTAAGGTGTTCCTGAGACTATTGAGTCCTCCATCTTATGTTTTATATGGAGTTACTAAGATTATGGTATAGGGCAGCTAGGTGGTGCAGTGGATAGAGCACCAGGCTTGAAATCAGGAAGACTCGTATTCATGAATTCAAACCTGGCCTCAGACACATACTAGGTGTGTGGCTAGTATGGGTAAGACCCTGGCCAAGTCATTTAACCTTGTGTGCCTCAGTTTCCTCATCTGTGAAATGAGCTGAAGAAGGAAATGTCAAACCACTCCAGTATCTTTGCCAAGAAAACCGAAAAATGGTGTCATGAAGGGTCAGAGACAACTGAAATGACTTAACAAAAAGAAGATTATGGTATGGTAAAATGTGTAATTAATTAAAAGTCTGAGAACCTGGGTTTGAATCCCAACTCCCTCCTTACTACCTTTTAATATTGAGTGTCACTTAATTTCTATTTCCTCTTCCTTAAAACAGCGATAGATGATTTCTCAGGTACTTGCCAAATTTAAATTCTACAACTATACATAAAATGACCCTTTTAATGTTTGTTATGGCCACCTTCAGCTTTAGAGCTACACTCCTGTTTCATTCTTTACCTCTTAGTTCTCTTCTGTCCTTTCTGATATGGGAGTTCGAATTTTGGGTCAGCCATGGACTGACATTTTACTTAAACCCTGAAGGGAAGTGTCACAGTTCTCTCTGGCCAATCTTTATAGCATCTTTGATGCTCGAAGAAGGTTAGGAGAACTCCCATAATTCCAGGAAAAAGAACCCTGGAATTGGGGTCAGAGGCCATAGCTTCAGATCCCACTGCTGTCACTTTTCCTCATCAGTAAAATGGAAGGGTTGGGCTGGCAAGCCCCCTTCCAGGCCTAAACAATGATAATGTGAACTAGGCAAACTTTTCAGAAGTGCAGGCCGCTGCTGCTTCTTCCTTCCCTGCTTCCTTCCAACTCTAAACAGGGCAGATTGCCCCATAGGCAGGAGTGTGCTCGAGCTGGTCTGCACCAGCTCCTAGCTGATTTTAAGGCAAATGTTACACATCAGGGCTTGAATTACTGTTTCATTGATTGTTCAGATTTTTAAAAAGTGATGGAGTAAATGTTTATAATGCAGATTAAACTAAATTCGTGTTGTGTATGCGTTTTTTCCCTAGAAAGCCAGTTGTCAAACCTTTACCAGAACACCCCTCCTCATAGGGTCATTCATTCATTATGAGGAGAAAGAACACCAGAATTAGACTTATAGGACCTGGATTTGAATTCTGGTTCTGCTCCTTAATTCATGTCTGATCTTACCTACCCCGTGTACCTTTCAGAGCTTCTGTTTCCTCCCTTGTAAAATGGGTGGGTGGGGGGAGAGTTGTAGTAGAATCAGAAGATTTCTAAATTTCCTTCTAGTTACAAACCTGTTTAATTGCTTCCCGGTCTGGGGAGGGGTGAAGGGTGGAGACAGTCAGGGAAATGGCAAGGACTGATCCCAGGATTTTCATAGTAAAAATGGGGGAAAACCTTGTCCAGATGCCTTATTCTCATGGGAACCCCAAGAAGGCTAGAAAGAGATCCTTCTCTTTGCATCTTACCCTCCTTACCCCCCCAAATCCTACCTATCTTTGTCATATGAAGAGGAGGCCAGGCTAATGAGTAACTAGTGAAATAAGAGTCAGTTACCCAGACACATGGGCAGTGAAAGATCCCACGGAGGAATTGCTCTGCCAGTCACCTGGTTGGCTGAGAAGTAGCATATTGCCTTAGTTAGGGAATGCCAGGCATTGGGTGTGGCACGTGGCTGACAGAGCCTCTCCTGAGGATAGCACCTCCTCATGAGTAGCAGGGCTGGGCCTGGTTATACCTCCTCTGGCTTGTTTGTGTACAGAGGAATGTGCTTCCTAAGAGACTGGTGATCCCCAACTCAGTATCTTCCTGCCCTGCCCCATCTGGTTAGGCCAGCTCAAGTTGGAGAACTTGTTTTTGCAAGAGAAAAGTGGAGAGAGAGAAAGAGAGAGAGAGAGAGACATCCTTGCCATCTGGCTCGGTTCCATGAAGGCCTGTGGAGTTCCTGGCTTTTATCTGGAGGGCTTTTTGTGAGCTTTACTGAAAAGGAACAGAAATTTAGTTTTAATGGATTTTGTGGTGGGAGAGGGTTGGGCGGGGAGCGACAAGAACAGAACTCACCCTCTGCAAAAGCGGGAAGCGATATTAATAGCCTACAATTGACAGATGGAGAAATGGAAGCCCAGAGAATTGAAGTCACTCCCCTGCCTGACTCTAAACAGCTCACGAGCCGACGATGTGGGACTAAGCATCCAGGCTTCTAACTCCAAATCTGGTATTCTTCATTCCACACTGCACACTGCCTCATCGAATCTGGCTTGGGAGTTTGCCCTCTCCCCATTGCTAGTGCCCAAGGCTGCCATGGCATCCCATCTGGTCTGGCTCTCCAGGATGCTCTGCGCTCAGAAATGATGTCTCCGTCATCACTTCCCCACTTCTGCCACAAAACCCTTCCCCCAACCACTCCCATTTTTTGGAGTCCTCCAATAACCCAATACATGCTAAGATATTAAAATTCATTAACAGCTTTTAAAAATCTTAGTTGGAATTGGTTTGAATACTGAATATGTGTTATCCTTCCCAAGGGTATTTGTATCTAAAAAGTGAGGCAATGCCTTAAACCCAAAGGGAATGAATCTTTCACCGTGGAATTGCAAATACTGGTGATGGAGGAGGAGCGAGGAGGTTTGTATCAATGACACAGTAGAAAGATGCAGGATAGAGGCCACTTGGGTGGAAGTCATTTACTTCCTTCCAACCTCTTTTGTTGAGGACTGACAGGGTAGTAAAGTCTTCTGCTTTTCCAGGTTAACTGAGTCAGTTAACTTTTCGTGTTCACTGTGGCACTATACCGTGGCCTAGAACTAGGGATATAATAGGGGTTGGTTTGGGATGGGGGTAGTTAGGGGTGAAATGAAGTCAGATAAATATGGAATGGAGAGACTGAAAAGGGGGGAATAGCAACAAAAGAAAGATAACTCTGTGTGTGTGTGTGTGTGTGTGTGTGTGTTTGTATGTGTATGTGTGTTAGAGAAGTGTGGCAGCTGGGTGGCACAGTAGATAGAGTGCTAAGCCTGGACTCAGTAAGATTGATCTTCATGAGTTCAAATCTGGCCTCAGACATTTACTAGCTATGTGACCCTAGGCAAGTCACTTAACTCAGTTCCTCTTCAGTAAAATGAGCTGGAGAAGAAAGGACAAACCACTCTAGTATCTTTGCCAAGTAAACCCCAAATGCAGTCACGAAGAGTTGCACGTGACTGAAACGACCAAATAACAGCAAATAGAGAAGTAAAGAAGAGAAGACACTTTTAAAGCCACCAAAGACTGGTGGGAATAACAGCTAGTACACAGCATTGAGGGGTATGAATAGTCGAGTGAGAGCCAATTAAAGAAAGCCTGACTCCTTGTCACGTCCTATGCCTCTTCTGGTTCGGGAAGGGATGACCCCGGCTTCTGACCTGCCTAGACCCTGAGCCTGGGAGTGAGAGGGGGGGTAGAGAAAGGATGCATCTGCAGCGACACATCTGACTTCATTCTATTCTGCTCCAAAATCTTTAGGGGATTGGGATCCTTAAATAGTGAACCACTGTCCTCTGCAAAATGTTTTAGGGGCCTTAGGTCTTTTTCCCACCACCAAACTCTAGGATGTAAAAATTTCCATAGTCCGGTGCTTCAAGAACACAGAATGTCAAAGCTAGAAGGGAATTCCAAGCTCCTCTAGCCCAACCTTGTTATTTTTAATAGATAAGGAAACAGGTTAAGAGGTCACAGAGCTAATAAGTGACAGAGCAGATATTTGAACCCAGGCCTTGTGATGACCATTCTGGCATTCTTTGCATAGTACCACACCTCTTAAACTCATTGGACACTTCCCTTATGGAGAGGGGGTAGTGAGGTAGATTGAGTTCTATTTCTGATTCTGTGTGACCTTGAGTGAGTCACTATCTTTCTTTGCCTCCATTTGCACATGGAAGCTAATTACTCCCACTCCACCTAACTACCTTGGCTGGGCTATGTGTGGATTTCAGTTACTATATAAACATGGGGGTGTTAGACTGTGGGGATTTTATTATTCCTCACATTAACTCTGTGAATGAATGACAAGATTAGAACCTCTCTTCATTCCTTCAGCCATCACGAATTAAACAAACAGTTATTAAATGTAATTCACTTAATACATTTAAACAACTATGCCTCAGGGCAGCAAGGTCCCTGCCCTCAAGGAGCGAACAATCTAGCAGGAGGTGGTGAGACATGTAGTCAGATAAATATAATATAAATTAGGATATAATAAATATGAGGTCATGAGTCTCATGGGCCTCCACACCCAGGAAAAAGACCTTTTGAGTTGATTCACATGACATTCTACTCTATAGCTTCATCTGCAGGGCCATGTGCAGGTAAGTTCAAGGCCAGGGGAGGTGGAGGTCAGAAATAGACAAAAAGAGATCAAAAAGAGGCATACAAGTTGGCATGTTGATGAAATGGCAAATGCCATCAGTTGTCTCTTTTTGTCCCAGAACATCAATGTGTCCTTGTTGTTGTTCATCCTTTGATCTCAAAAAGGACCAATGACATCAGGAGGGGGATGTCTTGACTTGCAAGTGAATTGGATTTAAGTGAGGCAGAGCGGTACAAAGTCACCAGCCTCACTCTCTCCTCTAGAGTCATGGAGTCCAATGGCAAGACATAGGTAGGACAACTGGCAATGGCCCCAGATTCAGGGGGGAGACCTTGGCCTTTTTAAGCTAAGTTCTTTCCCTAGTCTCAGTTTGTCTAAAGCAGCGCCCATTCAGTAATTAAAGGCTAGGTAAGAATTGAGGCAAAAGATGGCCTAGTTTGCCTACATAAAAGAATCAGTCTGGAAGGGGAAGACCCTCAGAGTTTCTGGCCAAAGCAGAAATAATTGTTATTTGCCCAATGTGCCCTAGAATGAGAGAGAGAGAAAAGGGAAATACAAAGAAGTCCATTCCCATTCAAACCACCAGATGGCGAAGATGACAACACTAGGATGAATGATTCCCCAGTGGGTTTGTATTAGTAAGTTTCACGTCAACAAACACCTGAGTACCCAATGGATTCACAATCTAAATTGGGCAGATAGATTGATAGCAGATCAGGTGTTGGGCCTCCCCTCACCCCCTGCCCAGCCAACAACACTGTATGTATTTATTTTCTTCTAGTACAAGGCCAGCACATTCCTCTTAGCAGCCTTGGAGACTGAATAGATTAATTTCAGACTTCTCCATTTTATGTTCCCAACAAGATAGCATTGATCCTTGCACTTTTAAATTAATTTAGGGAGATTTATTAAGGATAGGGAAAGCAGACCTGTGATACCACTAGTCTAAGGAACGCCGTGGTGGGAAACTCCCTCTACCTTTACAAGAAGCAGCTCTTACAGTTTTAGAGAGTTGCCTAGATCATTAAACGGTTTAGTAATTTGTTAAGGAACTGGGGAAAAAAAGACAGGATGGGGAGTGGGAGGGACAGAACATTCTCTGAAGCCAAGCATTACAGAAATCTCTCAGACTGGGACCTGTTCCCATGGTCTTGATAGAGTTTGTTAGGGGATAGAAAAGGGGGAAGGTGGGTGGGGAAAAGCTGCTGTTTGAGAGTGTTGTCCTGAGACCTTTAGGGGGCAAGGCAGCCCTGGATTTTAATGGATATTAGGCAGAACCTGAAACCAAAGTTGTTGTTTTTTCTTTCCTCAGTTAGATATGATACACAATTTAGCTTAAAATAGAGTATCCTTTTTTTCCTGTCTGAGGTGCATTTTAGGTCATGTACAGGCTGTGTCTGTCTTGAGACCCTGGACAAGTCACTTAATTTTTGAGTGTTCTAGAGAAGAGCCCCAGTGCTCTAAAACTATAGATTGCCACAAAAGGTGCTAACCTGCATTGGTAGAGAGAATTTCCTTACCTGGGTGTTCCCTATATCTATGAAATCACAGCTATAATCCCTACTTTCTTGAAGTATTACCAATTAAAAAAAAAACAATTAGATATGGCATTCAGTGAGATACCAGAATAATTTGAGCCCAAGAGAAAAATACATGTGATATGATATTATAACTGTCTGTCTGAAAAATGACCTCTCTACACATGGCTATGAGTCTATATGGCTGGATTCTCTAGGGAATGGGCTCCCTCCTCTTTCAGCATGCCTGCGTGTAGGGGTAAGTGGCATTTCTCTGCTCTCTCCTTCCATCCTAAACTGAATTTGCCACAGGCACAAGAATTTCTAAATATGGTTCTGTGATGGTATTCCACTATGGTAAAGTAGAAGGAGTTGGCCTTCAGGTCAGAAAGTCTAAGCATGAGTGCCAGCTTCCATGTTTATTAGCTGTCTGATCTTGGAACATTTCTGAGCTTTAGTTTTCTTACCTGTAAATTGGAAGTAATAAGATATCTGAGGGGAATTTGGCCTCATAAATAAAGCATTGGATCTAGTGTCAGGAAAAACTGAGTTTAAATCCTGATTTAGACACTTATTCCCTGTATGACCCTGGATAAGTCACTTACCCTCCATCAGCCTCAGTTTCCTCATCTTTAGGGTGGGGATAATAATAGTACCTACTTCCCAAGATTATTGCATAACAATTGAGTTAATATATGTAAAACACTTTGCAATCCTCAAGGAGCTATATAAATGTTAATTTATTCTATGTGTCTACCTCCAATATTTTCACTCATTCTATTTGCCTCTTGAGCGATATCATCAAATGAAGTTTAAATACATTTTTAGGACTCCTTCCTTCCCTGACTCTTCTTTCCTCTCTTTCTACGTATGCTTCACAAATGGTTCACCCAATCAACCAGCAGATATCTTTTTAAAAATTATTTTTATTTATTTCATTAGATATTTCCCAATTACATGTAAAAAAATTTTAACAATCATTTTTTAAAAATTTGAGTTCCAAATTCCCTCCCTCCCTCCTACACCTTCCACCTCCTTGAGAAGGCAATTTAATGTTGATTATACATGCAAAGTCATGCAAAACATATTTTCATATTAGTCAACACAAACAAAATAAAACAATAAAAATAGAGTTTAAAAGTATGCTTCAATCTGCATTCAGAGTTCACAGTTCTCTCTCTGGAGATGAATAACTTTTTTCATCACAGTTCCTTTGGAATTGTCTTGATCAGAGTAAATAAGTCTCTTACAGTTGACCATCCATACAATATTGCTGTTACTGTGTACAATGTTCTCTTTGGTTTTGTTCATTTTACTTTGCATCAGTTCACATAAGTCTTCCCAAGTTTTTCTGAAACCATCCTGCTTGTCATTTCTTATAGCATAATAGTATTCCATCACAATCATATACTACAACTTGTTCAGTTATTCCCCAATTGATGGGCATCCCCTAAATTTCCAATTATTTGCCACCATAAAAAGAGTTGCTATAAATATTTTTGTACATGTAGAGTCCTCTTCCCTTTTCCCTGATGTCTCTGGGGTACAGACCTAGTAGTGGTATTGCTGAGTCAAAGGTTATGCACAGTTTTATAGCCCTTTGGATATGGTTCCAAAGTGTTCTTCAGAATGGTTGGACTAGTTCATAACAGTACATTAGTGTCTCAATTTTTCCACATCCTCTCCAGCATTTGTCATTTTCCTTTTCTGTCATGTTAGTCAATCTGACAGATGTGAGGTAGTTATTTTATTTGCATTTCTCTAATCAGTAGTCATTTAAAGCATTTTTTCATGTAACTATTGATTTCTTCTTCTGAAAGCTGCCTCCAAAAGATATCTTTTAAGCATCTAAGACTCTGTTAGGAGCAGGCCTTAGTAACATTCAGCCAACACCAGTGGATAGTACTGACTACAAATAGTATAGCAGATACCCCACATAAGTATGGAGAATGGAATGGCAAGGAGAGTTTGACAATAAATGAGCAGGGGGCGTTCTTTGGCCTTGGGTGAACAAGAGGAAGGGGACATCCTCATCCTGACTCCCAAGGTCTTATCTTTATGACCTAAGGCTTTTTCTCCCTAACCTCTCAGCCCCTGCCACTGTGGTTATGTGTAGCCAACAAGTTAAAATTCGAACCCAGTTATTTCACACCCTTGTTTCTAGTAATTGGGTAAGAAGCCTTAGTAGGGGCCCAAATCTGGATTGGGATTATTTTTGGATTTTGATTTACTGTGCTTTCTGTTTCCCACACCAGGACCAACCAGGAAAAAAAAGTTCAGTATTCCTTCATAAGATTGTACACTAAGAGAAAGCTAAGGAATGAAGAGAAATGAAGGTTAACTTTGGCTGAGTGGGGTTATCAGACTTTAATTTTTTCCAGTCTACCCATCATGCCCTTGACAAAGTAAGAGATTGATGGAGGGGGTAAAGAGTAATTAAAGCCCTTGAAGGTTTACAAAGAACTTTTTTCAAAATGATATTGTAAGGTACTTAAAATATTGTATCCCCATTTTAAAGATAAGGAGGCTGAGCCTCAGAGGTTAACTTGCCCTAGCTGGTTGGTTGTTGTTCATTCTCGAAGAGGACCAAAATGACATCACTATGTTAGAGTCAAGTTTCAGTGCATCTGACTGTGGCTGATCAGATCAATACGAGCTCAGAATGCTCTACCACAGGTCGGGCACAAATAGTCCATGTGAACATTTGGGGTGGATTCTCTAAATATGCACATCTCACATTTCTCTTGGACTATTTCAATTCTGCTTTGCTCGTGGAGCACAGCACCTTCTCTAATGGGAGCACGCCATGCTGGACAGTCCTGTGCCAGTGTCCTATGTCACACAATCAATTCCAAAGTTCTTAATAGAGACCTTGAGAGTGTCCTTATGTTACTTTTCCTGACCACTGTGTAAGCTCTTGCCTTGTGTGAGTTTTCTGTAAAATAGTCTTTTTAGCAAGCAACCTTTTGGCATTGGAACAATGTGGCCAGCCCATCAGAGTTGTGCTCTGGTAGGATGAGAACCCAGATCTACTAACTTCTAACTAGTAAACACTCTAGTCCAAACATTGCATGCTTTTCATTTTATTTCTCAAGGAAGCAGTTACCTGGAGGTCACCTGGTCCAGGTCTACAGCCAGTAATGTTACTACTGGTCTAGATGGCTCTTGGTCCAGTGCCCTGGTGTCAAAGGTCATGGGAAGTGAAAGGAAACTAAAATTGAAATGATGCAGTTCAATGGAGCCAAGAAATGAAGAGCAAGGTAGAAGAATTTAATTGGATTTATTATTTTTTATGAAAAGTTTCATTTTTAACTTAAGGAAATATTAGGAACCCAGGTAGTGGAAGGTTCAACCATCTATTGCTTAATAGTCTATATAGTTTCAGGGAATTTCCTGGGAGCACATGGAGGTTGCTTGACTTGCTCAGAATCAGAAAAAACAAAAGAAGTAGATTTTGAATCCAGCTCTGTGTGATCCCTAGCCCAGTGTCTGATCCACGACTATACCCCATGCTCCCTCTAGTGGCCCACTCAAGAAAGGCTGTTTTGGTTTTTTTTTAAGTATGTTAAACCTTGTTATGGCTTTTTAAAGAAGCTGTCATCAGATTCTGTTAAAAGAGTATTAATCAGGAACTACTCAATAGGCAGGTACTGAAGTTCTACATAAGGTGGAAGGAGCTGGTCTTTAGGCCAGAAAGTCTAGGCCCAAGTGCCAACTCCCATATTTATTGGCTATCTTGATGTCAGGCAAATAATTTCACTTCTCTGAAACCTTATTTTTCTTCCCTGTAAAATGGAAGTAATACATCAATACCGGGTCAGTCAGTCAGTAAGCATTTATTAAACACTTACTCTGTGCCAGGCATTAGGCACAGTAAGTACTGGGAACACAAATACAAACAAAAAGAAAGAAAGCCCCTCACCTCAAGGAGCTTACATTCTAATGAGGAATGGGAGTATATAAAAAGAAGCTAGAAGGGAAGGAGTTGGGGGAGGTACCTTGTGAGAAATGAAAAGACGGCCCACCAGAGAGGTGGCCCTTAAATGTGGGTTCTGAGAACAGCCGTCCAATCAAAGTAGGGGGTTGGGGCAGAAGGTACTTCTGAGGTGTGAATTCCAGGCTTTAAGTGGTCTTCCAGGATGAAGAAGTTACCGCCATGGTGGACAAGTCCAGATTACAGCCTGGTGAGAAATGTAGATCATTGTGAAGTAAGCACTTTATAAACATTAGAATGCTTAATAATTGAATTATTATCTTTGGTTGATGGTAATGAACTTCCTGATAATACAATTCAGGAATTTTATTCTGTGCACATTTGCATGTGTGTATTTGCTTGTGTGTCTTCATGTATATTTGTCTAATGGGCTTTCAGGTCTAGGGTGAGAACATCTTGAGCCAAATAGGAACTGTAAAAGATGATTTACTAACTGCGTAAGTATCAGTCTGCACTTTTGCTTGGTATGTTGTAATAGCATCTGAAATGAAAGAATTTTTTAGCGTGGTCTGTGGGCCTTCCTTCCCCCAAGTTTGAGGAACATGGTTTGAGATCCCCTAACAATTTCTTTGTCTTACCAGCTGAACAAAAATCACATTAGTTCAAAGCAAAAAACATTTATTTGGACTTTTAGGTCGCATGACCAGCAAGATGGCATGGTAGGTACTTTTGCCTAACCACGTTGGCATTCCTTCTCCCCTCCCAGCCTTTGGAAAAAGGAATTATGCCAAATCTAGGATAAGTACAGCTAAATCTGTAGAAGAACAAGAAGACAAGATGAAATCCTTTATGAACGAATCTTGGAGAATTCTAACTAAATTCTAACTAAACTACGAAACTAACTAAAATAATCAATTAGCTAAATTACTTGTTCTGCATCCCTTTTCCCTCAGCTCTCTTACTCTAGCAACAGGAGCATGAGCAAATTTGCAAGCTTGTGCCTTGGGTCCATCTTGGGATCTCCATCTTGGAATCTGCTTCAATGATATTGCACAAATACCTTTGCTTACATTCCCCAATCCTGTAAGAAGAGGTAGATGCTGACTTATCAGATGGGCTGAAAATGTACTGCCTTTGATCTTAGGGTAAGGGAGCCTCCCAAGACTGGAATGTTTCTTCATGAACGTCCTACTGCCTTCTTCTCACTCTGTAAGAAGAGCCATATGCTGACACTGCCCAAATATGGGATGGAAAGTACAGTTAGGAACCAGGCAAGGTGCCAGCATGAGTGGTTGTGCCAGGCCTGAAGGAAAGGGTATGGAAACCAGGAGCAGTCCTGTCCCCACAAAAGGTCCTTAGGGCAGGGCTGTACACCAGCAAACTATACCACTCAACACAAGGAGTCTGAGGCAGCTTTGCTGCTCACATTAATGGAGTCTACTCACCAGCAAAGTGGGAGAAGTAAAAAACAATGATTGGGAAATGGAAAAAAAGCTAAAATACCAAAGATATCAAGAGAAAAACCTGAATAAAAGTCCACCACAAAAGCAGATAAATCATTAGAGAAGAACCTGAAACTAGAAGAAAGAATGAGTAAAACACCAAAGAGGATGTGAAGATCTCTTAGCAAATATTAGAATATTGAGGAAAATGAACCAATGTTCCATGAAAAACAGAATGCTGGGGATTTCCTAGACAGGATGAACAACAAGAAATTCCATGATGGTGCAAAAGAGAAATTAAATCCATAAAGAAGGAATTAGGAAGGGGCAGCTAGGTGGCATAGTGGATAGAGCTCCAGCCTTGGAGTTAGGAAGACCTGAGTTCAAATCTGGTCTCAGACACTCGACACTTACTAGTTGTGTGACCTTGGGCAAGTCACTTAACCCTGACTGACTCACCAAAAAGAAAAAAAAAAGAAGCAATTAGGAATGACTATAGCTAGGTCTCAATTAGTTTGAATAATGAATTACCTAGAAGTGGTCCCATGTATTTAAATTCACACTATTCAAAGTTATAATTATGTAAAATATGGCCATTAGTTCAGTTCAGTGAAAATATGCAGTAGAAATTTGAATAATGTGACCATGTCAGGGAATTAATTATTAAGTAATGATTAGTTATTAATTATCTATAATCATTAATAAAAGTAGAGCTTTCAATGCAAAAATTTTAAAAAAACAATTAGCAGTTTAGAAGAATGTGAGTCTGTGTTGGAAAAAATCTCTCTAAGAAAGTGAAAGAACAATGAATAGCTCTGGAATTTAAAATACTGAAGTGAAGGAAAATTTGGCAGAAGGAAAACAAAAGGCAACAATGCTAAAAGAACACATGAATTCTATGTAAGTCCAATCAATCAGTCAATCAATAAACATTTATTAAAAGCCTACCATGAGCTAGGCACTGTGCTAATCAATTGATCTTGAAGACAGAACGTGCAGAGATAACTTCTTTGAGAGAGTTTCATTTTTTTTATCTGATTTAATATTTTATTTTTCCCAATTACATGTAAAAACAATTTTAATACTCTTTTTGTTTTTTCAAATTTTGAGTTCCAAATTCTTTCCCTCCCCCCAACTTTCCCCCCTCATTGAGAAGGGAAAAATTTGATATAGGTTATACATGTGGAGTCATGCAAAACACATTTCCATGTAAGTCATTCTGTGAAAGCAAACACAGACAAAAAACCCCAAGAAAAATAAAATAAAGAAAAAGTATCTTTGATCTGCATTCACACCCTACCAGTTCTTTCTCTGGAGATGGACAGCACCTTTCATCATTAAGTCCTGTAGAATTGTCTTGGATCGCTGTATTGCTGAGAATAGCTAAGTTATTTATAGTAGCTCATCATACAGTATTACTGTTACTATGTACAATGTTCTCCTGGTCCTGCTCACTTCACTTTGCATCAGTTCATGTAAGTCTTTCCAATGTTTTTCTAAGAGCATCCTGAGAATTTTATTTTTAACTTAAGAAAGTATTAGGAGCCCAGGTAATGGAAGATTCAACCATCTATAGCTTAATAGTCTATATAGTTTCAGGGAATCTCCTGGGAGCACATGGAGGTTGCTTGACTTGCTCAGAGTCAGAAAAATGAAAGAAACAGATTTTGAAACCAACTCTTTGTAATCCCTAGTGCAGTATCCAACCCACTACTGCACACCATGCTCCCTCTAGTGGCCCAGGTAAGAAAGGCTTGTCCTCTCTACCTCTGTACCAATAACCCTTCTCTGGCTGTACCCTTGCAATCCTTAAATATGCAATTAATGAATACACTCGAGTCACGGAATACTTACATCTGGTCGTAGTTTATAGGAGACAAAAAATTAGAATTGGAAATAGCTTAATGAAATAGAGAAAACTGTATAGAAAGTGTATGACAATTATAGGCAACAGGAAAATGGGAATAGAGTTAAACCTTGACTGTCCTTCTACTAATTTCAAGGAGTGACAATAATTTCCAACGATTAGCATTTATTATGTGCTAGGCATTGCGCTATTATCTCATTTGATCTAATTATTATTGTATTTGATCCTCACAACCCTGGGAGGCATCTGCTATTATTAATCCCTATTTTACAGTTGAACAAACTGAGGTTAAATGATTTGCCCAGGGTCACACAGCTAATAAGTGTCTGAGGCTGGATTCGAACTCAGGTCTACCTTACTCCAAGCCCAGCGCTCTATCCACTGCACCACCTAGTGGCCTGCAGTTTCAGCCCTGTCTAGCCATATACACACTTATGGAGTTTTTCATAGAGAGTTCTGGCCATGTCAACAATTTCCCTTTCTACGCCCCACCCCCACCTCCAAGTGTTAGTTTCCATTCCAAAGTACCACTTTGCTACTCTCAGTTGTTTTTTGTTTTTGAGAATTTGGCTGAACTTCATGCTCAGTTCTTCAGCTCTTCAAGTTTCCCTGCAGTCTCACAAACATACCCCTCCAAGGGTGAGGAATTCATGTTGTCTCTTCAAATGAAAATTCCCATCAGTCCATGCAAACATGCTCTGGAGTCTGGTTCCACTAAAAAAAAATTTATGGACCTGTAGCCAATCTGGTTAAAAAGAAGAAAGATACTAGCTGTGTGACCCTGGGCAAGTCACCCACTGCCTAGCCAAAAAAAAAAAAAAAAAGAAGAAAGATAAAAACTAAAATAAAAATAAATGTGGTGAAATCAAGCAACGAATTTGTATTAAATGCCTACTATGTGCAGGCCCTGTGCTAAGTGTTGTGATACAAAAAGAAGCAACAAATAGAGAATTAGAAAGAACTATCAGGACCTAGTAAACAAAGTCGCATGCTAGAAAACCTGAGAATTTAAGAGAAATAGAGGGCTATTTACAAAAATATAAAATGCTGTACCCAAATGAAGAGAATACCAAATAGTGATGTTAAAAATTACTAGCTGTGTGACCCCGGGCAAGTCACTTATCCCTGTTTGCCTTTGTTTCCTTATCTGTAAAAGGAGCTGGAGAAGGAAATGGCAAACCACTCTAGTATCTTTGCCAAGAAAACCCCAAATGGGATTTCTGAAAGTCAGATGCTACTGAAACAACTGAACAACAACAATAATCCAGTTTTAGAAAAGAAAATTGAATTCGCCATAAAGGGATTACCAAGGGAAAAAAAATCTGTTTCATGTGAATTTATAGGAGAATTATATCAAACTTTTAAAGAACAATTAATATTTATACTACACAAATTATTCCAAAAAATTGAAAAATAAAACACGTTCCAAATTCCTTTTATAAGACAAATAAAGTCCTAATACCCAAGCCAGTCAAGAATGAAGCAAAGACAGGGAGCGAATTGTAGACAAATATCATTAATCAATATCAATTCAAAACTCAAATAAAATCTTGGTTAAAAAAAGACTATAGCTTATATCCAACAAATTAATTCCCATGATTAATTTCAATTTATTTCAAAAATGAAAGGATGATTCATCATTAGGAAAAATTAACTTTACTAATCATATTAAAAATAAAAGCATTTAAAACATGACTATATTGATAGATACAAAACTTTGACAAACTACGATATTTATTTATGTTAAAAATCTTGCAAAGCAGAGGCATAGAAAGACCTATTTTAATATGATAAAAGGCATATCTCTAAATCTAAAAGTTAGCATTATACGCAACAGGTAAACTCTGGGAATATTCCCTGTATAAGTAGGGGTAAGCAAGAATGCCCCTTTCTCTCTTTCTTCCATCTACCCATGTTACTTGGCATGGTTCTAGGAATGCTGGTGACAGCAGTAAGATAAGAAAGGCAGAAAGATAGGCAAAGATAAGTTAAAACTACCTCTGTTTGCTGATGATCTATTGATTTATTTAGAAAATTCTAGAAAATTGGCACAAAAAAATCCTGCTTGAAAAAATTGCCTTAGGAAAGTATCAGAATACAAAATAAAACCTCAAATTAACAAGAATGTCCTTATAATGAAAACAAAATCCAGGAGAAAACAACAGAAAGAGAAGCTTCATTCAAAATAACTGCAAATGAATAAAATATGTGGGTGTCAAGGTACAGAGGCACATTCAAAACCTATACAAATTCAATTGCAAAATAAGGAATTAAAAGAATAAAGAAATTCTTCTTTAAAGAAATAAAGAAAAGAAAGATAATCAGTGCTGATGTCTGAGATATGATAGCAACATTTTTATTATATTATCATGTAACAATATAATGAAAATGACGATGTTATCACAATTAATTTAGAGATTTAGTATTATGCCAATCATTCTACTAGGGAGATACTTTATAGAGCTAGGCAAAATAATAAAAAAGAGTAGAGTAATGTAGAGGAATAAAATACCTATGATCTCAAGCAAAATGAAAAAAAGTAGGAATAAAGTAGAAATGCCAATTTCAGACCTTAAACTATACTATAAAATAGTAATTATCAAACTATTTGGTACTGGTTAAAAAATAGAAAAACAGATCAGTGGAACAGATTAGGTAAGGAAGAATGAGAAATTCTTGAATTGAGCTGAATTACCCAGTGTTTGATACATTTGGGAACAAAAATATCTTAGGAAAGAATTCCCCATCTGACAAAAATTGCTAGGATAACAGTAAAGCAGTTTAGCAGAAATCGGATTTAGATCTCCATCTTATGTGACCTGAATAGCAAAGGTCATACCATAACAAAATTAGAAAAGAATCAAAAACAATTATCTTTTGCAACTATGGCTAGGGAGTGAATTCTCAACCAAACAAAGACAGAGGCAATCACAAAAGATAAAACAGATGATTTCAGTTACATGAAATTGACAAGCATAAACTTTTGAAATAAAAAAGAAACATGAACAAAATTAAACCAACAAGTTGCCTGGGGAAAATATTTGCATCATATATCTCTGATTAGAATCTAATGTCTAAAATTTGAGTGAACTAATATAAATATTTAAAGAATAAAAGTCATTACCTGGTAGATAAGGTTAAAAGATATAATCAAACAGTTTCCAATAGAATTACAAACTATTAATAATCATAAAAAGATTGTTCCATATCACTACTAATAAAAGAAATGCATATCAAAAGAACGTAGAAGTTTTATCTCATCCCTAGGCAATTAGCAAAGATGACAAAACATGAAAATAGTCAACATTGGAGAAGTGGTGGAAAGATAGACACATTAATAATGAACATCAATGTATCATTGGTAGATTTATGAAACAGTCCAAGTATTCTGAAAAGTAATTTGAAATTATGCTGATGAAGTGACTAAAATGTCCCTAGCCTTTGACCTAGTGATTCCACTAGTAGGCGTATCCCCAAGGAGGTTAAGGATAAAAAGAAAAGTCTTATATACACCAGAATCTTTATTGTAGCACTTTTATAATAGTCAAGAACTGAAAACAAACTGGATGCCCATCAATTGAGAATGACCAAAGAAGTTTTGTTTGTTTTTTTTGATAAACGTAATGGAATATAACTGTGTAGGCGGAAACAATGACCGTGATGAATACATAGACAAATGAGGAAACACATATGAATTGATACAAAGTGAAGTAAACAGATCCAAGAAAGCAATACACAGAATGTAAATGGAAACAACAACAAAACAAATGAAACCGAATGCTGTATAATTAAACGTGTGATCCCAAGAGGAGGTATGAGAATCTACTTACCTCCCTTCTTTGCAGAAATGGGGGATTATGCATGTGAGGATTACATATGTCAGGTTTGGTTGATGTATTGGTGAGTTTTGTTTAACTTGTTTTTCTTTCTTTCCTTTTTCTTTTTAAGGAATGGGACTCTGGGAGGGGAAGGGGAATGATATCTTTGGAATGGGCAGTTAGGTGGTGCAGTGGATAGGGTGAACAAATGATGGTACATGAATATAATGGGATATTAATGCTCTGTAAGAAATAATGAAAAGGACAGATTCAGAGAAACCTGGGAGAATTTTATGAACTGAAACCACATGGAGTGAGTAGAACAATTTATACATGACTACGACATTATAAAGGAAAACAACTCTGAAAGATTTAAAGATTATAATCAATATGATGACCAATCATCACTACAGAAGACTAAGAATGAATCACGCTTCTCATCATTTGGTAGAGAGGTGATGGATTAGACTAGAGCTATAGAATGGACATGGGTAAATAAATGGATTTACTTTCCTTTTTTTTTTTTTTTTGCTGAGGGCATTTAAGGTTAAGTGACTTGCCCAGGGTCACACAGCTAGTGAGTGTTATATGTCTGAGGCTGGATTTGAACTCAGGTCCTCCTGAATCCAGGGCCGGTGCTCTATCCACTGCGCCACCTAGCTGCCCCTATGGATTTGCTTTGTATGACTATTTATAATACTCGAGGTGGCAGGGAGAGTCAGGGTGGTAGAGGGGGATATAATAGCGATATTAAAAAAGGAATAAAAGAAAGAAAAAAGCACCTGCAAATCACTAAAAGTACACCAGAGAGTAAAATGAAGTTTACAAGGGAGTACAGACAAACAGGAGGAGTTGGAACTTTCACAGTAAATTTGAAATATATAGAAAGAGACAAACAAGCTGTACGTAGTGGTGATTCAGAGTTTCATGACTCCTCTTTTTTTCTGCTCTTTGTATAAGGCAATGCTCATGTTTGTTGTTGTTTCTCAAGTTCGGGATGATAAAAGGGGGAAAATGTAAAAATAAACACAAGGTATCATTATGAGGTAATGGGCTAGAGCCTATTCCAGGAGGCTCTAGGAGGAAATTGCTCATCTCAGGGAAGAGGGCTTGTTCGTTCCCTTAGTACGTCTGTTAAGTAAAAACTAGTCAAGGCATGGAAAGGCTCCTTAGTGGCTTAAAATGTGAGCAATTCTTCCTCCCCTCTTTCTATTTATTTTTTTGCTTCAGGGCTATGGTCTCCCTGTCTTTCTCCAGACATGAGAAGTCTCTTGAAGAGAGGCTGTTTTCATATTCAATAGTTACTACAATTCCCTGGAGAAGCAGTTTGGTGTTGGTAGGAATTTAAGAGCAAAATATCCCAATTCTTGTCCAGTGCAGGAAACTAATGGAGGGGAGTGAGAAGTGACAAGGAGAGGAGAATCTTCTCTGCTGACAAGAGATTCAGACGATAGTATAACCTAAGACCTCTACTCCAACCCTGGCCCTTGACCCTAGTCTCATATGCCTTTCTCTAAACCAGATGCAGTCAACCTTCTTGACCAGATCTGTTTATTTCCTATATTATGGTAGAGCAAGTTGGGGAGGGAGGGACCTGGACACCTTGAGGTAGCAGAGTAAGAGCGCACTTACTCAGGCATAAGATATAAGGGGCAGTCAGGTGGCAAAGTGCACCAGGCCTGGAGTCAGGAAGATGAATCTTCCTCAGTTCAAATCTGACCGTAGACACTTAATAGCTGTGTGACCCTGGGCAAATCACTTAAATCTATTTGCCTCAGTTTCTTCATCCATTAAATGAGCTGGAGAAGCAAATGGCAAACCACTCCAGTTTCTCTGGCAAGAAAACCCCAAATGGGGTCATGAAGAACTGGGCATGACTGAAAAACAGCGTTTTGGGGCAAAATTGTAAAGGGCTCAGAATGGCATTCAAAAGAGTTTGTATTTTATTCTAAGGTACGATAGGGAGCCACTAAAGCTTCTTGAGCAGGGGAATATCCTGGTCAGTGTGAATATAAACATGACTGTAAGAAAAGGTGCAAAAAACTCTGCATAAAATCCCAGGCCAAGCAGGAAGGAAACTCTCTGACTCATTTTTGCTGTTTCCTGTTTTGTTTTCTAAAGGCCTTCTTCATACTGGCGACTTGACAGTCAGGGAGACTGACCCCATCTGTTTCCTCAGCCTGTAGTGCAGATAAACGCGGAGCCAGTTTCCTGCTGCTCCACAGTCTACTAATGTTCAGGCCTAAATTGAATGAATGCTCCACTTGCAGGAATCCCTGCAGCTGCCTCCCCACCCCCTCTAGTGTCTCTGGTGAGGGCCCCAGTGGAATCTTATGCCACTGGACTAGGGAAACGAATGAAGATCAATGAATGTCACCAGAACCTGTAACAGGGGCCAGGCTAGCAGAAGGGTCAGTATCAAATTAAAAGGCCCAGAGGAGGGCAGAAACCTGAGAAATCATTTCAATTCCTTCTCCTCTCCTCTCCTCTGCTCTCCTCTGCTCTCCTCTCCTCTCCTCTCCTCTCCTCTCCTCTCCTCTCCTCTCCTCTACTCCCTTTCCCTCATTTCCCTTCTCCTCTCTTCTCTTGTCCTTTCTTCTTCTTTTTTCTCCTCCTCTCCCCTCCCCTCTCCTCCTCTCTTCCCTTTCTCTTCCCCTTTCCTTCCCTTCTCTTCTCAAGTAAAGATAATTTCCTTACCATCCCACCTTAGCATGTTTTGCTTTCCCTCTCCCATCTGCCTTACTGCTCCCCTCAATTAATAATAATTATAATAATGATGATGATGATAACAACAATAACAATAGCTAACACTTACATGGTGCTTTGAGGTTTACAAAGCATTTTACAAATGTGGTGTTGTTGTTAAGTTATTTCAGTCATGTCTGACTCTTCATGGACCCATTTGGGGTTTTCTGGACAAAGATACTGGAGTAGTTTGCCATTTCCTTCTCCAGCTCATTTTACAGATGAGGAAACTGAGGCAAACAGGGGTAAGTGACTTGCCCAGGGTCACACAGCTAGTAAGTGTCTGAGGGTAGATTTAAACTCAGGAAAATGAGTCTTCTTGACTCCAAGCCCAGCACTCTAGCCACTTTGCCATCTAGTCATCTAGTAAATATTTCACAGCATGTCTACTATGGAAGTGTTTTGCATGACTGCACATGTATAACCTATATCAAATTGCGTGCCTTCTCAATGAGGGGGGTGGGGAAGGAGGGAGAGAATTTGGAACTTGATTTAAAAAATGAATATTGAAAATTGTTTTTACATGTAATTGGAGAAAAATAAAATACGAAATTAAAAAAATTGTTTTTACAAGTAAATGGAAAAATAAAATGCTATTAAAGAAAGAAGAAAAGAAATGCCTTTCATTTGACTTATTTCATTGCCCCTTTCTGACTCTTTAATGTCACCCTTGTAGATCAATTCTGGAACTAGCTGCATCTTTTCATAGGGACCATGGTGGGATGATCTGAGTAGCAGAAAGCAAGGGGCATTTGGAAAATGTTACGGCTCCAGTTACTAAGTACTCTTTTTCAGTCTCTAGACAATAATACATACCAGGATTGGGATTAGGTAGCCTGTGTTAGAACTCATAACTTTGCCCTGGGAGTGGCCTGCATTTCTCTCCACTCTGGAAAACCCTTAGGCTATGAATGGTTTCTTCAACAAGAAAAAGGAAACCAGCATATTCATGGAATACTTCTGGTGGTACCTGTGCGCTGTCCTGCCTGGTTATATAATGGAGCCGGAGACTTGAACTTAAAAGACGTTCCCTCCCCACTTAAGGTCACCTCAGTATTCTTCATGTACAATCATTATGGCTACAAAAATTGCAAATCCTTAGATCAATGGAACTATTACTCTAGGGGTAACTCTTTCTAGGAGTTCACATTGCTCTAAAGGTTTGACTGACACAGAATTGCTCACCTCCATGTTGCTCTGAAGAACGAGACACATGGAATTAGCCAAAAAGAATGAAGTCACTATAATGGTTGGTAGGAAGAGGTTTGCTGGTACATGTTTAACAACCATATCAAGGGGCAGCTAGGTGACGCAGTGGATAGAGCACCCTGAAGTCAGGAGGACCTGAGTGCAAATCCAGCCTCAGACCAAACAGTTGACACTAGCTGTATGGCCCTGGGCAAGTCACTTAACCCCAATTGCCTAAGCAAAAACAAAACAAAACAAAACAAAAAAAAAACCAAAACAAAAAAACAAAATAAAACAAACAAAAACACCCAACAACAACCATATCTCAAAAAAAATGTACACTTTTAAGTTTGATCTTCATTGTTAACATTTTCTCCATCACTTTAAGTCTAGATTAGCAGTAAGACAATAAATCAATCCCTGGTTTCTAGTATTTGATAATTTCCGAGGTTGTAAATGCTCTTGCTGAAGATTTAACAACCAGCTCCCCTGAGCTATTTATTAGAAACTGGCTCCAGCACACTACTGGGAAGCATCTATGTTTAACAAAATCCAAGGTGGATTCTCTGCAGGACTCAAAACAAAAGTTAAAAGCTGCGTGTTTTGCTATTTAACACAGATTTCCTCCAATGATAACAGCAGCTGCAAAGGTTTTCTATCTTTAGTCATTTCTTTCAGCTAAGAGCCTGAAATAACTTCTTTTATTTTCTCCTCCACTGGGATTCTTTTAAACAGCAGAGGGAGTATCTCCATAATCAGCTTCTCTCTCAGGTGGCTGTTGCATTTTCTTGTTCTCTAGCTCCTGACTCCCGTGCGCAGCTTTGGCTTCAACTGGTATCTGATGCCTCGGGTCAGGGCCTCCTTGGGAGTGGTGGCCAGTCTCTTACTTAGGTTCAAAAACTCCATCATTCTATCATGTATAATAGGTGTGGGTAGATCATGACGTATTGGCCACAGTTTGCCAACCTTTGATGTACAGAATAAACAATATACATTTTCCATAGTCCCTAAATAATTCTATGATTTATATCAGAGCTTTATTGGATAAATTTGCTGAAAGATTTGTTTTTCTTCTAATTCTAACTGCATTGATTTTGTTTGTGAAAAAAATTCAGTTTTATGTAGTCAAAATTGTTCTTTTTCTGTCTTGCATTCTTCTCTGTCTCTTGCAGTATATAGTTTGAGATGTTGATCTTAAACCTGATTTCTACCTGACTGCTTTCCAGTCTCCCTAGCAGTTTTTGCTTAATAATGAGTCCTTACTGAAGTAATTAATTTATCAAAAACTATGGTATTATGTTCAAATGTTTCTAGGTTTTGTGCTATATATTCTACTAATCAACTTTTCCATTTTTTAACCAGTACCAAAATAGTTTTGATGATTGCCATTTTGTAGCATAGTTTTGGATCTGGTACTTTTTTTCCACTTCTAAAAATATTTTCCCTGAGATTCTTGAACTTTTGTTTCTTCAGATGAATTTTGTTATTATGTTTTCTAATTCTATAAAGCAACTTCATAGTAGTTTGGGTGGTATGGCACTACATCTGTAAATTAATTTAGGTAGCATTTTGATTTGTATTATATTGACACAGCCCAAACATGCACAAATTCTTCAGGTCTGACTTTATTTCTATGAAGAGTATTTTGTAGTTGTATACATATAATTGTAGTGTGTATCTCAATAGTGGGATCTCAGATATTTTACATATATATAGTTATTTCAAAAGGATTTTTCTCTATTCTTGCTGAGTTTTGTTTCTAATGTACAGAAAGGCTGTGAAATTTTATGCACTTATTTTATGAATCTTTAGTGTTCTCTAAGTAAAACATCATGTCATCTGTAAAAATGATAATTTCATTTCCTTTTTGCCTATACTTATTCCTTCAATTTCTTTTTCTCACCTTACTGTAATAATTTGTGTTTCTAGAACTATATCAAGTAATAATAATGAAAATGGATATATTTACTTTACTCCTGATTTTATTAGAAAGGTCTTTAGTGTTTCTTCACTAGTAAGAACTCTAGCAACCAAGATTAGGGGGGAAGCTGAAAACTGGGAAAGAATTTTTACAATCAGTGTCTCTGATAAAGTCCTCATTTCTAAAATATATAGAGAACTGAGTCAAATTTATAAGAATACAAGTCATTTCCGAATTGATAAAAGGTAAAAGGATATGAACAGGCAGTTTTCAGGTGAAGAAATTAAAACTACCTAGGGCCACATTAAATAATTGCTGTAAATCACTATTGATTAGAGAAATGCAAATCAAAACAACTCTGAGGTACCACGTCACACCTATGTTGGCTAACATGACAAAACAGGAAAATGATAAATACTGGAGAAGATGTGGGAAAACTGGAACACTAATGCATTGTTGGTGGAGTTGTGAACTGATCCAACCCTTCTGGAGAACAACTTGGAACTATGCCCAATGGGCTATAAAACTGTGCATACCCTTTGATCCAGCAATACCACTTCTAGCTCTGTATCCCAAAGAGATCATACAAATGGGAAAAGGACACATATGTACAAAAAATGTTTAAAGTAGCTCTTTTTGTGGTGCAAAGAATTGAAAATTGAGGGGATGCCCATTCATTGGGGAATGGCTGAACAAGATGTGATATATGAAAGTACTGGAATACTGTTGTGCTATAAGAAATAATGAGCAGGCAGACTTCAGAAAAACCTGGAAAAACTTATATGAACTGATGTTGAGTGAAGTGAGCTGAACCAGGAGAACATTGTACACAGTAACAGCCACATTGTGTGATGACTAACTTTGACAGATTTATCTTTTCTTAGCAATGCAAGGATCTAAAACAACTCCAAAAGACTCATGATGGAAAATGCTATGGGGGCAGCTAGGGGGCGCAGTGGATAGAGCACTGGCCCTGAAGTGAGGAGGACCTGAGTTCAAATCCGACCTCAGACCAAACACTTGACACTTAACTAGCTGTGTGACCCTGGGCAAGTCACTTAACCCCAATTGCCTAAAAAAGAAAGAAAGAAAATGCTATCCACATCCAGGAAAAAGAACTATGGAGTCTGAATGCAGATTGAAGCATATTATTTGTTATCACTCTCTCTCTATTTCTTCTTTCTTGTGGTTTCTCCCATTAGTTCTAATTCTTTACAACATGACTAATGTAAAAATAGGTTTAATTTGAATGTATATGTTGAGACTATATCAGATTGCATGCCGTCATGGGGTGGGAGGAGGGGAGAGATGGGGAGAAAATTTGGAACTCAAAATCTTATGGAAGTGAATGTTGAAAACTGAAAATAAATAAATAAATTTATTAATATAAAAAGAAAGAACTCTAGTTCTTGGCTTTGGAACACATGCTATTTATCAAATTAAGGGATATTATTATGTTTTATAATGTGATTAACTTAAAGGGGTATTATATTTTGTCAAAAAGCATTTTAAGCATGAATTAATGTAACCATTTGATTTTTATTGGTTTTGTTATTAATATGATTTCTTATGTTTACCGTTTTCCCAACACTGAACAAAATCTAAATTCAATTACTGGTATAAATTTGACCTCTTCATTTTACAATCTTTCTAATACATTGGTGTACCCTCTTTGGTAATACATTATTTGATATTTTTTGTTTCAATATTCATTAGAGATATTGTTCTATAATTATCTGCTTTCTTCCTCCTTGGCTTAGGTATCTGGACTATATTTATCTGATAGTATGGTATGATCTCTTCTTTTTCTATTTTTGTAAACAATTTATATAATATTTGAATTAATGAATTTGAATGTTTGAGTGAATTTACTTGTAAATCCATCCAGTTCTGTTCTTTGTTCTTTGAAAGTTCTTTTATGATTTACTCAATTTATTTTTCTGAAATTGATTTATTTGGTTTTCTTGTTCTATGGTACTATGCACTATGGTACTAATACGGTACTATGGTATGAATATTATACCCTACTTCTTGTTCTGTTAATCTAGATATGTAATATTTTCTAAATATTCATTTATCATTTTTGGTATGTATTTGGATAAAATGGCTTTTTAATATTTTTTCTCTTTATTTTTTGTCTCTTTTTCTTTTGTTAGTTTTCCTCTTTATCAGATTAGCCATTGATTTATCTTTTTATTAATTTTAAAAAGCATCTAATTTTATGTATCTATTTAATGGATATTTTGCATTTTAAATTCAACTCTTTTGCAATTTTTTATTTTTGTGAGTTTTTTATTTGTTGTTTTTTATTTTTGGTTGTATGACCAATTCATTAATTCCTTGGCTTTTTTTGTTGTTGAAAGAGCCTAGTGATATAGTTTTTCCCCTAAAGATTGCTTTTGCTTTGATTGCATTCCCAAAATTTTGGCATACTTTCCTGTTGTTATTTTCTTTGATGAAAATTTTCTATCATGCCTATGCATTGTTTGTTGACCCACCACTTCCTTAAGACTAAATTATTTAGTCTCATCTAAGGTTTGTACCCTTTTTTAAATATCCTTTATTGATTATAATTTTAATTATGTTTTTATTTGTAATTTATCAGAAAGTCAACAAAATGTGTTTAACATTTCTGATTTTAGCCAAAGGTTAAGTATATTCCTTTGTATTTCCATTCAGTAATTGCCAATGATCAGTCATATCTAACTTCTCTAAAATTCTGTTGAGATTCTTACCTTCTTTCTTGTTTATCTTTTTTGTTATATGTGCCTGTTTCTGAAACTGGTGCCCAACTAATGTAGTTTTGCTATGTTACCTTTTAATTTACTTACCTTTTCTTTTAAAAATTTAGGTCAGGGACACTTGTGGGTCATGGACCCTTTGACAGTCTGGTGAAGCTTATGGGCTGCTCAGAATAATATTTTTAAGTATATTAAAATACATAGATTATAAAGGAAACCATTTATGTTGAAATACTGTTACCAAAATATTTTTAAAGTTTGCAGATCTCGAGTTAAGAGCCCCTGATTTAGATGTTATACCATTTGGTGCATATATAATGAGTATTGATATTATTTCATTATGTGTGATGCCCTTAAGCATAATGTAGTTTCTCTGCTTATCTCTTTTAACCATATCTATTTTTACTTTTGCTGTGTCTGAGATCATGAATGCTACCCCTGCTATTTGAAGCTCGTCTGAAGCATAATAAATTCTGCTCTTGCCCATCATTTTAACTGTGTGGATCTTTATGTCTCTAGTGTATTCTTGTAAATTACACACTGTGGGATTTTGCTTTCTAGTCCATTTTATTATCCTTGTTTTATGGATGAGTGCATTCCATACATCTTCAAGGTTATGGCTGTAAATTGTGTATTTCCCTACATAACATAATCTTATTTTTCCCTCTCTTTAGTCTCCCCTCTTCTGTAAGAAAAAAAGTTGGAGAAAGAGAAGGAACCTGATAATCTTTAGTAGTCTGTAATGAAGTGGTCAGTGGTTACTCCATTGTTCTTCCATCTGCCTAGCCCAGACTCTACTCTCTAGTTCTTATATTTTCTTTCTCTCTTATTAATTTCCTCTTTATGATAAACCCTCCAAAGTTGATTTTGTTTCACTTGTGAGCAGAGGTGGACTGGTAAATGTTTAACAATTGGCCCTCTAGGAAAAAAGAAATGTCCACATGGCACACTTTTTAGTTTAATCTGCATTATTAACATTCTTAAGTCTAGGCACTAAACAAAACAATAAATGAAACTGAAATTTGTAGCAACTGTCAATTTCCAAAGTATAAATGCTCACACTGAAAATTTAAGTCATCTCTTGTGAGCTGCCTCTAGGAGACCCCTGCTTGTCACTACTCCCTGCCTGATTCTCACCTCCCTCTTCAACCTCTCTGTCCTTTTCTTTCGTTGTTTTGTTCTTAAGTTTGACGTATTTCCACACCAAACTCTTTGTTTATGTGCATGTGTGTGTGCATGTATGTGTGTATATATTTTTTTACTCTCTTTTGTCTGGCTCAGATATGAGCAATGATAATGGTGGTGATGATGATAATGATGATAGCTAGGATTTATACAGTCCTTATGTGCCAGGTACTATGTTACACACTTTCCAAATATTATCTCATTTGATCCTCACAACAATTCTAGGAGATAGTTGCTATTATCATGCCCATTTTACAGATAAGGAAAATGAGGCAAAAAGACACTAAGTAACTTGTCCCAGGTCACACAGCTAGTGTCTGAGATCAGACTGACACTTAGGTCCCTCAGTGAATGAGGCTCAGAAGATGCCTGCTCCCTCAACACTTTCTTCTATGTTCGTATTTGTTTCTTCTTGAGCATCCCAGTTACGTGAAATGTTACTTCTCCTTCACCTCTTCCCTAGAATATTTCTTTTCTCTCTCTTTCTTTTCTTCTTTTAAAGCCAACAAAAGAGAACAAAACCACACTAGTCTCTCTGGTTGTATGTCACCTCTGTCACCTTTGGCCTCATTGAGATTCTCTCTTTTTCCCCATTAGACTCTAAGCACTTCATTTTAATTTATCTCTTTCTAGGTGTTCATATGAATTTAACTTTCTAGTTTTCTCTTGATTCCTGGGTTTTCATTTCAAAATTTCTGCTCAGTTATAGTCTAGACTATGATATCTTTTAGTCCTGATTTTAGGACAGTATCCAAAGAACCCTAGGATTATAGGATAATAGATTTCAAGCTAGAGGGGACTTTAAAGATCACTGAGACCAAATCCTTATTTTACAGATCATAGAAGAATTTCCATTTAATCCACAATTTCAAAATAAAACAATAAACCAAACTGTGATTTGTAGTATTTGCCAATTTCCAAAGCATAAATGTCCACACTAAATATTTAAGGAAGCACATCCCTGTTTGTGACTGTTCCCTCCCAAATTCTCTCTCTCCTTTCCCTTTTTCTGTCTGTATTGGTGTCAGCAATTCTTGAAAGTCCTCTTTTCTATTAAAGGTTCATTTTCCACTCATAGGATTATGTTTATTTTTGCAGGAAAGCTAACTTTCCTTGGTTCAAGCCTTTATCTTTCATCTTTGGGAATGCTGTATTGCAAGATTGTCTTTCCTGCATATTAGTTTCGGAATATTCTGATGTGGTCTTGACTATAATTTCTTTGTATTGAAATTCTTTATTTCTGTCTGTTTGTAGTCTTTTTTGACTTACATGCTCTGGATTTTAGCCATTATATCAATGGGTGTCTTCAGTCTGGGGTTTATTTCAGGAAGTGATTGTAGGATTTTTTCTCTTTTTACTTTGCCTTCTGCTTCTAATATATCTTGGGTTCTTTATGATTTCTTAAATTTGGTTTCCAGGTTTTTTGTTTGGTCATGGTTTTCAGTGAGTCTGATGATTCTTAAATTATCTTCCCTGGACCTATTTTCTGGGTCTATTACTTTTGGTAGTAAATATCTTTAATTTTCTTCTATTTTTCAATTTTTTAAACTTTGTTCAAACATTTCTTATTGTTTCAGGGAGTTAATGAGTTCTGATTGCTCCATTCTATTCTTCATGAAGTCTGTGACTTAGGTAAGATTTTTCCCTTTCTGTTGTAAACTATTTTCCTTCCATTTTTCCTCCTTAGTTCTCATTTAAATTCTGATTTCATTTTTCATGTCTTGTTTAATTTCTTACAGTCATGCTTAGAGTCATTGTAGTCAAGCCTCATTTTTCAATATGATTCCAAGTATTTTTGTGGAGTTACTCTCTTTTGGGCTTTACTTAACCCATAGAATTTCTTCATTGTATTCATCGTTCAGTGGTAAGTTTGCTTACATTTTCCCTGGTGAATCTCCTCTCTCTGAGCTTATAGGTTTCAGGTTCATTTATCATGGTTTGCATTTGCTTCTCTAGCATAATCCCTTTCCTAGTCATTGATGGCTACTTACTGTCTTTTTATTGTGAAGTCATGAATTTGATGAAGATTTCTTATATGATGTGTAAAATAAGGGGATGTACTTAGTGATCACCCTATGATTCTTTGGATCCTTTCCTAAAATCAGGAGATCATCATTAATTTCTAGTTCCAAAACACCACAACATTCTCAAACAGTTCTTCTATTTCAAACACAACAGTTCTGTTCTATAGATTAATATATGCCAATATGTAAAAAATACTTCTAAAGTAAAGCTAAACATTCAATATTCTACTACAATGATGCAATAACACAATTCTGTAAGAATTGATATGTATCAAATTATAGTCAGTCAGTCAAGAAACATTTATTAGGTACATACTATGTGCTAGGCACTGCACTAAGTATTGGCAATTCAAATACAGATAAAAGCAAAGACAGTCTCTATCCTTAAGGAAGCCGAAAAGTTGGGGGGGGGGAGGGAGAAGGTACCTAGTTCCAAAGAAGTCCAAAAGCAATGTCACTGGTAGGAAATGGGGAGAAAACTGTGCTGAGCCTCCTATACAGATAAAGGTCCTGGAGTAGATAGCCTTACCTTTCAGTCAAAGGGTACAGTGAGAGGGGTAGAGGGTACTGACAAGATATGACTACCAGGCAGATTCTATCTTGTAGCATAATGAGATTTCCTAATGATGAGTTTCTTGGAGAAGAAAGGCATGATGGAGAGCTCCAAAGAAGTCCAAAAGCAGTTCAGCTGGTAGGAAATGCAAAGCAAATATACAAATTGCTAACAATGCAGAAACACAATCATACCAACCTTGAGTGTGTATGTGTGTGTGTGTGTGTATGTATGTATGTATGTATGTATGTATATATATATATATATACATATGCATATGTATATGTAAGCCACAGCACTTGGCACTTAAGTAAAATTCACCAGCACAGACATATAATTCCAAAATTATCAGCAACAGAGAACAGCAGACTTTTACTTCCATACCACAAGAATAAAGCAGACTGAGTAAGGTCAAAAGGAGTACCCATTGAAGGCTAGAAAAAAAATTATGAAACCAAAAATAGGAAAAAGACTTTTTAAAGGCTGTAAGTGTTAGTGAAAAGGAACAAAAGTTTTTAAAATTGCATTTCAAAACCATAAAATCCCAAAGAATGTCTTCCAAAAATAACAAGAAAAGCTGAACTAAATTCAACTTAAAATTCAAAAGTATCAAAGGAAAAAAAATAAGTAAAATTTCAATGACAGTATGCCCAATGCATGTACCAGTGATGCTAGGAAAATCTGGTTAAAAATTAATAGGGAGAATGAAATAAAATAGTCAAAATCTCCAAAAGAGAAAAAAATTCTGAAAAAATACCCAGATCAACTCCCTCTTGTATCAATGGTTTGCTGTATTCTGGTGCTCATGAGCTGGGGTGCAGACTTGTCAGTTTCTTTACTCCTTCCATCCTTTTTTCTTTTTTTTTTTTAGGCAATTAGGGTTGAGTGACTTGCCCAGGGCCACACAGCTAGTACATGTCAAGCCTTTGGTCTGAGGCCAGATTTGAACTCAGGTCTTCCTGACTTCAGGGCCAGTGCTCTATCCACTGCACCAACTAACTGCCCCACTTTCATCCTTTTTGTAGACAGAATTCCTTTGCTCTTGGGGGTGTAATTTTCTAATCACTCCCTCAGCCCCTTCCCCCTGGGAAGTGGTATCCCCCTCGATGATGATGATGATGACAATGACAACATAATATTAATTTTAAAAATTTCGGGTTCCATATTTTTGCCCTCCCACTAGCCCCCTCCCCCACCTATTGAGAAGGCAAGCAATATGATACCCATTACACATACGAAGTCAAGCAAAAAGTATTTCTACATTAGCCATGTTGCAAAAAAAGAAGCAAGAAACATAAAGAAACTGAAAAGCAATGTGCTTTAAGTTAATTAGTTCTCTTTCTGGATGTGGGTAGCATTTTTCATACTGAGTCCTTTGGAATTGTCTTGGATCATGGTCTTGATCAGAGTAGCTAAGTTTTTCACAGTCGATCATGGTTACAATATTGCTATTGCTGTGTACAATGTTCTTCTGGTTCTACTCACTTCATTTTGCATCAGATCATATAAATTTTCCTAAGTCTTTTTGAAACTACCCCCTCATCATTTCTTATAGTACAATAGTATTCCATCCCAATCATATACTAGAACTTGTTCAATCATTCTCATTTGATGGACAGCCCCTCCATTTCCAATTCTTTGCCAAAGTGGTCTTTTAAACCAGACCACAGGTAATGGCAGATGATTAACGCAACTGTCAATCAATTAATTTCTCACATTATTCCTGACTTATTTTGATACACAAAGAAAACCTAATGAATGTATTCTCTCTGCCCAGGGAAGTTGTAAAAATGAATCAATCCATTAATTCTGAGCCCCTGATCAGAAATATCACTCTGGCAGACACAGCAGTTTTAAATCTCTCTTCAGATTATCCCCAATGGTTCCCTTTCAATGCTGCATTCAAACAGTAGTACACACTGGTTAACAAGTCTTTTGATCAACAACTTTATCACATTTGCCAGTTTTAAATACCAAACTTTGAGGGAGGCATCAAGTTCAAAGGAAGTGCATTCACTCTTCTGAGAGTGAGAGTAAATGAAGACTACAGGCCTTAGTCAGCATCATAAACAAATCTTAAGAGAGCCGGTAGATGATGCTTCAGTAGTGCAGCAAGGACATGACTCATGCATACTCTTTCCTGACTCAGGAGAGTCCCTATGGCCACTATTGACCTACCATCTACTCCTCAGGCTGGCAGTTCCCACCATTCCTTCTGCTCCTTGTTCTCACAAGTCTGTTCAACCTCAAGGTCAGGCAAAATTCTGAGGGGTGGGGGGTGAGGAGCAGGAGAATGGAAATACTGACTCACAGGCAAACATGCAGTATTCTAGCATCCTTGGTGATGCATACTTCTTTTTATTAATTAATTGGTTGATTATTTTTTAGTTTTCATCATTCACTTTTATAGGATTTTGAGTTCTAAATTTTCCCCCTCCTTCCCTTCCACCCTCCCCAAGACAGCTTGCAATCTGATATAAGCTATACATGTACAATCATATTAAACGTATTTCCACATTAGTCATGTTGCGAAAGAAGAATCAGAACAAAAGGGAAAAGCCACAAGAAAGAAAAAGCAAAAAATTTTAAAAAGGAGAAAATAATGTGCTTTGATCTGCATTCAGATTCCATAGTTAATTCTCTGGATATGCATAATGTTTCCCATCATGAATCTTTTGGAATTGTTCTAGATCATTACATTGCTAAGAGGAGCTAAGTCTATCAAAGTTGGTCATCGTACAATGTTTCTGTTACTATGTACAATGTTCTTCTGGTCCTGTGATGCATACTTGTTCTCCTTCCCTCACCAGTGAGAGAAGATGTCCTAAACTTCACCAGAAATAATAAAAACAGCTTAGGTACGGTTTTCAGGGTCAGAAAGTACGTTTGCCCACAACAACACTATAAAGTAAGGAGTACGAGTATTATTTTACAGATGAAACAATTGAAGGTCATAAAGGTAAAGTAACTTGACCAACCACATAGTTTAAGTGGCACAGTCTGATTTTGAATCTGGATCTTTCAATTCTAAGTGCAATGTGACGCCACATAGGACTCAAATGAAGGAACTGGCTGAGGCAAATCAATTTCCTCCGGCTCCCTGCTGAAATCTGAGAGTAGCAATGTTGAGGTTTAGAGTTGGGACAGCTGGCACAGGTGTGAAAAAATTCACTTAGATCTTCTCTGTAACCATCGGGAGCTTTATTGATGCAAAAGCAGCAGGCTAGCCTGGAAGGAGGACTAGCAACTTAAAGGGGGATGGGGGCTTGTTTTATAAGGACAGGATGAGGAACATAGTTGCTTATAAGATAGTTTTAGAAGACAGGTCAAGAAAGGATTTTATGACATTGGATGAAAGAGACAAAGGGAATTATTTATGGTTTGAGGATTTAAGGACAGGGCATGAGGGCGCAGGTTAAAAATTAAAGGACAGAGGGAACAAAGGCTAAGGGACACGAAAGCAGTTCTTTTGGTACCAGTTCAAGATAAGGGGGAAAGGACTTTAGGACACCTTTCAAGTTATAGAATAAGCTGGGGTTTCACAAAGTACTGGAAAAGCAACGTTAATATTCTCTAACCCCTTGGGGCACTATTTGTATCCACATCAGCAAGAGAATGATAGGAAAATGATCTATGTCCATCAAGCTATAGCATCACCCACTTTGCTGCCTCAAATTCTAACTTGTCCTCCTCCAACCTCCCCCCATCTCTTATTGGAGAGGAAGCAATAGGTCAATTGCCCCTGATTCTTCACTTTCTGAGACCCTAATGGTACTAGCAGTGCCCTTTAATAATGGCTTTGATGCTCTTGAGCTGAAAATGGGGGAAAAAAAGGGACCTAAAATAGGGTTTCCAGAGCAGCAGGGACATGGGAAGGAAGCTGACAGAAGAAGCAAGAAAGCCATTTTTCCCACTTTGAGTATTCCCTTGGAGGATCAGAACAGGGTTGGGAACCATTATTCCAATGCAGACAAACATGGCTGGTAGGGCTGCTAAGCTTCTTTGTATTTCCTGTTCTCTTCAGGCACAAATAGCACCAAGCAGAGTTTCAGCCTCAGTGAGCCTGGTAATGCTCTGGAAAGTGTTAAAAAAAAAGAATCTCAAAGACAGCTCTTGGCAGATTTAGCTCAGTAATTTTTCTTCCTAATGAACCAACCTAAAACTGGTTCCATGGGGTATATTAGTCACCCCTTACCCAGCAGGCAATTCATCAATTCCAGGGCAGTGTGGTTCCCCCTGAGGCTTCAGGAACCAGCAGTTTGCAAGAATGCTGTTCCTGGATTGGCCAGTCACAACTTGTTCGTCAGGAAGGGAGCAGCCTCTCACAGCTCCAATCAGTGGCCCCCAGCAATGGTTGTTCCTAGCCATGTCTGAACTCCACAATATCTCCTCTTCTTTTTTCCCTTTTGGTTGATGAAATGGAGCTGGGATTCATTAGGGAGGCATGGGAAGAGGAATTTTTCATTGGGTTTGTGCCCGTATCTTGCCCTTTAACTTGAGAGTTTAGGGAGGGTAGCTTATCAGACTTCCTTGGGTGGCTGCAGGGCTGATGGTATAATGGACAATGAGTAGACAGCATGACTTAGTGGAAAGATCACTGGACTGAGAGTAAAGAGAATTAAGTTTTAATCCTAGCTCTGTCATTGACCAGTTATGTTACCATGGGTCAGTCCCTTGACTTCTCTGGGCCACATTTTCTTCACCTGTAAAATTGAAGGTGTTGAACTCAACCTCTAAACTGCATTCTAGTATTAAAATTCTGTGATTCAGGGGCGTGGCGGGGTGGGGGAAGTAAAATAAAGGAGAACTAGGAATCAGTGCTTCCTTCTGAGTAAGTGTCTTCTTAAAGGAGTGATTTCTAAAACCTTGGAAAGGAGAACCCCATCTCGGGTGCTCAGAGTTGAAAGATATCTTAGAAGTCATTTAGGCTAACTCTTATCTAAATAGGAAATCCCTTTTCTAGAGTCTTAATCAGGCAACAAGAATTTATAAGTACCTACTATGTCCCAGGCACTATGGTAAGTGCTGGGGTTACAAGAACAAAGAATAAAATCATCCTTACTTGCAAGAAGTACATTGTAATTGGGGAGAAAATAAGAACATACATGTTACCAAAGGCTCAAAGTTCATTTGCATGAGACTCTTCTCATTGGTGGAGATTGATTACTCAGTGTTCCAAGCCTGCATGAGAGTGATAGAGTTGGTAAGAGCTTGGGAGAGGAGTGATCTTGGTTTCTAGGTGCCAGATTTGGGAGAATACATGCAGTTTCAGACTCTCTTCAAGGAAAAGTCTCTGAAGAGAAAGATTCTGGGAAGAAGGTACCATGTAGAAGGCCAAGCAGCTCAATCATGACTCTATTCCCAGCCAAAGATTTTTCAGAATTATCACTTGGGGTGAGATCAGGCACCCTCTCTCTTAGCTGAGCAGAGCTATCTCACTCCCAGTGGGACAGCTCATTCACTCTGTATTGTCCACTATATTCTCATCTGTGCAACTTCTCTGATTTCTCTTTGCTATTTGCTTTGATGTTATTTGCTGTTTACTATGTGTGGTCTTTGTGTAACTGGCATTTAGTGAGAAGGGAGTCAAAACTTGACTATCTAGCTTGAGGTACTCTTTCTCCATCAAAAGATAGTGACCAAGGACTTAGCTTAAACCTCATAATTATTTCACCTAGACTAAAAACATATGGGGGAGTGGATAGATATAATGCTAGTCCAATACTTCCTCTCTGAGGAGAGCAGAATGGCCAGGTTTGTGGCCCCAATATCTAGCTTCCCTCTTGGCAAGAATCAAAGTCTCCCTTGAAGAAGGGTAGATGGAGGAAACTCTAGAGATATCTGTTCATACTTCCCTACTAGTCACCTATAAGATAGACCCAAGTGGATACCTATATTGGCAACACACATGAGACCCTCCATGTACATATATGTACACATGCACACACATTTATGTGTATGTGTGTATATATATGTTTATATGTACATATATACAATATGTGTATTGTGTGTATGTATATATATATACATACATATATATATATATACATATGCATGTATAGAGAGACAGAGAGACCGAAACAGAGAGAGACACACATAAAGAATATACATAAAGTCAACACACACACAAACATATCCATCTACAAAGCAGTTAATTACAAGGTTCTTCAGAAAGGAGGGCACTAGCAGTTGAGAAGAATCAAGAAAGACTTAGTGTAGAAGACAGTGATTGAGTTATATGTTAAAGGAAGAGAGGAACTCTGGGAGGCATAGGTTAAAGAGGGAGTGCATTTCAGGAATATGAGAGAGCCAACACAAAGTCACAGAAATAAGAGATCACCCAGCTGCTACTTACCACCTGTGTGATCCTGGACAAATGATTTAACATCTTTGGACCTCAGTTTTCTCATCTGTAAAATGAGGGATTGGAGAAGGGATATATAAGGTCTCTTCTAGTGCTAAATCCTATGATACTTTGCTCAAAGTCTTGCAGTGAGGAGGAACTCACTATCTTCCAAAGCAGTCCATTCTCTTTACGGATAGCTTTCATAATTAACAAGTTTTTCCTTTGAAAATCTGCCTTTCTACAACTTTGATTCATTAATATTTATCTTCTGGGACCAAGAAGAACAATTCTAGAAAGGGATCTTTTGTTAAATAGAGTTGGTATAGATAGGGGTCCACTGGAGTGAATACCTGGATTTCTGAAAAAGAGTCAAGTCATCACTTTTAGGTTGTTAGCATAGGAAGGAGGGGACAAGGGCAAGATATCTCCAAGAGATCTAACCTAAGTTCAAACCCCAATCAATATTTTCACTAATGACTTGAAAGATGGAGTACAGAATATGCTAATTAAATTGGTAAAGTGTCTAAACCTGGGAAGGACAGCAAACATTTAGGAAGACAGCATTAGAATGCAAGCCCCGCTTGACAAATTGGATTTGTCAAAATGCTATCTAATCAATCAAGTAATAAATCAAATCAGTGAAACGAAATTGAGCAGCAATGGGTTTCAGGTGGTCCACTGTTCTTGAGCAATTGTCTGGGTTGACCCTTCTTTTCTCTGGGTTTCATAGGATACAATTGCAGTTTGTATAGGATTGAGTGCTAATACAGCATAGGAACTTTCATTTGACATTTATCAATCATTTGGACCTTCATTTGGGGTTAGTAGCCCCAGGGTAGAGTCATTTACTAGCTATGCGATCTTGGGAAAGTCGCTTCATTTTTCTGAGTCTCAGTTTCTTCACCTATAAAATGGAGATAATAATACTTGCACCATGAAATCATCATTATGGATCTAGGTCTCAGTGAATGAAAGAAGATGGAAGGAATGAGAAAGGAAAAGGTTTAAGATGAAAGAACAACCTTTCTCTCACCCCCACAGAAAGTGCAGAAGACATAAAGGACTCAGAGGAACCCAAGAATAAATATAGAAAGCACAAATAATCCATTAGACTTGCTTGGAATATTAATTACACACTAGGATAAACAACCCCACCTTCACCTTGGACTTGGATGGTGCCCTTATTAAAATGTGGCACCTGGAAGGGAGCACAGTTATGTACCAAACTCCAGATGTGGTCTGATCATGGAAGAATCTAGCAGGATATCACTTTGCTCATCCTGGCTACTATCCTCTGATTAGCCCAGACTTAATTCTCATGAGACTTTTGACTACAACCTGACATCAGACTATTGATTCACACTGGATCTTGAAATCCATTAAAATTCCCAGGTATTTTTCATATAGTCAATTTTCTAACCTAGTGTCTCCACCCACATCATTAATCTTTTGAGCTCAAAATGCAGGATTTCACATGTATCCAACTAAATTCCTATTTATTAATTTCAGCCCATTAAGTCTAGCCTGCTGAGCTCTTACTAGATACTGAGTCCATCATCTGTTGGCTTAGCTATGCTTCTGAAAAGCTGATCAGTTCAACCTTGCCCCCAACCCATTTTACAGATGAGAAAACTGAGGCTGGAGAAAGTTAAGTGACTTGCCCAACATCATATAGATGGCAGGATGGCAAAGCAGGGATTCAAACTCAGTAAATCTGGTGATACTAAGTTTAGCCCTCCAAGTTTAGGCCTTCTCAAACTGTACAGTGCTGCACCATTCTCCAGTAAACAGATATCCACTTTGTTTCCAGTTCCTTGCTATCACAAAAAGTGCTGCTATGACTATTTTTATTCTGTTGAAGCATGGGACATTAATGCTGAAAGGGATCTGAGAGATCATCTCGTCCAAGACCCACATGTTACGACTGAGGAAACTGAGTCTCAGAGAAGTGAACTGATTTTTCTTTGAACCTATATCAGTGGTAGAGAACAGGTTAGACTGTGAGTTTCTTGATACAAGTCTAAGGTTGTTTGTTTCTACCCTCTTATCATGCTGTCCTGTTATATTCCAGTTGGCATTTGGCTCTCCTCTGTCTGTGTGTGCATTTTTAAAAGGATTTTAATTTTTTTTACATTATTAAAAATCATTATTTAGGTTTAGTCTGTTTTCTTATTCAATTGTTTGGGGTTTTCTTGGAAAAGATACTGGAGTGGTCTGCCATTTCCTTCTCCAGTTCATCTTACAGATGAGGAAACTGAGGCAAACAGGGTTAAGTGACTTGCCCAGGGTCACCCATCTAGTCAGTGTCTGATGCTATATCTGAATTCATGAAGATGAGTCTTCCTGACTCCAGGCCCAGCTACCCACTGTGCCACCTAACTGTCCAGTTTGGTCAGCAGAGCCAAGATATTTTGCAGTCACAGAGCAATTTGCATTAACAGAATACGACAGTTCATTAAAAGTGAATAACTATGCACACAATTCTTAAACATTCAGTCACCTAAGGAGAAAATTCACAGGTGTATGGTAGAAAAAAAACCTGTAATTGACACTGAAACTACTGTGGGACTCATCAATAATCCACCTTTCAATGATTAAAAAAAAAAAAACTACTGTGCTGGTCAAACTGGGCAGTCAAAAATCCACAACTACTATGACAAGTCTAAATGTTGCATAAGGAAAGAACAATATGAGTAAAAATCCCCTTACACAATATGGATTTGTACACACACCACTGTGTTATTACAGAAATTATTTCCATTTTCAATTTCATATTAATTCATGTAAAAATAACTTGAGCCCACACAAACAACCTTTTAAAAGTAATTAACTGTTACAATTTCTAAAGTATCAGATGTATTGAAGCAAAACAAACAAAAAAGGCAAATTGTAACAGGAGGGTATGCATAAAATATATTTTTTTCTGGACAGCAGCCTCTCCCAAATTACATGATACTGTATAAAAATGTTGCTGGAAGAATGTTACAAAATTGAGCCCTCTACATTTCACATGAGTCAAAACCATTCTGACCATGACAGGAACCCAGAGTTCTGTTATCTTTCCCGGTCTCTGCTTTCTCCCCTTGAGGATCATGATTGGAGTCTGTGTCAGCTGGGCTGCGTGTGCAAGTTTTCAATGCCTGGGGGAGAATCATCTCTTTCATCTGCCATGCTGAGTTGATTTATGTAATTACTACCTCTTCTGCCAGTCCTTTCTTCAGAGTTGTTGGAGACCTTATTACCATTCCCTGAAGATGTAGAAAGTCACATCGATTGTGTTACCTTCCCTAAAAAACCCAGGCTCAGATGTCCTCTGATGCAAGGAGCTGTTGTTACTTGGTCTGTTAGCCAGCTGGCTGCAGTCTTTACCCATGATCTCTCTCTGGTCTAAAGAGTAAGAAAATGGAGTCCTGCTGATACCTAGGGCTAATGCCTTAGATGGGTACTGCCTCTATTTAGCTAACTGATGGTGAGTCTCCTTCATTTGTGGCTAAAAAACCTAGAATGGTCCTCTACATTCCCTCTACCTCTTCATCAAGCTGAATAATGAAGTCATTGAGTTTATCCGGACTGCTCTTAAGTCCTCCACTGTATTTCTTCTGTAAAGCCAACTCTCCTTCAAGCTCTGCAGTTCATCTCTGAGACAGTTTCCCTCCAAGCTCTTGATTCTCCTGATTTAGCATTTGATATTTCGTCATTGACTTCTTGCCTATTGGGTAAATTTCCAGGCACTTGGGTCATTGTAGAGTTGTTCCTGTTTTTAGTTCAGTTCCAGTTCACCTTTCATTTTTAGGAAAAAACACGTCGATTGCTGATTCACCAATACTGATCTCATTTGGGCAACACTAGGCTGCTGTTCAAGGTCCTGGATTTCTCTTCCCTCTCTTGTTCCTGAGTTGCCAGTCTCATATGAATAGTTTCTCTTCTTGCAGACTCTTGTTGCTGTTTTAGCTTTCCTTCAGACTTGCTCAAGCCAGTTACATCATTAGCGTCAAGTGTATGTCCTTCCTTTCCAACATTTATTCATATTGCTTCCATCCTAGGATTACTTCATCTTTTGCCAGAGCTTTGAAGCTTGTTTCACTGAGTCAAAATGTTTTGGGGAGAGGGTCTTCATCCATCATTTTGCTTTTTCTCCACATTGAGGCTGCTGCTGCTGCTGCTGCTGCTACTGCCAGTTTATCACATAGACTGACCAAGGTGCTGATCTCCTCATGGACCAGTTTTGGTTGACCCCACCACTCCAAACCACCTATATCCCTTCAACCTTATGGAGACATGCTCTCCCCTTTATTTATGGGACTCACTGCTACAAAATAGCTCTGGAAGAAGAAATCAAAGATTTCAGTTTTTAAAAAATTATACACATAAAAGCCATTCCTCTCCTACCCTGTCCTTCAGTTCATTATGATTTATTCTCCATTTTTATCTCAGGTCTTTTGAAAAAGTTGTATTACCACCTTTTGTTTTCACATCACTTTCATTTCCCAATATATTTCCTTCCCCTCCTTCAATCTCTCCCCAACTATGAGAGGTCTTCTGAAAGAATAAAATCCAATTTTGAGCCACTTTTCCTCCCTCTTCTCTTCTTCTCTGTTTGGGATAAAATATATGTTACTTGAGGACTAGTCTAGATAATTAAGCTCATAAATGTCCATCATCTGGTTGCTTGTAGGGTAAAAAGAAATTGGGGGTCATGTCAACTCTTTTTTTGGGGGGGATAGATAAAGCCCTTAACAAAGCATTTTACAGGGGTGGGGAACCTGCAACCTCAAGGCCACATGTGGCCTTCTAGGTCCTTGGGTGAGGCCTTTTGATTGAGACCAAGTTTACAGAATAAATCCTTTTATTAAAGGGAGGCTGCAGGTTCCCCACCACTGATTTAGGAGATCTGCTTCTGACTAACACTGTTTCCCTTTTCCTAGATTCAGCACAATATACACAAACTCATGTTACCACATTTAGTGGAGTCCGTGGGTACCAGAAGGGAATCCTGGTTAATATTGCAAGCCTTAATTTCAGTTCTTTTCCTCAACTGGTGGCAGTTCTGTGATAATCTTGTAGCCTTCAGGGGTTTCCTTCTTTAGGTCCATTCCTAACCTTAATCTTAACTGGCTGCCATGCAATATGTTCCTTGGCCATAACAACTCTTAGTAAGTTGTAGAAGGATTGTGATGTACGTTGGGGAGACAAAATCATGGATCCTTGAAATATTGAATTACTCTCTCCTCTTAGTGTTAATCAGATGCCCTTTATCGGTGTCTTACATTTTCCCTGTGCCATCATCTTCTGTTGAGGAAACTTAAAAGGAAAGGGGTCTTGGAGAGAAGAGACCTCAATGTGCACATGAATTGACATTCAAAGAGGATGGATGTTGCATTCTAGCTGGCAGGGTCCAGCAGGTCACTGGAAGCCCAGGAGACTGAGGCAGCTAATGTTACGTGGATCAGTGAACTAAGTCAGAAATGTATGATTCATGGGTCAGGAGTAATGGATGGGAAAGGGCTGTGGCCAGTGAACAATGCTGAATGTCAGGAACCAAAAACTCACCCCCGGAGAGGAAGAAGAAATTATGAGTGCTGAGGTGAGCTGATGTGGATCAATCAGACAGAACCGGGAGCTGAAAACAGAAAGCCAAATCCCAGAATCATCATCACAAGAGGAGGGGTCATTGAAACTAAAAGTACATAAAGCATCTAAGTGGAGAGCAGCCAAAAATGGATAGACATTTTCAGTGTGTTCTATGCACACACTGGCAGTATGGCCTCTAGAGATTAGCTTGCTCGTGCCCATCATGTTATGAAATGCTGGTGCTTGAATATGGGAGAACAGTCCAAAACCTGGCCTTCACAAATAGTAATAGCTGATATTTATAGAGTGCTTAAAATTTGAACAGCACATTACACATATTATCTAGTCTGATCTTTACAACAGCCTTGTAAAGTAGGTGCTATTATTATCTTCATTGTAACAAGGTTAAATGAGTGGCCCAGAGACACAAAGCTAGCTAGTGGCTGAGGCAGAATTTAGACTCAGGTCTTCCTGACCCCAGATCCAGTGTTCTATCACTCTCCAATACTTCTAACTTTCTTCCCAACCCCAGGAAGAAAGCCCAAGTAAGCCAACAAGCAAATAAGGAGCATTTTTAGGCACCCACTATATACTGGCCACTTTGCTTGGTGGTGGGGATACAATGACATAAATGAAATAGTCCCTACCTCAAAGGGACTTACCTTCTATAGAGAAGGTAACATATACTCATTTACTATGAACAAAATCTGTACCATTGGTTGAGAGCTGATTTTTCCCCTCCTCATCATCTCACATCACTCAGACATCTTCCCCTACCATCTCTTCCTTCATTCCCATCTGACATGAAGAAGTGGCTTTTTTCTTTTACGTGCACCCTTGATCCCACCCCCACCATCTTTTCTAGGAGATTGTTTCCACAATCATTCCCTCTAATCTTCAATTTCTCTCTAGCCATGAGCCCCTTCCTTAATATCTATAAATATGTTCACGTCCTTAAAGAAAAACTTCTTATTTGATCTGACTATCCCTACTAGCTATTGTCCTATATCTTTCTCCTCCTCTTTTTGGCTGAACTCCTTGAGAAAGTCATATACAACTGATGCCTCCTCTTCATCTCTTCTCACTTGATTCTAAACCCTTTGCAATCTGTCTTCCAATCTCATCATTCCACTGAAACCGCTCTTTCAAAGTTACCAGGGATTTCCTATGACAAATAGAAGGGCCTCTTCTCAATCCTCAACTTCTTGACCTCTCTGTAACCTCTGCTACTGTTGTACATTCTCTTTTCCTCTTTCGGTTTTCATGACACTGCTCCTTCCTGATTCTTCTTCTACCTGTTTGATCCTTCCTTGGTCTCCTTTTCTGGATCTTCAACCAGGGAAAGCTCACTAACTGGTTTAGCTAGCTGCCCTTGGCCATCTTCTCTTTTCCTTCTATACCATTTCTCTTGGTGATCTCATCAGCTCCCATGATTTCAATTATCATCTTTATGTAGATGATCCCAAATCTACATATCCAGCCTTAACCTCTTGGACATCTCAAACTGGATCACCCACAGACATCTCAAATTCAACATGTCCAGAAAAGAACTCATTGTCTTTCTGCCCAAACCCTCCCCTCTTCTGAAACTTCTCTATTACTGGGTGTATAGGGTGTTCAGGGAGAACTAATATTTTTGGTGAGGGCTTGCCAAGTCCTTTTCAAGGCTGCTCATTCACCTTTGGTGTCCACCTGATTCACCTGTCTCTCACCCGTGGCTCCAAGAAACTGTAGCATGTGCAGTGGCCACACCCCAGTACACTGTCTTGGCAGATGGGCTAAACCAGGTTGAGGGTAACTGACAGGCCTCAAACCTGTGGGTGAATTAAGGGGATGTCTATCTCAAGCAAATGAAGACTTTCCCTAGTGGAAAGGGTAGATGAGAACAATTTGTTCCAGTGGCTATGAAGGTGCTTTGGGGTGCTTAGAGCTTGGTCAGACATCAAAGATGACAAGATCATCTGCTACATCCCAGGCCATCTCCAGTTGTCTTGAATTTTGTCTTGTCACTGGACTTTAATGACTGAGGAAGAGAGAGTGAGGCTGATGGTTTGTGCCACTCTGCTTCATTTAAATTCAATTCAAGCACAAGTCAAGACATTACCTGTGATGTTACTGGTCCTCTTTGAAAATGAAGGACAAACAACAATTACTGTTGAGGCTACTACCATCTTCCCATTCATCCAGGTTTGAAACATCAGTATCATCCTCACCCCCTTATTCACAATCACTTCACATATCCAAACTATTGCCAAGTCTTGTTATTTCTATCCTTATGGCATTTCTCGTATATCTCCCCTTCTCTCTATCAATTGTCACCAACTTGTTTCAGGCCCTCCATTAGCTCTCATCTGGGCTATTGTAATAGTTTTCAAATTGGTCTGCCTGCTTTGAGTCTCCCCTTACTCCAATCCATCCCCCACTTAGCTTCCAAAGTAATTTTCCTAAAGCACACATCTTACCAAACCTTTCTCCCTTATCAATAAACCTTAGTGGCTCCCTATTACCTCCAGGATCAAATACAAATTCCACTGTTTGGCTTTTAAGGCTCTTTGCAATTTGATTCCTTCCTACTTTTACAATTTTTTAATAGTTTACTCCCCTCTGTGCTTTCTACAATCCTACAAAATCTACAACCTACAATTCTACAAAACTTTGCTGTTTTTCAGTCTTTTCCAACTATTTGTGATTTTCTTGGCAAAGATATTGAAGTGGTTGACCATTTCCTTATCCAGCTCATTTTACAGAAACTGAGACAAACAGGGTTAAGTGGCTTGCCCAGGATCACGCAACTAGTGAGTGCCTTGAAACCAGATTTAAATCAGGCAGATGAGTCTTCCTGGCTCCAGGCCCAGCACTCTATCCACTGTACCACCTAGCAGCTCCACAATTCAACTACACTGGCCCATTCACTACTTTTCACACATTACCCTCCACCATTTGTCTCTGTGCCTTTTTATTGGTCTCTCATATCTGGATTGCTCTCTTGTCTCACTTCCAACTCTTAGTTGCCCTGGCTTCTTTCAAGAATCAACTCAAATTCCTTCTGCATGAAGCCTTTCCCGGTCCCACTAATTGCTAGTGCCTTCCCTCTGAGATTATCTTCCATTTATGCTGCGTATATCTACTATGTACAATGTTTTACTTGTTGTCTCCCCCATTAAAATGTAAACTCCTTGAGTATAAGGACCGTGTTTTTGCCTTTCTTCATATCCCCAGCACTGTGGCTGGCACTTAGTAGCTACTCAATAAATGTTGTTGACTGACTAAAATTTAGTTGGATTGTAGAGTGCAAGAAGGGAAGTAATGTATAATTCTAGAATGAAAGGTTGAGGTCAGGTTGGGAAGAGCTTTAAGTGCCAATCAGAGAATTTTGTATTTGATTCTAGAGACAATGGGAAGCTGCTGAGGTTTATTGAGTGATATGGTCAGATCTCTCTTTAGGGATATAACTTCGGCAGCTATGTGAAGGATAGATTCCACAGGGAATCAACTCGAGAAAGGGAGGTCTACTAGGAGGTTATTGAGATAGTCCAAATGAGTGGTGATCAAGGTCTGAACTAATGAGGTAGCTATGTGAATGGAGATACCAAGAGACAATTGCTAGGTTGCATTGGGAAACCTGCAATTCCAGTATTTGAGAAACTTTGCAAATTGAGGATAATTGCTTACCTGAAGATAGAGATCATATTCTAAGATTCCGGAACATTGTCCCACCACCATTGGAATTGTAAGCTCCTCATGAGATTGTTTCATTCTTCCTACAAGCTCTTCATCACCTTTCATAGTGCCTGGCACATAGTAGGCACTTGACAAATACTTGCTGATTGATTGATCAGATATAGTTTTAAATGATTTCTCTTGGCACCTTTGAGTAACCTATATTCTATTCCTGGTCAGAGACTACAAAGGTATAAGTAGACTGGACAGAGAATGGTTGTATATTTGTGTGTGAGTGCTTATGTGTGTGTGTGTGTGTGTGTGTATGTGTGTTATGTGCCAATAGAATTATCTGCATGTTAATAGAAAGCTTAAATTAGGAACAATACTGAAGGTACCTTATACCTAGTTGATACATCATAAATATTTGATAGATAAAGGAACAAGTAAGTGAATCAAAGTGATTGATCAAAGTAATAAAGTAAGTTTAAAAACGGATCTCATTTAGGACAATAGGGCAACTTCTGTATGATCTATCTATACCCAAACCATTTCACCACTTCATTTTGGAAAGCTGTTCTGCATCTATCATACCTGATTCTTGGGCATCGACTCAAACTTAAAGGGGCGTTTTTACATGATTCAGATTAAGGGCATGGGAGACAAATGTATAAATGAACTTTTAAAATTATGTACTTTATTTGCTTTCACTATTTTAGGAATTTGTCAAATCTCTGGTTTGGAAGGTCATGCCTGGAGCTCAGGGACTAATACCTGAGAACTTGTTGTTGTTGTTCAGTTGTGTTCAACCCTTCATGACCCCATTTGGGGTTTTCTTGGTAGAGATACTGGAGTGGTTTGCCAGCTCATTTTACAGATGAAGAACTGAGGCAAATAGGGTTAAATGACTTGCCCAGAGTCACACAGCTAATAAATGTTTGAGGCCGCATTTGAACTCATGGAGACGAGTCTTCCTGATCCCAAGCCCAGTGCTCTATCCACTGTGCCACCTACCCGCCCAACCCATCATTAAAGAGGAATGCAAATACTAGAACTAAGATGTGGAGGAAATTGACCCTCACAGAGTTTCATTTCCTTGTTTCAACCAGAGCTCAGTGTTCTTATCTTCACATTTCTATTGAATCTTTGTTTTGTCTTTTTTTTTTCTAGAGCAAATGAGCCTTTTTTATTTCATTCAAGACAGGTGCCAAAGCAGAGAATCATTTCTACTCTTGACACAGATATAGCTATTTGCTTTGTGCTCACTGGGTCACTCTTCCACAATCATTTCACCTCAATTCAATTCAACAGGCTACTATTCAAGCACTTAATTCTTAAGTGCTACTATGTGTAAAGCACTGTGTTAAGTACTAGGTGACAAAGAAACAAATAAAATAGTCCCTTAAAGAGCTTACATTCTGCTTTTCTCTGTAGCAGCCCTGTCTGTGTGAGAATATAAACAAATAAAAGCAAAAAAAAAAAAGGCAGATAGGAAGGGGCATTGCTATCTTTGCAGTGTGGCCACCAAGTCAGGGTCCAGAAAAGACTCAGCTCTTTTTGTTGGCATTTGATTAGGCAAGGTTAACTCTGCCTGTAGGCCAATGTGACAAAGAAGAATGAATAGCTATATCTGACTTCTCTTGCCACTAATTACTTGATGTCCATTGGACCCTCAAAGCTTCTTCAGCCTTTCCTTCTCTCTTCTACTGCTACCAATCTTTGCCAGTCCTCTAAAGATTTCTAATTCATGACAGCATGGCATGTAGTCTTTGCCAGGAGATTTTCCGATGGTCTTGGGGGGTCACTGCTAGGTGTCTGTTTCATGAGTATAGATCTTCTCTCCGCTATAGAATGTAGGCTTTAGCTGTAGTCCTCAGAACTACCTACTGACTACCTTACCTCCCGTTTGCTAGGCTGTAGTGACTAGGAAGCTTCTCCTCGATGAAGGATATGTGGTAACTCTTGGTCACAACCAAAGACTATGAGCCACTATACCAGGCAAAGAGGGATGCTGAACAAGGGCTGGATGAGTACTCCTACTCTAAGATTAAGTCTATTAATTTCCTATGTCTAGGACTGAATGGTAGTCCTTTGTCCCAGACAACTCTCTGACTTAGGGTTTGAAATTCCCAAGATCTTCACCAGCTTGGTTATGCAAATGAATTTGAGCTATAAAAAGGTGACAAAGTCATTGTCCTTTACCTACCTGGCCCACATTCCTCCTTTTACATGTATATGTCCTGACAACAAGCTCCCAGGTTTTTTTGCTATCCTACATATTTATTAAAATTTGCTTACTATGTACAAGGCTATGGACCAGGTACTTGCGACATAAAGACAATTTTAAAAAAGTTCTTGTTCTCAGGGAGCTTACATTCCACTGGTTGTACATAATGGATAAAATAAATATAAGACAATTTGATTAAGAGAAAGAGTACTAAAAATGAGGGGCATCAGAGAATCAAGAGAGAACCTTGGAGAAATATCTACGTAAGGGGCTTTTGCAATAGTTCATGTCAGAAGTAATGAAGGCCTGAACTAGGATGTTTGCTATGTGAGTAGAAAAAAAGGGACAGATGAGACAGATGTGGAGATAGAATCAACTGGACTTGGCAATTGATTAAAAGTGTAGGATGAATGAAGAGTGGAAAACCTAAGTTTTGAACCTAAATGACTAGAAGAACCTTCAATGGAAGTAAGCAAGTTTAAAGGAAGGATGTGTTTGGAAGGGAAGGGGAGAAGATGAGGTGAAGATGTTCTGGACGTGTTGAGTTTGATATGGGGGAAAACAACAACAAAAGGAAGCTGAAAAGTGTGGAGGTTGGTGCAGAAGAAGGTATCCTGAGTGGGAAGATGATGGAAAAGTCCAAAGGAATGCAGTTAGATAGGAATAAAGAGATGGCCGGACTGGCCTCACTCCTTAAATGGAGAGAGGAAAAAAGAGAATAAAGAGCGTAAATTTTTATTTCCTTTAAAGTCCACTGAGTGGGAGGCTTTTCCTCCTCAGTAACTTTTCTTCTATACAGCCCTGTTTCCAGAGGCGAGAGGCACTCTTTAGCAAGAAGCCAGGGCATATGTGTCATCTCAAGTGGCTTCACCATGGCATCACAGGACAGGGTCAGGGAGCATTCTCTGCTCCATGGGAAGCAACCAAGACAGAACAGACTGGCCAGGTTACTTCTATTACTCCTGTTACACGATTGCAGTTAGTGTGCACTTGATTCCACCTTTTAAAAATTTGCATTTCACAAAAGTCCTTCCAGATTTCTTTATATTTCTCATCCTTGTCTCTTAATTGCACTATAGTATTCCATTACATTAATATACCACAATTTATGTAAGCATTTCATTGTTCTTGGACATCTTAGGTTGTCTTGTTTTTCTTTTCAATTACAAACAGCACTAGTTCTGCTATGATAGTTTTTGAACAGTTAGCCCCTTTTTTTGTTTGGTTTTGATAACACTTTCAAAACAAAGGAAATCTGGGGTCAAAGGTCATGTTTTCATTAACTTTCATTGTTTATACTGCCAGATTACTTTCCAAAAACATTTTCCAGTCTATAATTCCACTGGCATTGAGTGAGCATACCAGTTTCTCTGCAACCCTGCCAACATTGTTTCATGGGTTTCCATTATTTTTGCCAATTTGAGGGAGGGAAGTGGTATTTCAGCTGTTTTAGTTTTTATCCCTTTGACTATTAATGAGGTTGAGCATTTTTCAACTGATCATGAATAATTTTTTAAAAAAAATTATGCTGTCTTCCAATTTTGCCAAGGCTAGAAATGAAGAGGTTATTCATAGTCCTAATCCTTTGGGTGATCAATATGGGAACTTTAACTTGTTCCATTTTTGACCTGGACCAGTTCATCTTCTCTTCGACAACCTGGTTCCTTACTGCTAACCCTTTCCAGGCATTGACCATGACACTAGACATAATAAAAGACATTGAAGTGACTTGTAGGATCTGAACTTGGGGTCTGAAAGATCTTTGTTCGAATTCTACTTTAGATATTTAATAGCTATGCAATCCTGGACAAATCACTTGACTTCTATCTGCCTCAATTTCCTCATCTGTAAAATGGGGATAATAATAGCACTTACCTCATAGGGTGGTTATGAGGATCAAATGAGATAATAAATATCTAAAACACTTTATAAAGTTTTAAGCACTATATAAATGGTAGTTATTGTTTCTAGTTCTTTGATATAACACCTATATTTTAATGTCAAACATATCTTTGCCATAAATATTTCCCAGTCTTTTCTTTTTATATTCATATTTTTTATTCTGTAGAACATTTTCCTTTTAACGTAACCAAGCACACCTCTCTTTTCCTAATAATCTTTCTATTTCTTGAATGAGAAAAAAAATTCTCTGTCCTCCATGATCCACATAAATACCCTATTCTTTATTAACTCATTTTTCAATTGTTTTTTTTTTTTAAAATGTTTAAATCTGTCATCTCACTGGAATTCGTTGAGGTATACAGCTTAAGATGTGGATCTAAATCCATGTCACTCCAAGTTGCTGTCAATTCTTTCAACATACATTTGTTAAGTAATAAATCCTTTCCCCAGTTTTTATTTTCCTACAGTTTAAGAGTAATTTTTTGTGTAGATTTATGGTTAGATGTTTCATGTATCTTATTTGTTTCTCTCTTTTTCCCCATTACCATATTGTTTTGTTGATAACTGCTTTGTATATGTTTTAAAATCTTGGAGTGAAAGATCACCTTTATCAGCACTGTCTGTATTTGGCGCCTAATATATGCCTGTTATTCTTCTCTGGTTGTTTTTCATTTAAGTTTTGCTATCATTTTATCCAGTTTGATAAAGAAATCTCTTGATAGCTTGCTTGGTATTGCATTAAATATATACACTGGGTGGGGGAATATTCTCATTTAATTAATACGCTATTATTCTAACCCATCCACGCACACTGAATGCCCCTGCTTCATTTCCTTCTGTCATTATAGTCTTACAGGTTTACCGTTATCGTGTGTATTTTAGGTAAGTTAATTTATAAATAAACATCTGGTGTTTTTTAGTATTGTTTTCAATGGGCTCTCCTTTGAATATTTTCTTGAAATTGATTGCTGGTAAATAAGAATGCCTTCCCACAAAGATAGACCCAGAGCATACAAAAAATTAAAACCTTGGATGAATCCCTCAAGAAGCTTTTGATTCTCATAATGAAAGAACCTAGTCACCTCTGCCTACTTCTCAATACTGGAAAGAGGTGACAGAAAAACAGAGAAATACTCTCTCTGTGAAGTATTGGAAAAAACTGAGAAATCACATTTGAACAAAAGGACAGTTAAATAGCCCACTTAAAAGGAGAGAATAAAAGACTGCCAGAAACAGCAGGACATATGCACTATGTAGCACATGTGATAGGAAGGCATCTGTCATAGAGATAAAGGCTGCCTGGGCAGTCAGCCTTCAGATAGCTTTGAACCATTGATCTAGCCTTTGAGGAAACTGATTCTGGTGAGGAGGAATCGGGCAGAGAAATGCTTCTTCAACAACAAAGGGATGACTCTGTGTGTGTGTGTGTGTGTGTGTGTATGTGTATATATACATGTGTGTGTATGTATATGTGTATGTGTGTATATATGTATGCTATAAATAATGTATTTAATTATAGATTCAATATATTCCATAGAATATATGTAATTATATATTGTACATAATATATATTTAGTTATATGTTATATATCATTTTTTTTTAGGCAGTTGGGGTTAAGTGACTTGCCCAGGGGTTACACAGCTAGTAAGTGTCAAGTGTTTGGTCTGAGGCCGGATTTGAACTCAGGTCCTCCTGACTTCAGGGCTGGTGCTCTATCCACTGTGCCATCTAGCTGCCCCTATGTTATATATCATATATTTAATTACATGTTATATATTTATTATACATAATATATATTTTAAATTATATGTTATTTAATTTTTGGCTGTTGGGAAATACACTACCAAAGTTTACTCTGACTTTAGTTATTTGTCTTTGGGTTTCTTTCCTTTTCTTAAATTATATTTTTTTTTTTTTCAATGAGCAAAAATCCAAGCCCACCACCCTCCTCTACCCCATCCCATTGAGAACAAAAGAAAAATCAAACTTTGGATTCCTTTTAACCATTGGTGAAAGCCTGGAACATCAGACATTTTTTTTTAAACTGGTACTTGGTGGCAGTTTGCTTTTGGACATTTGCATTAAAATACAAATGTAGTAGAAGCAATCCTATTGCAGAATGTGCTTTGGCCCAGCACTCAGCACAACGCCTCAGTGCTTAGCTATTTCAGGCACACAGCAGGCACTTCATACAGTTTTGTTTGTTGACTGATTGGCTCTGTAAGGGATGGAATAGAAGTTTCTGCCCCTTGCTAAAGAACACGCTCAACCAGAGGCTTCTGGTTGCTCATTCAGTTGCTCCCTACCTTGCCCTCCCTCTCCCCCTCCCCCTGCAGTGGGGAGGAGGGAGGAACTACAGAACTAGGATTGACCGTGGAGTCAAGTAGCAGTGAGTGAATATACCCGCTGTGGAATTCCACAAGCAACCTCTCTTTCTGTTTTGGGAGCCTCTCTCTTGAACTTTTCATGGGTAATGAGTACACGTGCTGCCCAGGTGAGCCTCAGTCTATATCTTAGGCCTCTAACTGTTTCTTCATCAAACAATTCATCTTGTCCCAGTTAGATGTCTGCCAGCTCTGTAGATGGCCTGCTGTGTACCCGACCCACACCTCCACGGTCGTCCTCAGGACAGCAAGAATAATCTCCTGAGAAAGTTCCCATCTTGGACTTATTGTGTGAACACAGATTTAGAATTGGAAGGGACCTTAGAGGTCACTGAGTCCAATCCCCCCATTTTATAGATGAAATAGTTGAGGCACATAGAGAGGTTAAAGTGATTTGGCCGGTGTCACAGAGCTAGTAAGCGCTCGAGGCAGGATTTGAACGCAGTGCTCTACTCACTGTGTGGTCCTAGCTGTCTTACATCCGTTAGTGGGGAAGGAGTGCCCCAAACTATTTTTCCAGGGCTTGACGCCCATTCGGCTAAAAGCTACTTACACAAAGACCACGTGTAGAGAACGACAAATGAACTCATTTATCCAAACTAGCAGTAAATAGAAATCAAAGAAGCTAAACAGATGAGAATGTAGGGACAATGCACAGAGTGAATGAATTCTCCCACTGGGAGTGTGTGTGTGTGTGTGTGTGTGTGTATGTGTGTGTGTGTGTGTGTGTGTGTGTGTGTGTGTGAGAGAGACAGAGACAGAGACAGAGAGAGACAGAGACAGAGACAGAGGCAGAGACAGAAACAGAAACAAAAATAGAGACAGAGACAATGACAAAGGGACAGAGATAGAGAGACAGAGAGAGACAGACAGAGAGACACACACACACAGAGGGACAGATATACATATATATATATATAGAGAGAGAGAGAGAGAGAGAGAGAGAGAGAGAGAAAGAAAGAGAGAGAGAGACAAAGAGAGAGAGAGGGAGAGAGGGAATTTCCAGTTCTCACCCAAGGGGAAATTCCCAGAAGTCTTTAGTGTGGGACACTAAGGATAGTGGTATGATGGAAATGCAGGTTTTTCTACACGTTAGCTTCTTCCTGGAGTCTTTCTTTCCTCTCAGAGATCTCTCCATGAAGAAAATTTGGAACTGTGTGTCTTCTTTCTCAGAGGGGAAGCCGGAAGACAAGAATCTTTCTTCTCTCAAGCTTGCCAACTCCACACCTCATGCTGGTTTGGAGCACTGAGTAATCAATCTCTACCAACAAGGAGAGTCTTATCGAAGCCCCTGGTTACATATACTTAAGTATATGTGCTTAAGCCCCTGGTTACAAATATACAGTTCAGCACTCTTCGAGGACTTCTTGTCATTTGTAGGATCTATAGCACCATCGCCCCTCTTCCTCTCTTCTTTCTTATTATTCTCCACATCTCCACTCATTTTGCTACCTTTGAGCACTAGAGGAAAGAAGAAATAGAATTCAAACAGGCCCAAATTCAAACTGACCTAGAGTTGAACAAATGCATACCCTTTGAGGGCATTTTCATATTTTTATTTGTATGCCTAATATCTAGCAGAGTACTTAGTGGGCGATTTTTAAATGTTGACTGAAGATGAGTTGAATTCATAGGATCATATATTTAGAGCTAAAAGGGACCTCAGAGGCCATTGGGCAGCTAGGTGGTACAGTTGGATAGAGTGCTGGGCTGGGAGTCAGGAAGGCTCATCTTCCTGAGTTCAAATCCAGCTTCATACACGTACTAGCTGTGCGACCCTGGGCACACTTAAACCTTTTTGCCTCAGTTTCCTCATCTGCAAAATGATCTGGAGAAGGAAATGGCAAACCACTCCAGTATCTTTGCCAAGAAAACCCCAAATGGGGTCATGAAGAGTTGGACACAATTGAACAACAATAACACTCCATCTAGACCAGCCCCCTCTTCTAAAAATGAGGAAACTGAAGTACACAGAGTGACATGTAACATCCCACACATGGTAAATATCAGAGGTAAAATCTGAACCTCATTTGAGAACAAAAGTTTTTTTCCCCCTTACCGAACCACATTTCTCTGATGAATATGAGATGTTCACAGAAGCGTGGGAAGACATACTAATTGATCCTGCGTACTAAAAACAACCAGGAAAATGAGAAAGCCAATGATTGCAATAATATAAATGGACAGCATAACAAAAAAATGGAATTGAATGTTGAATAATTATAATGAGCCATTTTTATAATGTCTCTGAATAAGAAATGAGAAAACGGAATCCCTCCTTTCACTAGAGAGATGGGGGACAATGCGTATAAAACATTGTTTGTACTGTCAGACTCAGTTGATATGTTGGTTAATTTTGCTGAACTGCCTTCTCCTCTTCTCTTTATTAATTTTTTTGTTACAAAGGATGCTTACTGGGGAGGGGGAACGGAAGAGAGGGGAGAAAGATATATTTGGAAATGAAAGTGATGTAAGAATCAAAGGTATCAAGAAAAAATATTTTTTTAACAAGAGAAAAGATTTTACTTCTCTTCAAAGGCCATGTACAAACAATATGAGAAGAGCCAAATCAAAAATATTTATAGAATACTTATCCTGCATCTGACACAGTGACAGACACCACGGGGCTTGGGGTAGGTGGTAAGAAGTAGTAGAACATATGTCTCTGCACTCAAGGAGAAGCTTATAATGCTTTTGGTCAAGCAAGATTTACTTGTAACAACCAATTAGAGAATAAGTACATGGTAATAAGTAATTTCAAGCTGACACCTGTTGTGCATTCTTGCAGCGCTGGAAGAGTACAAGATAAGGGGGTTAGCACTCTGTACTAACTGCTAAGTTCAGGCTAACTCAAGTGCTCTGGGCTGTTAAAAACAGGTGCAAGGATTTTTTTCCCCTTCACAATCCCTGGTAACTATTTAGAAATGCCCCTGGCCTCTTGAAGGGGACTAAGTAGCAAGGATAAGAGGCTGTGTGGTGTATTGTAGAGGTGTCAAACAGAGTTTGAACCTGATTAAAATGTAATTGGGAAATATTTAATAAAATACATAAAAATACAATAGATTATGGATAATGTTAGTAGGCAGTTTTCTAAATCAATATGCCACCCTTAGAGATCCTGAGGTACAGTTTAGGGGCCTCCATTTCTATTGGAGTTTGACACCATTGGATCATTGGACCATTGGAAAGTCAAAAGGCCTGGGTTACAGAAACGAGACTGTCCGGGTTGGAAGAGGATTTGTTCTGTGAAGTTTGGATTCAGTCAAAGGGCCATACTTGAGGACCTAGAAGGCCACATGTGGCCTCGAGGCCGCAGTCTCCCCATCCTTGAATCAACTTATTTCTGAACAAGGATTCCTGCTACAAAATGACCAACAAATAGGCCTCTAGCTTTTGATTGAGTTTGATTTGCCCTCCAGGGATGCGGGAAGAAATTCTTCCAGGTCCAAATCTAACGCTTTGCATGACCTTTAGCATCCTTCCTATTCTAAATCCTATGGTGCTATGAAATATTATCTGGCCATAGGTCAGGAAGAGATCAAGTCCGATTCAGCTTCCAGTCTCCAAACATCTAGATGGCTTCCTTTGACATTCCCTTTGGTCAACTTGCCCTGAAGCATCCTGGGAGCTTACTCCTTTTGAGCAGGAGCCATGACAGTGTGAAATGAGGGTCTCCACTGTAGTGTGAAGGTGGGGGCTCCATTTTTCTACCCTTTACAATCACACAGCAGGACCCCAGATCTAGGGTCAAAGTCCTGCTGGCTATTGGTGTGTTGATGACAGAAAATGCAAGATCCTACTGGACTTCTTATTTTTTGATTGTTGAAAAAGCATCCAACTTGGTAATGATAATAATGGCTATCATAAGTTTAGTGCTTTAAGGTTTATAAAATACTTTATATACATTATCTCATTGGATTCCCCACAATAACCCTGTGAGATAGGTGCTATTGCTATCCACATTTTATAGAGAAGTTAACTGAGGCAGACAGAGAGGTTAAATAACTTGCTCAGGGTCATACAGCTAGCAAATTTCTCAGGCAAGATTTGAACTCATGCCTTGTTGATTCCAATTCCAGCACTCTATCCATTGTGCCACTTAGCTGCCTCATAATAGCTAGCATTTATATAACACATTAAGGTTTGCAAAGTACTTTACCAATATTGTCTCATTCTATGCTCACAACAACCCTGGGAAGTAAATGCTATTATTATCTCCATTTTACACGTGAGATAATTGAGGAACAGAGAGATCAAGCAATTTGACCAGGGTCACACAATGATCTTGAGTCAGAGGCTGGATTTGAATTCAGGACTATACCACCTAGCTGCAGAGCAAAACCCCCCCTAAAAGTTTCTCTTCCAAAAAGGTTCCATATGTATGTCAAAGTTATTCAAGATTCCTTGAAAGAAGCAGAGATAATCTTGCTAAACAACTCTCTGATATAAATAACAGGTGAGATATAAAACAGAGACATGTGTTGCCAAAAGTTTTCAACACTGCTAAGGTGATGACATGATCCAGCACAGACTCCAAAGTTATCATGTATTTTCTAGGGATGGTGATTTCCTCCAGATCCTTCCCTTTCTGGATGATCATGCTAGCTGCATCAAGCCCTACTAGAAAAGATCTGTAACCATTCAAAAGAATTTGGCCTAACCATCCACACATGAAAAAAAACAAGTGTACGGGGAATGTATCTATTGTGCAGATAATGGCATGTAGTTAATTGGACAACATATAGAGTTTGTCTATGAGTGGGCACACATTAAAAAATAGATAGTAAATTGAGTTCAGGACTAAACAGGAGCAGGAAATCAGGCTGGATTGCCTTCAGGAAATACCAAAGTTACTTTAATGATCCCAAACTTCTCCCAGAAACTTAAGTCCATCTTCTTAATACCAATATTCTACTGCTATTGTACTATAACTGAGGATCATGGAAAATTATGATCTCTTAGGAATTGTAAATGAATATCACACAGAGCAACGGAGAAGCATGTGATAAGTGTGAGCAGGCTGCAATATGTAACAAAAAAGGAACTCGGAGGAGGAAAGGATGTCATCAGGGAATTATATGACTGAAAAATATGGGCAAGAGTGGTTTCATGGAGAAAAAGGAAGGTGATGTTCTGCTTACATACCTGTAGTATCAGGAAAAGGTGAATAAAGCCCCGAGGAAACTCGGTTGGGGTAGAAAGGAGGGGGAAACCTGTGGCAAAAGTGATGGAAAACATAGTCAAGAGTCACACTGGATGGGCAGGCGAGTATGGGTTATGATAAGCATCACAGTGAAAGAGTATCCAAATAGGGGAGGTCTCAGATCCACTTGAATACCTATGGCACGGTCTCAGTTCATCAAATCCAACTCTAAAACAGAGGTGTAATATAGAGGCAGCTGTATTCTGGACAGGAACTCTGATCTAAACCCTATAATATGCCTGGAAGAGCTCTCCAGTCTAAATAAATCTGTGGCTTCTCGCTGTGCCTGGAATCCTCACCATTAGAATGACTTTTTTGGACTATACTGTCCATAGACAGCCATTGTTAAGATGCATGTAATTCATTTCCTGGATCATTAAACTTTCAACAGCAATTATTAATTTTTTAGGTCTCTGAGGGAATGGGACATAGGACAGGTATGTTTTAATACAGGCTGAAGGGTGCAGAAGAGTGTATGGAAAAGTACAAAGGAAAAATCAATTATTTGTCATAATTGTGTGTGCTGCCTAAAGTGTTGCATAATCAGGGATCCTAGGGACAACTTTACCTCAAATTGCCAAGGAATTGGGCATAGAAACACATAGAGAAATGAGAAAATCTTTCCGAAAGATATAAAGAGGCTACAGTTAAAAAACATTTTGTACTTTTAAGAAAAGATTATAGAAATTTTGAAAGAGCTATGTGTGCATTTTTCACATAGTTGTAATGAGTAATTTCAGAGTAGGTAATGTTTATCTACTGGGTCCATTTGTCATTTCACCCATGGTTAATGAAGTCTATTGGTCTTTCTTCCTGTCTAGATTAATGGAGTTCCAGACTAAGCAAAATTCATAGATATTAAACTATTATTTTTTTCTGACTTGTTTTGGAAGGTTACCTACTTTTCCTCAGAGCCAACTCTTCATCAGATTAATTTTTTTTTCATTTATGTAGAGTTTCAGGCTAGGTGAAACCCATAAATTTTAATATGGATAGTCTATGTGGGAATGAAAATGCCCACTTGAGAGGAAGAGTGCTGTAGCAGGCTGGAATCTTCCTTAAAGTAGGGAAGATCAAGATTCATGTCTTGTCTCTGCTATAAACTAATTGTGTGACCATGATCAAGTCACTTAACTTCCCACTGTCCAAGGCATCTTTCTAAGACTGTAAGTTACAGACAAATTGCTGATTTGCCTTGGGGGTGGGAGTTTCCACACCATACTTCCTCATATAATGATATCACAAGTCTAGAGGGAAAAAAAAGGCACTCATTCCTTCAGAATGCAACTGAGCACGAAGGCATGATATGGACAAAACAGAAGGAGCTGGTTGAACCACCAGACCCAACATTATTCAACCAGATCAACGCTGTTACCACAATCAGGTATTAAAGCAATTGATCTGTGATGCAGGAACATAGCAATTACTGCCAATAACTTTAACAAGGGAATTAGCGTTTCTTGCTCTCTGAGACACCTAGGCAGCCAGATGGCAGATAGAATGCTGAATGTGGAATCAGGAAAACCTGAGTTCATATCTGGACTCAGATGTTGTTGAGTCTTTTCAGTGGTGTCCAACTCTTCCTGAACCCATTTGAAGTGTCTTGGCAAAAATACTGGAGTTGTTTGCCATTTCCTCCCACAGCTCATTTGTCAGGTGAGGAAACTGAGGCAAATAGGGTTAAGTGATTTGCCCAGGGTCACACAGCTAGGAAATGTCTGAGGCTGAATTTGAACTCACGTCCTCCTGACTCCAGGGCTGGTGCTCTATCCACTGCACCACCTAGCCGCCCCTTTACAACCTTTTTTATTTTCCAGCCTCATGATACATTAGTAAATTACCTCTCCTTCTCTTCCCTTCAGAACTATGACCAAAATGGCCTTCTCTCAACTTCTCACACTTGGCACCCCATCTGCTATCTCTGTGCCTTTCCAGTGGCTGTTCCCCATGCCTGGTATACCCTCCCTCCTAATCCTTGCCTCATAGAATCCCTCTTTTTCACCAAGATGAAGCTTAAGCACTATGTTCTCCATGAAGTCTTTCCTGATTCCCTCAATTGTTAGTGCCTTCCCTCTCAAATCACCTAGTAATAAACTACTTTGTTTTTAACCCTTTTTAATATATTCTCTCTATATAATACATATATTTGTATTTGTTCTGTGTCTTTATATTAATCTTGTTGCCTTTCCCATTAGAAAACAAATTCTTTGCATATAGGGTTTATTTCACTTACTGTATTAGTGTCCTTAGTACCTAACACAGATCCTAGCTCAGAATAGGAGCTTAATCAATGCTTGTTCTTGATTGATTGATCATGAGGGCGTCCCCAGAAAGCTACCCTAGATTCAAGATACTTTGCGAACCAATAACCACTCAAAATCCTAGCTCAAAGTCTCTTTCTGATGTGTTTACTTTTTACCAACCAAACAGAATACACATTAGTTCAAAGCAAAAGACAATCAAACAGTAGATCAAATAAAAGACCAGAAAAGTTGCTCCCATGCCCACATGAGGTGTACTTTCCCATAGGTTATTGCACACCAGTTAAGGAGACCATGCTTGAAAAGAACAGTTGTTACCATGGAGCATGCAGGGCGAGCACACACGTCAGGGACTCATGTGGCCAGGGCACATATGGAAGGACATATATAACCATAGCACACATGTGGCTGGGACATCACACACTTCAGACTTGGCAAAGCTGCTGATGTCCTCTGGTGATATCATTATACTAATTTCTGCAGCTTTCTGATGGTTATAGTATCTTATTCTATTGCATAATCTGTGTGGCACATCTCCTCTGGTCTTATGGCCACCAAACTGCTCTCTATTATCATTGGCTGGGCCTACCTCATATATTTAGTTTTTTTAGGGCTATCTTCTGCTCTCTCAGGTACCATCTGCCAGGACACATTGGATGTAAAGCTTCTCTCTGGGAGGGAGAGCTATGACTCTTTTTCTTTTAAATAATTTTTTTTCCAGTTACATGTAAAGATAATTTTTAACATTCATTTTTAATAGAGTTTTGAGTTTCAAATTTTCTCCCCCCTCTCTCCCCTCCCTCCTCCCTAAGACAGTAAGCAACTTGACATAGGTTATGTATGTGCAATGGCGTCAAACATATTTCCGCATTAGTCACATTGTAAAAGAAGAAATAGAATAAAAGGAAAAAAAAAACTACAAAAAAGTGAAAATAGTATGCATGGTCTATCTGCATTCAGACTCCATTAGTTCTTTCTCTGGATGTGGATAGCACTTTCCATCATGAGTCTTTTGGAATTGTCTTGGATCACTGTATTGCTGAAAAGAGCTAGGTCAGTCATAGCTGATCATTACATGATGTTACTGTTATTGTGCAATGTTCTAGTTCTGCTCATTTCACTTTGCATCAGTTCATGTAAGTTTTTCCAGGTTTTTCTAAAATCTACCTGCTCGTCATTTCTTATAGCACAATAATATTCCATCACAATCATATACTTGTTCAGCCATTCCCTAATCAATGGGTATTCCCTCAATTTCCAATTCTTTGCCACCACAAAAAGAAGAGCTATGACTTTTTTCAGTGTATTACTGAGAGCTGTGATCTACTACTCACCCAGCAAAAACCAACGGAATAGCCCATGCCAAGATTAAGTCCATTCTTTTGCCTGCCTTTGTATGGTGCTGATTCAAGGTCATTGGTTCCAGACAACGATCTGATTTATGGTTAAGAAAGTCCTCTTAACTCCTATTAATTCCCTGTTTGTGAGTCTTTGTCGCTGAAACAATGTTTTGTGTTCTTGAAACCTCATAGGAGAAGTATGGGGCCTTGGACACTGAGATAAAACCTGTTCCTAAGATCCTCCCTGTTTGGCATACAGATGAACTTAGAGGCAAGAAAGCAAGCAGAGTCAGTCATGATTCTCGACTACTTGGTACATGTTCTTGCCTTTACCACGCCTACTTGCTAGCAACAAGCACCCTGCCTGCCACAAAAACTTCCTTGGTCTTCCTAGATCCAAGTAGTAAATGCCTGGCTTCAAACCCAGGTTTTCTCACTCCATATCAAGCACTTTTTCAACTATACTACAATGCTTATCATAGTCTGCAAAAATGGATAAGGATGGGAAAGGATAAGACAAGATACAAAGGGGGAAAATAATGTGAAATGTAAATGTGAAGTAAGATTGGCAAGGTAAGTTGGGAACATATTATGAGAGACTTTGGATGCCAGGATGAATTGAATTTTATCCCGTAGGTAACGGAGAGTCACTTAAGGTTATTGATCAAGGAAAAGAATGATGTGATCAGACTTATGCATTAGGGTAATTGCTTTTGGAGCAGTGTGAAGAGCATATGGACAAGGGATTGGAGGCTGAGAACCCAGTTAGTTCATCCTGATAGCTCAGGTGAATAGCCTAACCTGGGCAGGAGACAAGGGATTGCAAGGGGAGGGAAAAGAAGGGGGTCAATATAAACAATATTGTGGAAGAGGAAGAGAGAACGTATCACTTATTGAATGTAGGGAAGGAGGAAGAGGGAAGTATCAGCGATGACTCTATGAGTCTATGTAAGTGGGATGATGGTAGTACTATCAATAGGAATCCAGAAGTTATGAGAAAGAGCAGCTTTGGGTAGGAAGATGATGAATTCACTTATGATAAATTTGGAGTATCAGCAGAACATCCAGGAAGATATGTACAGCAGTCAGTTAGAAATGAAGAATTGAGGCTCTGAGGAAGGAAAGAAGGAAACAAGCATCTTAAAAGTGCCTACTATGTGTCAGGCACTGTGCTAAGTGCTTTACAAACATTATCTCATTTGATTCTTATAACAATCCTGGTAGGTAGGTGCTATTATTATGCCTACTTTAATAGCTGAAGAAACTGAGGTACAGAGCAGTTAAGTGATTTGCCCAGGGTCACGCAGATAATAAATGTTTGAGGTCAGAGTTGAACCCAGTTCTTCCTGGATCTAGGCCCAGCATTCTATCCACTGTGCCACTTAACTGCCTCCTGCTTCTGTACATTTTTGAGTTTACCAGATAGAAATGATCATCAAATTTATGGGAGTAGGTGAAGTTACCAAGAGAGAGACTACAAAGGCAGAAAAAAGGGGGTCAAAAATGGAGCAAGAACACCCACACTTAGGGTGGGTAGGAAGTAGGAAGAAAGAAGGAGTGGTTAATAATGCCGAAGGACAAAAAGGAGGAAGAATGAGAAAAGGCCATTATAAACAGTATAGTATAGTGGTTACAGTACTGAACTCAGAGTCAGGAGAACCTAGGTCTGAATCTTGCCCAAGAATATGAATTAGCTAATTGATCCAGAGTAAGTCACCTAACCTCTCAGGCTTAGTTTCTTAATTTGTAAGATGGGGATAATACTTACATCTTAGGGTTGTTGTTGAGGATGAAATGTGTGTAAAATGTTTTGCAAACCTTTAAACACGATATAAATTTGATCTTTAAATATTATATAAATTTAGTAGTTAGGTGGCACAGTAGATAGAGTGACAGCCCTAGTGTCAGGAAGACTCATCTTCTTGAGTTCAAATCTAGCCTCAGGCACTTACTAGTTGTGTGACCCTGGGTAAATCACTTAACCCTGTTTGCCTCAGTTTCCTCATCTGTAAAATGAACTGGAGAAGGAAATGACAAGAAAAGTCCAAATGAGGTCATGAAGAGTGGGACACAACTCAAATGGCTGAACAACCACAAAATTTGATCTATTATTATTAATTAAGAGATTGCTGGAAAGAGAAGTTCAACAGAATGATAGAAACAAACAACACTGCAAAAGGTTTAAGAGTAAGTGGGTGGTGAGGGTGTAGAAATAGCAAGTATAAACTGCTTTTTCTGAAACTTTGGCAGGGAGAGAAGAGGATTATAACTTGAGATGTTAGCTTGGTGAAAGGAATGATCTTCTCTTAAGGAAGAGGTGGAGAGGGGAGACTTACTTGTAGGCTAAGTGGAAAAAACCAGTAGCGAGGGAGAGATGGAAGAATAAACAAAAAATAAATAAATAAGCAAGTTTTTTTTTGTTTTTTTTTTTTTTTTTTAGTGGATGTGAGGAGAGGAAATCAAGGACACCAGTAAAAGGATTAGCTTGGGCAAAGAGGGAGGCCACATCATCCTCTGAGATGGAAAAGAATGAAGACAGAATAAAGATGGAATGAGTCACAACAGAGAGGCTTTGAGGCATGTGTGTGTGGGAGTGGAATATGAGAGAATTTAAGATGGATGTCATCAGTCTTCTTTATAAAGTAGGAGACCGGGTCAGCTGCTAAGAGAGAAGGGTGGATGGTTATAGAATTGGGGGCTTAAAGAGAAGAAGATCGCTTTGGACAGCTGCTGTAAACAGTGTTCTGGTAAGTGAAACAGATGACTGAAAAGATTTCCTGCAGCCACGAGGGCTTAGTTGAAGCCAGCAAGAACAAATTCGTAGTAGACTCAGTCTACACATTTCTTGACTTTTTCTAGAAGCATCTGATTTGGGAGTAAGAAGGGAAGAGGTAGATGGTGGAGATTAGCAAGGGTTGATGTTTATCAGGGAAAGGAAAATAGGAAGAAGAAGGGGTTTGATGGTTGAAAAAATGTGTGCATATATATTATATATATACATACATACATACATATTTGTATCTAATGGTAGCCTTCTCTAGGGTGGAGAAGGGGAAGAGAGGGAAGAAAAAAAGAAATTTACATGATAACTTTGTTGTATATTTGGAGAGAATAGCAGGTTGTATATGGTAGATTAGCAGTTTCATGTGCAATCATCTTTTTTATTGTACTTTATTATGGAAATGCTTGTTTCGTTCCATGAATTGAAAATAAAATAATTTTTAAAAAAATAAATGGTTAACTCTAATATTGACATGGTGAATAGAGGAAGTGAAGTCAGAATGAGGATGATCGATTAGGAAAACAGAGAGAGATGAAAAGACCAGAGGTTCTGAATGGGGCAAAGAACAAGTTTGGGAGAAGTGGGGTCATGGAAGAGGTGGAAAGATTGTAGTGAAAAAAAGGAGAATTTGTTACTTCTTAAAGGAAGTCTTTTCTGATACTCCCAATTGCTAGTGTTCTCTTTGTTCTCAAATTATCTGGCACTTACATATATGTGTGTGTGTTATGTATATACACATATGGCATCCTCCCAGAAAAATGACGGGGACCCTTGGTCAGGGACTGATTCGTTTTTGCCTTTCTATACCTAACTCCTAGCCCAATGCCTTATATTTGGTGGGTGATTAAATGTTTCGACTGAGTAGAATTTCACAGTTCAAGATTTGGAGGTGGAATAGTTTCGATGTTTAAAATGTGATCACCCCATGAATGACTGCGGTAGAGATAGAGATGATGGGAGTTGAAGAGATTGAAGAACCAAGAGACCAAAGTGTTAGAAGGGTTTATCATAAATATTGAAGTCAAGTCCATAAACATTTATTAAATGTACCTACTGTGCACCAGGCACCATGCTAAGTGTTGGAGATACAAAGAAAAGAGAGTCCATGCCTTCGAGGAGCTTACAATCTAATGGGACAAACAACTGTGCATAAACTATATATGGACATATACACATATATACAAACTATATGCACACATATAAACTATATATACACACAAACTATCTATAGAATATATATAGTACATATATATTTACAGATTACATATGTGTAGAAATGTGTGTTTATATATACATATGTGTATGTATATTGGGAGAGAGATTATAAAATGAAGTCAGATATGACTAAACATCAATAACAAGTGGAAAGGGTGAGGTGGTAAAGGGAAGAAGAAAGGAATCAAGAGCAGAGGGCTGAGCTCGAACAGGGTTTGTACCAAGGACAAGAGATTGTTTGGGATTACAGGGATTAGGAGATAGGGAATAGACCCCGGAGAGTACCCAAAAATATTAATCTTGTTCTATTTCAAGGGTTGTATCCCACATATGTAATACATATATATGTATGTATGTATGTATGTATGTATGTATGCACATATGTATGTACAGCACTGGAGCCAAATTTGCAACCCTCGTTAACCATTAATGACCATTAACATTGTTACTGTTTGCTGGAGTCAGAAAGGAGCAATCTCGTGTGACGGGGATTTGGCACATGCCTAGGCTATCTTCGACAACATCATCCACGTGGAAGGGACTGGGGACCAGTCTTCCAGAAATGGGTCCCCAGTGCCTTCCATGTGGATGATGTCATTTAAGGTTTTTTTCCCCTGCATTTAAGTCTGAGGGTGAAAATGACTTTTTCATTCAAGGCCCATGAGAGTATGGAGTAAATGGGAAGGACCCTCATTCTCTACCTTCCCACTTAGGCCATGTGCCCATGAGAAACAGTCCTGGGATTTTGGCTTTTTTCTTTCATTATTTTCTATTCTAAGTCCAGGGAGTGGGGTCTCTGATCCAGCTCAGGAGCACCAACTTCCATGATACATGAGTCCAGAGATTCAGGTGGGGTGTTGTAAAAAACCTAGCAGTGAAACTCTGAGAAACAAATGTCCTGGCTTTGGAATTGAATTTGGTGGGATTAATGGTCTTTAGGAATTGAACTGAAACTGTGAGCTTAATCCCCCACCCCTTCCACAAGATTGAGGTTGGATGTGGGGGATTATGCCCTTTAAGTACTGGGGAGGGAGAAATGTTTGAAATGGGAGACATGTTTAAATGTTTTTTTTGCTATGTCTTTGAAGTAAATATCCCCATGTAAAAGCTAATCCAATGTCTAGTGATTAAATGGAACTAGGGTGCTAGTCACTGGACCCCTAAGAATGAGGGGGACATAAAAGAACAATTCCTCCACCTCTTCAAGATATCAGAGAATCCTTGGGATAGAAGTGGAGGAGACAGGAAGTAGAAGGAGAGAGTGAGGCCAGAGTCAAACACCGTATTCAGGTAACTGGTCTTTCTTTTCTGCTTTTCCATCTCCACTCTTGTTCACCGTTTCTTATACCTAGGATGCTTTCTCTACTATTTCCACTTATTGAAATGGAGTAGAGGGAGATCTTGCAGGCACTAGGTTCTGACATCCCAGGGCAGGGAGGTGGGGCTTTCGGTCCCTTACCCCCTCTCAGATCCAGCCACCCAGACTCTGGCTCATTCCCTTTCCTCAGGGTTACTGTTATTTCAGGCACGCTCCCAGTATGGAAGGGCAGTCTGCTTGATCAGATTCAACACCTAAGACTTACTAAGTGAAAAATGACACTATCCCTACCTTTAAGAAGCTTCCATTGTACTGAGGACATAACAGGTACACAAAGTTAAGTACATACCTTCAAGGCTGAAGGTGATTGGAACAAAGGAAGGGTCAGACAAAATGCTTCAGGAAAATGTATGGAGGGAGAAATAATTTTTACCTGCCAGGAGGAACAGATGTGTTACCTGTTGGGTCCCCATGTACTCACCACCCTCATCCCCACCACCCCACCCCCAAAGCTGCTAGAGACAGTTAGTTGGCACAGGGCTTTGGGCTTGCAGTCAGAAAGACCTGAGTTCAAATCCAGTCCATACTAGCTATGTAACCCTGGCCAAGTCACTTAAACTCTGTCTACTTCAGTTTTCTCAACTGTAAAATGGGGATAATAACAACTTTTACCTCACAGGGCTGTTGTGAGAATCAAATGAGATAATATCTGCAAAGTATTTAGCACAGTGCCTCAGGACCTTCTTTCCTTCCCTTCCCATGTCTGTCTATCTGTCTGTCTCTGCCTTTGTCTCTCTGTCTCTCTCCTTACCCCTCCCTTCTTCCCCTCCTTCACTCTTTTTCTCATTTCCCTCTCCCTCCCCACTTGTGGTTTCACTTATATATGGAACATATGGAACATGGAACAGTCTCTCTCTTCTAATGTCAATTTGCATCTCCTCTGTAACTTCTAGTCTCAAAGACTTTCCTACCAGCATTAGAAATGACTTACTCTAAATCCTGATTCCAATATGTGCCCAAGGCAGGACTTTAACCCAAGAGTTTAGAGCTATCTATTACTCTAACTCTCTAACTACAGTAGTAGTAGCAAAAGCAAAATGACCCAGGGCCAAGGGTCATATAAATCAGTCAAAAGGCTCATGCTGACTTCCACAAACCTATTTCAACTTAGTAGGAAAGGGGCATTTTTATTAACATTTTCTGCTTTGCCTTAGTTTCTCCTGGCCTCAAACTGATCATGCTCTGACACTGTCAAGAAATATATATATATATATATTTTAAAGCAAAAGCACATATAGCAAGGGAAGTTTTCAAATTTGGGTTCGCCCCCAACAGAACAATTCAGCCCCAGCTGCTGGAGGTCTCCAGTCTTTGGCAAGGGTCTCTCCCTTTTTCTCCCTGTAGCAAATATTAATAGCTATGGGCCTCGATGAGTGTGGTTTTTAATAGAATCCAATTCCATTCCATTTAGAGAGGGGGAATATTTTTCTTGCTGACTCTGTATTTTGAGACTGGTCATGCCTGATGGACCAAATGCATTTTCTCTTCCTCTGCTGTCTGGCCTGTGTTTGGGCATGAGTATGGGTTTCAGGGAAGGCTGCCTCAGCTAAATCAAAGCTGTCTGCCAGCCAACTCTTCAGACCCCTTTGTCGTTCTTGATTCTCTGGCACTCAAGGACATTTTTAAGAAAAGCAGAGGGCAATGAAATGTAAGTCTATTTCTAGAATGTGTGATTTTCTTTAGGGGTAAAAACACAAACTGATAGCCTGGAATAAGTGGTTTCTTTAGTGTCGAGAGGAAACATAACACCCTTATGGGATCTAGGCACCTATGTGAGGAGACACAGTGAATAGAGCTCTAACCTTAGGAAAGACCTGAGTTTGAATCCTGCCTCAGGTGCTTACTATCTGTGTGGCCCTGGACAAATTAATTTACCTCTTCATCCTGTTTCCTCATATAAAAAATTGGGATAACAATAACACCTAAATCAAAGGGGTATGAGAAGGATCAAAAGAGGTAGCACGTGTCTAAAACATTTTAAAGCAACTTTCCTCTCTTCTCCTCTCTTTTCTTCTCCTTCTCTTTTCTCCTTCTTCTCTTCTCTCCTCCTCTCTCATCTTTCTCCTTTTCTCCTCTCCTCTCCCCCTCCTGTCCTCCTCTCCTCTTCTCATCTCTGTCTCCTCCTCTCCCCATCCTTCTCCTCTCTTCCTCTCCTCCCCTTCCCTCCTCTTCCTTCTCTTCTCTTCTCCTGTCCTTTCTTCCTGTTTCTTTCTTAGGATGAGCCTAAGCTGTGCCCTGGCTTAGCAGAGGACACAATCCTCGAAGGAGTAGTTCTGCTAATGCATTGCTGAGATGAATGTGAAAGGGCTGGTTAGCAATCCCAGCAAGTAACAATTGACATCTGCTGACCCTGGGAGCTAGGGCACCCTTTCCTACTAGGGATGTCCAGCTTCTGGACTCAATCCTGGAGTAATTTGGCCTCTAAAAACAATGGTCAAGATCTTTTATGTACCGGCCGCGCCGACTTTATGCCGGCCGTGCCGAACACTCCTCCTATAAGGAGCAGGCTGCCAGAGTCATACTTACTCATCAGTCTTCGGTCCTCAACCAGATAAACACACAGACAAGCCATCAGGAGGCGCCAACACCAGAGCTTTATTCAGAGGCCATCACAGCAAGCCATCACAGCAAGGCCAAGCAGGAAGGCCAGAGCAACAGAGCAGGAGCCAAGAGAGCGCAGTGATCTGACCACCTCGTTCCTTAAGTACCTACTTAGCCCCTCCTCCCCAGCCTGCTTACTAGCCAATGATTGTAGGGTCAGATACTGGAAGGGGCTGTCTGAGTTTAGCACACCAAGGGAGAGGGAGTGACGTAGGAGGCTAGGACCGGATACTGGAAGGAGGCGTCTGGGATTAGTGCATAGACAGAGTACATGACCTAGGAAGTCAGGAAGGACACAGGAAGGAGGCTCTGGGGTCAGTGCTACACAAAGGGACCCAGGAAGTCAGGAAGGTCACAGGAAGGAGGCGTCTGGGGTTGACGTTGCATATAGGGAGGGGACTAAGCAAAGGGAACTCGTCCTCTGCCGTCCCACTCCCACGTGGCACCGCCCCTTGCCTCAGGAGCACAAGCTCCGGCTACTTCCTTGCACCCAGCTTATCTCACATAGCACTGCCCACTGCCTCAGGGCTTCTCCGTACCCAGCCCATCCCAGTCCACCACGACTCCGCCTACCACAGCCCCTGCCTCGACTTCCAAATACCCAGATTCTACCCCAATCTTGCCACAACGCCCACCTGGTAGTTGCCAACATCAGACAGTCCCTCACACTTTTACGTTATCTTTTGCTCTTTATGTTCCTTCATAGAGCCCTAGGGAAAAATCACTTAAAAGTTTAGGGTTGGCTTATGTCTAGGGTATCCCCAAAATGGAGTAGAAAGGCACTCAGTGTACAATGTAGATTAGGTATAGTACAGTTATTTATTTCTTCCACACAAAAGAAATGCTTAAAACACAAAAGACTGACTAGCACATATTAACAAAAAGACTTAAATCATGAAATGTTAACCCACAACTACTATTATACTCTCCCTGGAAGCTGCTACTTTAAATACCTGCCTCAGTATCCCAAAGTCCTCCAGGTCTTAACTTATGTATACCTGGAAGTGTCTGGGAAGCCTGGCCATGTGCCAGAGCAGATGGTATGTGTGTGTGAGTGTGTGTGTGTGTGTGGGGGGGATAGGTCTTGATTACCCCCATTATAATACACAAATCAATCAACCAACAATCACTGATTAAGTGTCTACTCTGTGCTAGTTGCTGGGAATGAAAAGAACTGCTAGTCTTCATGGGGTGATGGGACCTGAACCCCTAAAAAGAAAAGACAGATGTCTTTGAAAGCAGCCCAGTCCCTGAATTTTGCCACACATTTTAGCAGCCCAGATAACTGGCGTCTTGCGAGGCATCTGGCCCATCCCAGCCCACCTAGATACTTAACAGTGCTTTCACAGTGGCTCTTGACCCATCCCAGATCACTTGCCTGCTTTCACTGTTGCACCTGGCCCACCCCAGGCTATTTACCACTCCTTAATCCCATCATCAAGAACTTCTCACTGCTTTTTTTAAAAATATAAGTATCAATCTCACTGCTATCAAGTTACAGATTCACTAGGAATCTCAAGTCAGCTCTACTGGCATTACAATAAACCTTGCTACTTTGACTGGAAGAAGGCTTCCAAGGCACTCAAGTGCTTGAATTCTTTCCAGCAGACCTCCCTGTACCTTGACATTTTGGGGTTCCCAGCAACCCCAAACCACATCAGTCTGAGAAAAGTATCATTCCAAAACTATTATATACGTGGTACATAATGCCAGGGTGACCTATCTTGTTAAAATTAAAATTAAGCTTGTTATTCAAAATTCACAAAAGGGAATAAGTGTAAAATAATATTTTAATGATGGTTTTTTGGAATAAATTTGTACTATTTATACTTCTAAAGTTTAATTAAAGCTTAAAATTGCACTACAACTTTTGGGACACCCTGTATAGTTATTTCAGATTTGTAAAAAACTTTCCTCAGGACAACCCCATGAAGTTGGTAGTATGTCTTATTATCTCCATTTTACAGAAAAAGAAACAAAGGTTCTGAGGAATTAAATGACTATAAGTTTCCTGAACTGGGAAACAAATTCATTTGTCTTCTGGGCCTGGAGTTAGGAAGAAATGAGTTCAAATGTGGCCTTAGACACTTATTAACTGGAAGAATTACCCATTCACATCTAAGAGCTCTTTGTTAACAAATTACTCTTCATTCTAGATCTCTTCTTCTCTTATTCCTGCCATTTTCTAGTTCTCATGGAAACCTAGCTTTCCATGTGTTGACAACAACACATTTCTTGGCATCCTCTCTAAGGCTGGCTGCTCCTTAAAACTCAGGGCCAGGAGGAGGAGCTGGCAAGCCGGCATGCCTCTTGGTCTCTATTGTCACTATTACTGGGTCAGAAAAGCTCTTTTTTCCTTCAAGGGGCTGGTCTGAAGGTACCCTGTGAAGGGAGCCTGGGGTTCCTGCAATGCTTGTCAGAAGGTCTAGCCCTTCTCCATCCAGTTCCCAGCTCACAGCTTGTAACCAGCAATTCCCTCTGCTACCATCACTCGGCATGTAAGATCCCTTTGTGATTATTGTTTGTTGATTACAAAAAAGCATTTGGTTCAGGAGAACAAAACCACTGCACAAGACCTGTTACAGCTAGGAGGTCCAGTGGACAGAGTACCAAAATTGGATAAAAGGCATGAATTCAGATCTGACCTCAGACACTTATTAGCTGTGTGACCCTGGACAAGTCACTTAACCTCTGTCTGCCTCAGCTTCCTCATCTTCAAAATGAAGGTGATAATAGCCTGCCTCCCAGGATTGTTATGAGCATAAAATAAGATATTTGTAGACTGCCTTAATATACTCTATAAATTCAATTATTATTATTATTATTAATTATTACATCAAGGTGATCCCTTGGAAGATATAACACTGCTCCTCCTTTAAAGTTCATTTCAGTCCTTGCAACTATCATTAATGAACCTTCAGATAATTCTCCTTCTTCCCCAATAAGTACAATGTCTGTATCAGTCTTCTTTCCATTCATCCCCGACTATATTACCATAATAATTCCTTTTAAGGAAATTCTATCAGAGATCTTTATAGTAAGATTTAGCTCCAAACACCTTGGCTTCCTAGTTTCCCAGCTTCCTAATTAGCCATGATTTCTCTTCATCTCAACCATGCACAGTAATGGTCATCATCTCTTAGACACAATCCTTATTCCCTCCTCCCTCTTCCATTACCTCCAACTCAAATGGATTTTCATCAGGTACCAGAATTCCTCATTACAACTGTGAGCTGAGGACTGTGTGGAGGAGGGCTAGACCTTCTGACAGGTATTGTAGAACCCCAGGTACCTCTTGGAAGGTTGGACCGACCACCCTCTGAATGAAAAAAGAGATTTTCTGGCCCGGCAACAGTGCCTCAAGCTTTCATCTCCTCTTCTTGCCTGTTAAGGTATACGACACAGGCTACCAAGTCACTACCACTCTGGGCCAGACTAGCAAGATAGATAGTGGGAGAATGTACCTGCTAATGTTATTCCTGAATAAAGACTGAGAGAAAGATGCGGGTGAGAATGGGGCCAGAGCATTATCCTTGATCTTGGCTAAGAGCCAGTACATTCCTCTGAACGGGAAGAGTTTAAAGGCAACTTTCCTGGTGGAGCTTTCTGCTTGGAGAAACTGACAGTCAGGATTGTGGAGGGATGTCTTCCTTCTTATATTCCATAATATGTAACTAGGAAACACTCCCATCTGACTCCTGTGGAATCTGGAAGAGGCCTTTTCTAAACGAATCGGTAGGGCAAGAAGGGGAGAGACTTGAAATCAGTACAAATGAAGAACATGCCCAGGAAATAAATTCACAGCTGGTATACTTGTCTAGTGGCTTATCTATTCTTACAGAATCTCTTCTCCTCAATGCTTTTACCTTGCTCCCCCACCCTGTCTAATTCACCCAACCTCAATGTCATGGGACCCTAGAGCAAACACATGAATCATGCCTTGAATCAATGGTTGCTCTCTAAATTTTGGCACCTTGAGAAAAGTCGCATTTTACTTCACCCTAGTTACAATTACTTGGTGATGAGAGTTGAATTTAGGTCTCTCCTGATCTGAGTTTCCAGAGTAGTGCTGATCTGTCTATGTAGATGGTATATCAGAAAATTCAGGGATAAGTTATGCAGTACCCGGTGGGTTCAACTTATCCACCCCACTTTTGTTTCTCTTTTCTCCCCTCCCAAACTCAGGGAGTCATTAATAAACTACAAACAAAGTCCCATAGTTTGTTTGCAGGTGGTAATGAATGAATGCAATGTGAAAAGAGGACAGAGGGACATAGAGTTAGCTTCCATTTTAGGTGGGTTTAGACTTTAGACTGTGATAGAGAACTTTGCAATGGGGAACATGATCAAGATTTAGCTGCAAATGATATTTGAGATAAATTCTGTTTGGCTTGTGTCCAGGCCAGTGCTGATGGGGCCAGGATACTAAGCAGGAATTTGTAGTTGTTATTTGTCCTTCATTCTTGAAGAGGACCGATGACATCACTTTCATGATGCCTCGACTAGTGAGTGAATTGGATTTAAGTGAGGCAGAACTGCCTCACTCTCTTCTTCAGTCATCAAAGTCCAACGGCAAGACAAAAGTCAAGATGACGGGTGATGGTTGGGATGCAATGGATGATCTTGGGTCTTTCTAAATTAAGGTTTTCCCTAGGGCTCAGTTTGTTTGAGGCAATGTTCATTCAATGACTAAGGGCTGGGTAAGAATTGAGACAAAAGATGGCCTAATTTGCCATCACAAAAATATCGTTTGTTGTTGTTTGTCCTTCATTTTCAAAGAGAACTATGATATCTGGGAGGTGATGCCATGACATGTAAGTGAATTGAATTTAAGTAAGGGAGGGCTATGCAAAGTCATCAACCTCACTTTCTCCTCCAAAGTCCTTTGGGTCCAGTGGTGAGATATAGATCAGGACAACTGGAGATGGCCCTCACAGGGTTGGAGTAGAAAGCCAAACAGGTCCCTTCAGATTGAGCGATTCTGCCTGTAATTCCTCTCCCCAGCAAGCCTGTCACTAGAGGCAGGGCTCAGTGGATTGGTCAGGCTGAAGGCATTGGTGGAAGCCAACTTAGACTACATCTTCCAGCTGGCCTGCTTTAGGCTATCAGTTCAAAGAATGTATAAGCCACCCAAGCTTTGAATTGATCACAAAAATATTCAGGGAGGGGAAGGCCCTCAAAGTTTCTGGCCAGAACAGAAAACAATTGCTATTTTCACCCACTCTAAGCCATCAAAACCTAAACAATGAACCACTGAGGTTTGGGCTGGGGGCTATTATTGGCCAAAATCACTCTGGCTTTCAAGCAGGAATTTGGAGCCATTTGAGAGGCTGTGAGATATGGGACTTGGGAGGAGCACTGAGCCTTGAATTAAAGGACTCGAGCTCTTGTTTCAGCTCCATCCTTTGTAATAGGTGACTAAATGTCATCACTTGGCCAAGTCTTGTTTGTAAGTACTCAAAGACACAAATGATCCGTGGTCTTAGCAATTTGGGTAATTGGTCCAATTCCCATATAGGTTGAAACCCATCCATATCTATCCATCCTGGGTTATTATTAACCACATTCTGCCATAAATTCTCCACAGTGGATCCACCTAAAATGCTCAGAGGACTTCCTTGTTTTCTTTTGACATCAGGTGGAGTGGAGCACATGGTCTGTCCAATTATTGTACCTTATCCTCACCAAGTGACCAGCACATCTTCCTTTTTTATCCTACATTCCCTAATGACATATATTAGTCCTGTTTTTCAAAGTCACTCATTGGTTCTACCTTGCAGCCTGCTCACAACTTGTCTATAAAATGGAGTTAATCCTGCTTCTCCTACCTCACAAGTTGCTTTGAAAATCATATAAATGTGTGTGAAAGTCCCTTGATGTGGGAAAGGATTAGAAGTTAGACTTCTACAACAGAACAAGGGAATTCTGAGGACTTCCATGATCTTGTGGATAGTCCCTCAACCAATCAGAAAGTGCCCCAAACATTCTGCAAACAACTAGTTCCCTAAGAAAGTGCCTTGGAGGCTAAACCAGTTGCAACCTGTTGGGGTCAAGGATGGGGCAAAGGCTTTTCTCCACTGTGCTTGCTTAATAAGCTTACTGAATATTAACTGACACACCCTGAGGGCGGAGATAGCCACCATTTTTGAACATGGGATGCATGAACTGGGAGGAGTTAACAGAACATGGAGGAACATGGGATGGGTGGTTCAGGAAGAGTGTAACTCAGATGAGCTGGTCCAATCCCAGGCTCAGATGGGAGGAGTATGGATTATACTAACCATTTCGAAGTTGATTCTACCTCTGTACCAGTGCGCAAGTGCCATTAGGGTGAAGTGTGCCCGCTTCTCATGAGAAGCGTAATAAAGGCTTTCCTTCTCTCACTCCTGTAGTAGACTTTTGTTTCAGATTTTTCTAACACTGAGAACTCTAATGTCTTATTTAAAAGTAATAACATGCACAAAATATCATTAATATCTCTCTGACTCAATTATAACCTCCTTCCTTCCCTCCTCTTCTATTCACCTTGGGCCAGGAGCCAGCATCTCTGGGGATTCTAAGATTGCTGCCTTTCTTCCACAATCAAAAATGATTAAAAACTTCATATTATCACCTTATTTTGGTGACGCAGAGTAGCTTTAAATGGATTTGGGGCACTGAATATGCAAGCCCATATGACTTAGCCCTCATTCTTTGTGCTCCATCCTCCCCTTCCCCCCACTTCACATTCCCCTTCCCCCAAAGGAACAATTACTACTTGGATCCCAAGATTTTTTTGTGGCTGGGAAAGTGGGACTAACAAAAAAAGGGAAGTGGTAGAGAGAAGGGAAGGAGGAGAGAAGGGAAGGAGGAGAGAAGGGAGGAAGGCAAGAAGAGAGGGAGAAATCATCAGCATCATTCCATCTTCTACTGGACTCGTCTCAAAGATGCTTTCAGTGAGTCTACAGAAGATGAATTTGCATCTCAACACTTTAATTTAATTACAAAAAAAATCAATCATTTTATCTACTTGCACAATAGTAGGTTGAACATGAAACATAAAAGCACAATAGTAGCAAGATAGTGTGACTTGTTCTAGGACTGTTTCTATCCGTACTTCATTGAACATAAAGATGAAAACATCATCGTCATCATCATCATCCATCATCATCATCAATAAGATCCATAATTATTGGCTCAGATGTCCCATAGTAGAGCATGAATTATTAGCAAGGCACTTTACCAGCTCAACAGAAAGCATCACATATCTATTACCAGAAGATGAGAACACCAATGACTCCTTCAAATATAAGTGAATTACACATTTAAGTACTTTATAAAATGCATTTACAGTATCATGAAAAAAAAAAATCTAGAAACACATAAGAAAACAACATATTGGCTGAGCAAAAATGTGTGCCAGAAAGTCCTAGGATCGTAAAAAGAAACTTATTTGTGATTCGGTAATTGTTGAACAAACCACATGAAAGTGCTGTAACATTTATACTGCCTTTTGTTGATAGATATTTTTAGAGCACATAATTTACAGGTCAAAAACGTACAGAAATACTTTTAGAACAAGCAGACATCACTTTGCTGAGTAAAGGCTGATAACAGGTAAATGCTATTGGATCTGTTGAATGTAATTTAAAGTGATTTACCATCAGATGGAGTCTATGAAACAGCTAATATCTAAAATGGAATAAGAAAGTGCTTCATGGATGACGTGTCAATTCCAATGTCACCAAGGAAGCATTAAATAAATGGTTGTTGTGTAGATATTTAGGGGGTGGGGTGGGGCAATGAAGGGGTTTAAGATAGCAATTCAGAAAAAGAACATTGCCACCAGAAATTACAGAATGGTTATTCTACAGAAGCTCAGACTCAGTGATCAGTGTAAATGATACAGGGAAATGGCATAGAAACTATGCCACACAACTATATAGACTGTAAAAATGTAGCACCTACTGAATACTTAGCAAGGCTTGATCTGGTGGCTAGAATTATGCATCAGAAGCTTGCTCAGTCTTTTGTAGCTTGGTAGATGACAAATTCTCATACTATAAATACAGGACCCGCACCCCTTCCTCCCCCCTCCCCGCACCAAAAAAAAAAGATCTTGGCAATCTAAGCCAATAACCTATTGGACATACCATTTTCACAGACCGAACTGTGGCCCACAATCACACGGACATAACAGCGATCCATAAAAACTTTAGACCAATTTTTAAACATAAATATCCTAATCTTCAATCTACATGGAACAACATGCTTTCAAAATTTAGAAATGCAGCAGATGAAATAAAATTCATGTGGGAACGGAATGGGGTATATAGCCTTCATCTTGTCTGCTACTGGAGTTGTCTCAAAGACACTTTCAGCGAGCCCATAGAAGATAAGCTTACCTTCCAATATTTTTATTCAATTACAAAGAACAAATATTTTATCCACCTGTGCAAGATTTCACAAAACATTAGATTTAAAAATACAGTAGCAGGCTAGTGGCTTGTCCCAGGACCCTTTCTCTCTGAACTGTATCCAAAAAGATGAGAATGAAATTCTTATTAGTAGTAATAATATTAATAATGATAGCTGGCATTTATGTAAAGCTTTAAGATTTGCAAAGCACTTTTTACATATATGTTATCTCAGTGGATTCTCACAGCAACCTCATGAGTTAAGTACTGTAGGTATTATTATCCCTATTTTTCAAACGAAGAAACTGAGGTTCGGAGAAGTTGAATGATTTACGCATGGTCACACAGCTAGTGAGTTTCAGGATTCTTAACTAGTTTCTGTGTCTGGGGCAAGTGGAGATGGGGAGAGCTCACTGGGGGTACAGCTTCCACAAGGGAACAAGAAGCATGCCTCTGGGACCATGTTATTTGCACTCTTTAAATTTTAGCCCACTGGAAAAAGTCCCAGTCACCTTGCCTTAGATATAGCTTTGAGCTATAATGTGATTTAAGTCCAGCTGTCTCCAGACTCCAAATCCTACATTCTTACCACTGCATTAAATTGCCTGGATTGGTTGCAAAGCTTGGTAATCCCACTGGCCCATGGGATTCATGACTCCTGAATCTCTCCTGTACCTAAGTACGGTGTGGTAAAAATAACTGATTGTCAACAGTCACTTCACACACTAAGAGTGCTGGATGAGAGAAACATGGATTTAGATTCCTGTCTCTGCCATTTACTGCCTGTGTGTCCTTGGACAAATCACTCAGACTATCTGGGCCTTGGTGTCCTCATCTCTTAAATAAAGGTGTTAGGTTAGATCAACTAATCCAAGTGTCTTCCAACTCCAAGTCTATGATACTACAAAACCTGGGATCATGCTGGATACTTTTTTTTGTTATCAGCAAGCACTCATTCAGGACTTGACTGTGTTCCTGTGCCACACATCTTCAACTAATCAAGTTCTGAATGAGCATTTAGTGATAGGAAGAAGTATCAGCAGAAAGAAGTCAGGAGAACTGGGCTCTAATTAGGTTTTGCGCTGAGCTAGCTGTGACCTTAGACAAGTCCACCCTCTCTGAGTTTCCCTTGTGAAATGAAGCAACTGGGTTAAGATGATCTTTGAGGTCACTTCCATTTTTATGACTTTTCAACATGCCCAGAAAATGGGCTGGAACTTTCTACCTGACTTAGTTCTCTTCAGGTGATTCACACATAGGTCCTAATATACTTAATAGAGAAGGGGGGGGTATGCAATTGAGGACATCATATGGATTTTGGCAGATTTTTTCCAGTGATATGTGGTGGTCTTAGAACTAGTGGGCCAGGTATAGTGAATGCTCACCCCTGAGAGCAACCCAGGCATTTGCTTAGAGACCATGGTTCTATCCTTTGTGCAGATGGAGAATAGAAATGACAGCAGACCACTCCCTCTTTTAGCAGAGGGCTAATATCTTGGGACTTTGCTTTGAACTGGGTCCTTTCTTTTTGAGGCTGTCCACCAGGATAGCGAGTGGGAAGAAGAAGCAGTGGGGTGTGATGGAAAGAGGCTGCACCTCAAATCAGAAGGCAATGAATCAGTCAACAGCCATTTATTAAGTACTTCCTGGCTAAGTGCTTAGGAACCAAAGAAAAAGCTGGCTGTGACACTTCTTAGTTATGTGACCTTCCCCCACCCCATCTCTTAGAATCCTTTTCTATTGCTGCTGTTGTTGTTGTTAGGTCATATCAGACTCTTCGTGACCACGTTTTGGGGTTTTCTTGGCAAAGATAATGGAACGGTCTGCCATTTCCTTGTCCAGCTCATTTTACAGATGAGGAAACTAAGGCAAAAAGAGTTAAGTAATTTGCCCAGGGTCACACAGCTAGTAAGTGTCTGAGGCCAAATTTGAACTCAGGAAGATGAGCCTTCTTGACTCTGGGGTTGTCACTCTATCCACTGCACTACTCAGCCACCCCTCTTAGAATCCTAGCCTTCTTCAAAGCTCAGCCCAAGTACCCCCTCCTCCTACATGTGATCTTTCCAGATTCCCTCTACTGCTAGGACCTACCCTACCAAAATTTCCTTGCATTTGAGGATGGGAAAAGTTTTATAAGTGTCTCTGTATCCCCAACAGCACTTAGCAAATGCTTACTGATTGATTTACCTCACAGATATTTCATCTTGATGATTCCCAATTTTCTCATCTGTCAAACAGAGATAACAGTCCTTGCACTACCTATCTTACAGGATCTTTGTGAGGAAAGTGCTTTGTAAACTGTAAAGTGCAGTATAACCATGAACTACTGTTAAGCTTGAGCTAAGGAGAATCAAAGATGAGACTCAATCTCCATGCCTTTGTTTGGCTTGATCATGGCTTAACGTAATGGTTCTCAAAGTATGTTCCATGGACCCATGAGGGGCCCCATGATCCTTTCAGGACTTCCTTGAGGGCAAAATTACTTTCATACTAATACTAAAATGTTATTTGCCTACTAAAATACTCCTTCCTTTTCCAACTACATATCTGTGTGAGGCCAGATTTCCTTCATAAACCTCAACCAAAACAACCTATCACAATAGATTGAATGCAAAAGCCGATGTGAAAACCTAGTAGTTTTCTATTAAGTTAGACATTAAAGAGATTTGTAAAAACATGTAATACAATGCCACTCTTCTCAGTTAATTTTTTTTTGTTTTGGAAAATAGTATTTTTCATAAAAATCTGTCATTTATGTTACTGTATAATGGGTTTATTACTATTTTTAATGAATAAATATTTTAAAATTTTATCTATTTGTACTCTTCTAATACAGTAAATTATGATAGCTATAACCCACATAAACAAAAGCTCTTTGGGGTCTTCAATAATTTTTAAGAAGGTAAAGGTGTCCTGAGGCCAAAATGTTTGAGAATCGGTGGGCTATAAAGATGATTAGGAAAGACAGAACTGATATCAGTGTCAATGGAAAAACATATCATATAGCAGGTTTTATGAAATGGTTGTCCTTGAGATGGGCAGGATCAATAATACAATGGAATCTAAGATGTGGGATCCAAAGAGATTTCAGCTGGATAGAATGTTGGGCTGAAGCTAAGATGTAATTTAATAAGGGTAAGCGTAATGTCCTGACATTGGGCTCAGAAAAACCAACTGTGCAACTACAAGGTGAGGAAGATAAGCCCAGAAAGCAATCCATGTGACAAAGACCTGGCAATTTTTAGTAGACTACGAGTGATGGAGAAGTCAGCAGTGTGCTTGGCTGCCAGAAAAGCTAACACAATCCGAGGGTGTGATGTCCAGATGTAAGAAGGGAGAACGACGTTGTGTTGAGTCCTGTTCAGAACACATCTGGAACAGTGAGCCCAGCTCTGAACACCCTAGTTTAAGGAAAGCACGGTCAAAGTGTAAAATGCTTTGAGGAGGGTGACCAGGATGATGAGGATACTTAGAAACCCTGCCAGGGGATATTTAGCCTAGAGAAGACACAACTTGGTGGTAGACATTGAAGGGTTATTATATGAGAGAGAGATTCAATTTGCTTTATTTGGCCTATGATCAAGCCCCATGGACAGAAGTAGGAAGGAGACAGATTTTTGTCTCAAAATAAGAGAAAATTTCCTAACAATTATAGCTATCCAAAAATGGACTCATCGCTCCACTGAAGTCTATCTACCCAACCTTGACTAGGTTATACTTAGGTTAAGGCAGGGAAGAATGCAAGCTCCTTGAGGGCAGGGACTATTTTTATTTTGTCTTTGTGTCTCCAGCACCTAAAACAGTCCTAGAACACAGGAGGTACTTTACATAAATGCTTGTTGGATTGGATTGGGAGTATACATGCTGGGGGTAGACACCTCTGCAGAGGACACACAGTACAGAGTACAAGCAACTGCACAGGGCACTAAGCAAATGGTCAGCTGCTCTGAAGGTCATCCAATGCTATGTGAGTACATCCTTCACTCCACGTATGGGGTGAGGGGTGGGAAAACGGTTAGGGGGGCTATTTCAAAAAGAAATGACAGGAATTATCACCTATTAATTTATTTTTATTTGCACTTCATTAGTCCATAGTTTTATCCCCTGATTTATACAAAGCCTTTTCAGCTTTTGCATCACTGTCCCCCTTCCCTCACCGTTTCCCTTGCCCTGATCTTCCCATACCTGCTCCTGTCTGCCATCAAAGTTACTATGTGGAAATAGGATGTAAGTTCACTGAGAAGGCATTTAGTAGGGGCTTCAGTGGTGGATGAGCTTGTAACCGAGTCCTAGAACCCCAAATGGAGATTTGGGATTGGGGGCACACAGAATGCAACAGGAGCCAAGAATAGGAGTGTGGGAGGGGGAGGGAAGTTGATGTGCACATCTATGTCCCTCTAGGAGGGGGTTGGGGTCACCAGCTCTTTCTGTGGCCATCTTCCAGATGTGTCTGTTAGGACTGGGTTGGGATGGCTTAGTCCATCAGGGAGGTGATTAGAAGGGACAAGCTTACAGACTCAAGGTGAAGACTCAAGACTTTAAGATGAATTGCCTTCCAGGCATGATCCCGGCAGTGGAAACCACCAGCTAAGCCTTTTCCAACTCTGACACAAATCTCCTCTTCAGGCTTCTTCTCATCAAGGGAACTTTGACCATTTTCTGGCAACTGGCCAGGTTCTAAGCTGGCTTCTCTTGCTCTCTCTCTTTCTCTTCATACTGGGAGTAAACAAAGAGTTAAGGGGGCTTTCGAAGGAAGATGGGAGAGGGGCAGGAAAGGGACCAAACCCAGGAAGGGGAAATCCACCTGCTGGGCCCCTGGAAGCACAATGTCCACCATGGGTCCATCTCTGAAGGAAGCTTCCTGGTTACAAGGCTTCTTTCTCTCTCTGGGAACATCTGCTGAGTTTCATCTCTGTCAGTTGGATATATCGTATCACATTGGTATCTGTAGGAAAAGGAAAGACACGTGTGAGCTAATACCAGATAAGGGAAAATTGTTGGCCTTTTCCCAGGCCCAAACAAACTGGGTCTATACAAAGTGGACAGACTAGAACCAACCAGTTTTGCTGATCCAAGACTGATTATTCTGTGACCATCTGGCTAATGTTTTGTGAAGGGAGCCAGAAGGTTTTTTCTGAACTGGGGCCTGATGTACTTGGCTGTAGACCTAGGTGAGGACAGACGACAGAGAGAGAGAGAGAGAGAGAGAGAGAGAGAGAGAGAGAGAGAGAGAGCAGCTTTTCTCCATAATGAGACTCAGTCCCTGGCCAATAAGCCTATAAGGAGCAGAAGGAAAGGTGAGGAATGAAGGCGAGGGGCACAAAACTTTCATCTCTAGCATTACTTTATCCTTATAACCAGGGCTGGCCTGACAAATTCCATGAAGCAGGCTGGACAGATTCCTACAATGCCGGACCACTGGGCAGAGTTTCCTATAGACAGCTGGCAAGACATCCCACTGGGTAACAAAAGGAACTAGGACACATTCAAATACACCCTTTACATGTAGACTATCAGCTATAGCCAGTATGACAAAATAAGTACACAAGGTACACAACACATACTGGACTGAGGGTCCAGCACTGTGTTAGAAGCATAGGCAGTCCCTGCCCTCAGGGAGGTTATGGTCTGACTGGAAAACAAGGTACAGATAAATGAAGCTGTTATAATGCAAAACAATATGTGATTCTGTTGATGTAACTGTGAATTAATTGATGCAAGCATTTTAGAAAGCAATTTGGAATTATATCCTATTGTTAGGCATATATGCCAAGGAAGGGTGTGTGTATACACATGCATGTGAGAAAGAACATGAAAGGAAGAGAGAGAGGGAGAGGGAGATAGGGAGGGAGAGAAGAAGAGGGAGAGAAGGAAAGAGAGAGAGAGGGAGAGAGGGAAGGAGGAAGGGAGGGGGAGAGAGAGAGAGTGAGAGAGAGAGAGAGGTAGGCAGGTAACTAGGGGGTACAGTGGATAGAGTATTGGTCCTGGAGTCAGAAAGACTCACCTTTCTAAGTTCAAATCCAGTCTCAGACACTTACTAGCTGTGTGACCCTGGGCAAGTCACTTAACCCTGTTTGACTAAGTTTCCTCATCTGTAAAATGAGCTGGAGAAGGAAATGTCAAAACAGTATAGTTTCTTTGCAAGAAAACTCCAAAATGGGGTCACAAAGAGTTGGACATGAGTAAAAATGACATATATGTATATATGTATGTATGTGTATACATATATACACACACATATATGTGTGTGTGTGTATATATATATCCTTCATTTCCTCTGAATGTCTAGCCCATGAGTTAATGCAGCAGTTCTCAAAGTATGTTCCATAGACTCATGGGAGTCCCTGTGACCCTTTCAGCAGGTCCTGAAGAGATTCAATACATTTTATGACTATATCTGGGAGAGATATATCTTTTGTTTTATCATCACCTATATTACCCAATGTATTTCCCCCTCCTCTTTCCAGAGAATCATCCCTTGTAACAAAGAGAAAAAGAAAGAGGAAAAAAAGTTTAGCAAAACAAATCAATATACTGGCCAAATCTGACAAGTATTCTACGTGCAAAGTACTGTCATACATATACAGATAAATATACAAACACACTAATATATTTATAGCAATGTTTTTGCAGTAACAAAGAACTGGAAACAAAGGATCACAGAATCCCAGAATTGGAGAGTTGGCAGGGGTTTCAAGCAGAGGTTTGGTTCAACACAAACCCTAAAGAAATTCCCACTCCAATATAGCTAACAACTACTCACTCAGCCTCTGGTGACTGAGCTTCTGACTTTCCAGACCTCAGCAAGCACCATGGATGGCTCAGCTGCAATCTTCCCCTGGGACTTCCCTCAGCACTCAGGGCCTCCTCATCCTGAAATATCCATCTACCCCTGAGACCTTCTCACCCTAGAACATTCCTCTGCCATGCTCCCCCCCTCTCTCATTAGTAAATTCCTCCATTTTGGGGAGAGGCCGAGGACAGCCAAACTTCATTCCCCTCTCGGCTCTGATTCTGACTTTCTGGACTCCCAAGACAAAACTCTTGTGGGAAGGTATCTATCTACTCTACCCTCTTTTCAACTCTTTTTTGTGTGTTGTCTTTCCCAGTTGTAAGCTCCTTGAGGGCAGGGGTTGTCTTTTTACTTGTATTTGTATCCCCAGCATTTAGCACAGGGCTTGGCACATAGCACACAGTAAGTGCTTAACAAGTGGTTATTGCCTTGCAGACCTCCAAGAAGGCAGAACCCACTACCTCTTGAGGTAACCCTTTTTATTTTTGGATGTCTCTGTTAGGAAGTTTTTCTGGACAGCATACTATGTCTGTATTTTTGTCATTTCCATCTGTTGCTCCTGATTCTTCTTCCTGGAGATAAGCAGAATAAGTCTGTGCCCTCTGCCACATAACAGGCCTTCTTTAACTCAAACCCCAAAACAGCTTGCATGAAATGTTTTATAGAAACTGCCTAAAGACGAAAGTAACCTGGGAGAATGTGGCTCAAGCTGTTGGGGGGCGTGGGTGGGGAAGTAACGTTTGTGCTTTTGTTCTTGCACTTTCTTCTAATATCTTGCAATATCTTACAACACCTATGTAAAAGCTTAAAATATATATGTGCACGTACACACATATTACTATATCTAGTTAACTAGCTATGGAGGGAGGGAAGAGGAGGGAAGGCATACCTTCCACATGCTATTTGTCTTTTCCAGGTCAAATATGCCCAGTTCTTTTAACTAGCCCTCATGGGCAACAAGGAGGTAGAGTGGTTAGACCACCAGCCCTGGAGTCAGGAGGACTTGAGGTCAAATCTGGCCTCAGACACTTACTAGCTGTGTGACCCTGAGCAAGTCACTTAGCTCTGTTGGCCTCAGTTTCCTCATCGGTAAAATGAGCTGAAGAAGGAAATGGCAAATGACTCCAAAATCTCTGCCAAGGAAACTCCAAATGGGGTCACAGAGAGCCAGACACAACTGAAATCACTCAACAACAACAACAAAAATCCTTATGTGATAAGGACTTAGGTCCCTTCACCATCTTGAATGTGCTCCAACTTAGCAATGCCCTTATTACCCCGTGGAATCCAGAATTGAAATACCATACCCTAGCTGTGCTCTTACTAGGACAAAGCATAAAGGGACGATCGCCTACCTCTTCATTCCTGGGAGTGGGATGTCTCTCTAAATAAGGTCCAGAATCACATTAGGTTTTTTTGGCTGCCATATTACATTGCTGACTCAGACTGAGTTTGCAGTCCACTAAATCCCCCAAATCTTTTCCAGACAAACTGCTGTCTAACTATGCCTTCCCCATCTTGGACTTGTTAAGTTGGTTTTAATGCACACAAGCATAAGACCACACTTATTTCTACTGAATTCTTCTTATTAGATTCAGCTCAAACACTTGTTGATATTTTTTTGGAGACCCTTACTCTTATCCAATGTGCCAGTTATCCCTCTTAACTTTGTGATAGCTTTGATAAGCACTCCATCTATACACCTTTATCCAAGGCACTGATAAAAATGTTAAAAACAATATAGGGTCAAGAGCAAATCTCACTGGAGATCAACAGCTCTGCTGACATTAAACTACCTACTGTGTGCCAGGCACTGTGCTAAGTGATTTACAAGTACTATCTCATTTGTTCCTCACAACAACTCTGAGAGGTGGGTGCTATTATTATCATTCCCATTTTACGGTTGAGAAAACTGAGGCAAACATAAGTTAAGTGATTTGCCCAGGGTCACACAATGTCAGAAGCCAGATCTGAACTCAAGTCTTTCTGACTCCAGGTCTGATGCTCTATCTATTGCACCATCTATATGTCTCAAGGGAAACCTCAGAGTTGTTTTGACTTGTATTTCACTTATTATTAGTGATTTGAAGCAAATTTCATAGTTTGAAAATCTTCTTTTGAAAAGTGGTCATATTCTTTGACCACTTATCCATTGGGAATGACTCTTAGTCACATTTTTGTGCTAATTTATTTTATATTCTGGATATCTAAGCCCTGTCAGAAATGCAAAACTATTTTTCCTCCAGTTGACAATTTCTCTTTCTATCTAACTTCATTGATTTTCTTCGTTTAAAAGTTTTTCAATTCACATAATCAAAATTATTTATTTTCTCTTTTGTGATCTCCTCTATCCTTTTTTTTTTTTGGTTTAGAATTTCTCCCCATAACTCTGACTATAATAACATAAGTGGAAAGAATAATAGTGACATAATAATAAAAAATTACTGTTGTGCAACCATATTGACCAAGTTTGGTCCCAAAAAGGAAAAATAAGAATATGCCTCTCTACCTCTCCCTTATTTGCAGGGGGCGGTGGGGAAAGTATTATGTGTGTGGAATACTTGTCAGACTTAGCTGTTATGTCCATTTGTTTTACTGAACTATTTTTTTTCTGTCTCTTTTTTTGTTACAAGGGGTGAATGTTTGAGAAGAGGAGGGGAAATTACATTGGGAAATGTAGGTGATAAAAAAGCAAAAGCTATCAATACAAATTTTAAAATATTCTTCTCCAGGTATAGTCATAAAAGGTACTGGATCTCATTATTTTCTATATTGTTCTTTAGTATTCAGATCATGTATCTTTTTTGAGTTTGTTTAGTGTATATGGTATAAAGGCTGGTCTAAACCCCAAAAGCTTCCTAGTTTCCCCAGAAGCATTTGCTAAATAGGGATTTTATTCCCAAACAGTTTATGTTCTCAGGTTTATTGAAGATAAAGTTGTTGAATTTTATTGTTTTTATTCTTGCCCATCTAGTCTGTCCTATTGATCTACTTTTGTAATTTTTAACCAGTACCAAATAATTTTGCTATTATTGCTTTATAATGTAATTTGAGGTCTGGGAGTACTTTTTATTCTTCTTTCTCTTCAAAAAAATTACTCACCTTGAGCTTCTCAACCTCTTGCTCTACCAAATTAATTTTGTTTTCATTTTGTCTAGTTTTAAAAATATACCCTTGGGTAGTTTATGTGACCTATCATTCAGTTTGCAATTAATTTAGGTAGCATCATAAATTGTATTATATTGGTGTAGCCCAACCATGGACAGTTAATATAGCTCCAATTATCTATATCATTATTTCTTTAAAGAGTGTATTTCTATATCTTCATAGATTGATTCCAAGATATTTTGTGAATTTTTTAGTTATCCTGAATTGGACTTTTCTCTCTGTTATTTCCTCCTGGTGACTTTGTTATTGCCATATGGAAATGCTGATGGTTTTTGTGGATTTCTTTTGTATATATATATCAATATAACTATTAAAGCTATTAATTTTTTTCAGTCAGTTTCTTTGCTGATTCTCCAGGGTTTTCTAAACAAAACACCGTGTTACCTGCAAATAGGGTTATAATTTTTTTCTCCTCTTCATCAATATTTGTGCCTCTTAATTTCTTTTCATTGTGTTCTTTCTATCATTAGGATTTCTAGAATGATATCAAATAATAATGGGAAAAGGAAGCATTCTTGCTTTATTTCTATACTTATTAGAAAATCTTTTAGTGTTTCCCATTATAAATAATTCTAAGTTATAATTTTATATACACATGTTTGTATAATAGTTTAAATAGCCCTTCTATGATTTTTTTTAGGGTTTTTAGTAAAAATGAATGTTGTAGAGGCAGTTAGGTGGATAGAGTGGCTAGAATACTGCACCTAGAAAGAGGAAGATGTGAGTTCAAATCTGACCTCAGACACTTACTGGCAGAGTGACCCTGGGCAAGTCACTTAACCTCTATTTGACTCAGTTTCCTCCATTGTAAAATGAGTATAATAACAATACCTACTTTGCAGGGTTGTTGTGAGAATCAAATGAGATACTTGGTAAAGCACTTGGCATGATGCCTGGCTAGTAGTTGGTGCTATATAAATCCTAATTCTCTTCCCCTTTTATGAAAAGCCTTTCTTCATTTATTGATATAATCATGTTTTGGGGGGGATGGTTTTATTTTTATTGTGATTAATTATGTTAATTGTTCTCTTAAAGTTGAACCATCTCTGGTATAAACTTGTTATAATGAATGCTTTCCTTCCCCTTTGGCTATATTGCTGTATATGATTTTATTTAAAATTTTTACTCTAACATCCACTAGGGAAAAAAGGCAGTATGGCATATTGGATATAGAGCTGGCCTTAAAGTCAGGAAGATTTGGGTTCAAGTCTTGTCTCTAACACATACTGGCTGTGTGAACTTGGACAATTCATTTACTCTTTCAGTTTCCCCAGGCAACTCTCTAACACTTTTAAGTTGAAGATAAGAAGCTGATCCTGCTTTGATTACTTGGAGCTATCTACAACAATTAATTAGTGAGACTGGCCTAAATTTTTCTTTTTTTGCTTTGTCCTTCCCTGGTTTAGGTAAGAGGACTATATTAAAAATATCAAGTGTTTTCTCTCTCAAGGTGGAAAATAATTTGTATAGCATGGGTATTAATTACTCTTTAATTGTTTGCTCTAAGTTGTCTCTAAATTCATCTGGACTAGGATTTTATTTTATTTTTCTTTTAGGTCCTTTGTGTCTTGTTCAATGTCACTTTTTTGATTGGGTTACATAAGATCCATATTTCATGCTCTGTTAATTTTGGCATTTTATATTTCTGTAGGTAATCCTCCATTTCTTTTAAATTCTGTTTGGCTAATATATAATTGTGAAAAGTAGGTTCTGATCATTTTCTTTATTTCTTCTCTGTTGTGATTTCACTGTGTTCTTTTTGACTTGGGTAATTTGTTTTTCTTCTTTCTTTTAAAATTAGGTTAGCAAAAAGTTTATCAGTTCTGTTAGTCTTCAAAGAATCAGGTTTTAGCTTTGCTTATCATTTTTATAGTCTTTTTGTTTACTGTGTACTTACTCTAATTTTTAAGATTTTCTTTCCTGTGCTAATTTTGGATTTTTTATTGTTGATGTTCTAGTTTAAACAAATTAAAATGTACTTTATTTGATATATTTTATTTTTGTATACCATTTTCCCTTATATACCTCTTCCTGACCCACTCTTAGCAACATCCCATTAGTTTTGCTTTAATTACACACTCAGTTCATTAATTCTCTTTTTTTCCTATTTTTAATGTATATTTTCAGAGAAATAACTCTTTCCTCTAAGGTCTGTTGTGGTGGCCTCTTGGAGATTTTGTTATTTTGTCTAATTGCTTTCATTCTCTTTCACGGTTATTAATTTTTTATGTTTTGTTCTTTGGTCTAATCATTATGTATGATGTCATTATCAAGTCTACATTTTGATCTACCTCTGTTTTCTCCATTCTATTCCAACAATCTTGGCACAGTTTTAAGCTTTTGTCACCTACAGTTTATACTAATATGATAAATATTACATCAATATGGTGAAATTTATGATATTACCTAAATTACCAAGAGGGTAGTTTATAAAGCTAAACAAAACAAAGTTACTAAAGCTTAAAACTGCACTAAGATCTTTTGGGATACCCTGTATTTCATTGCATTATAGTATATGAAAGATGTGCTTAGTATTTCTGTTTCTTTTATATTTATTTATAATTTCTCTGCCCTAGCATTCTTCAATGCTCCCATCCAAAAGATGGCATAAGTTTTTCGACTCCAACTTCTCTAAAATTCTGTATTTTCCTTTTTGTTTATCTTTCTGTTAGATTATTACAGTTCCAAGAAAAGCACTAAAATCTCTTACAATTATTATGTTATTGCCTATGGCTTTTTCAAATTCAGCTAACTTCCTTTATGAATTTAGATGTAATACCATTTGATGCCCACATATTTAGTACTGATATTGTTTTATTTTCTATGGTTCTTTTAAACATGATGTAGTTACTATATTTGCCTTGGCATTTGACATGAAATTTTACTTCTATTCTGTCTAATGTGATTGTTACTCATGGGTTTTTGTTTTTGGAACCATATGATGCATAGAAAATTTCGTTCCAGTCTCTTAATTTTATTTTGTATATTTATTTTGATGTGAATTTCTTGTGTACAGAAGAATGTTGGATTTTGTTTTCTTATCCATTCTGCCATTCTCGTTTTATTGGATTAATCTATTTACATTGAGGGTTATGATTATTAGGCTTGTGTTTTTCTCCAATTATTTCTTTTGTACTGGTCTCTCTTTTAAATTCAGTACTTGACCTCATGACTAGTTTTGCTTATATTACCTTGATGTTATTCTGTTCCCACAGGCTGTCTCCCAGTTTTCATTTACTTGAGGTAACTCCAATTCCTTGAATTTACTTAAATTGATAATTTCGTCAACTTTATTTTTATTTACTTCTCATATTTCGTGCTTTTTCTTTCTCCACCTAATTAAATATGAGGTAGAAAATTAAATCTTTTCTCTTTTCCCTTCGACTTATCTCCAATCTCTTATTTAAGTAGCATCCTTTTACTCCACCCTCTTTTAAAAGGTTTTCCTTTGTTTCATCCTTATTTCCTTTCCTTTCTTTTCTAGTCTAAATTTTGTCATTCTATTTTTTCTATATTCTGTGTCCATAATGAGTATGGACCTTCTGATTGATCAAATTTTAGCTCTCTCATAGCTTACTTCTATTTTATTATATTCATGTATCTTACCCCCATTCTTCCTATTTTCTGTCACACTTCACTCTTAAATGGTCAGCTCCTTAAGGAGGCAGTATCCAATGAAAGTGGTGATATTTGTTGAGATTCACTCTCTGTTCCAGACTGAAGTCCTTGCCTTTACATGATCAACTCATCTCTCCTAGGGCCTGATTATCTCACATCTAGTTCTATGTTAGTACTCTGGGAACTGGTTGCCAGTGGGAACTCAAAAATCCCTTCTCCTGGGGTTGGGGATGCAGTCCTGTACAACTTTTTATGAGATAAGGTTGTTTTGTAATATGCAAATTCTCCTAAGATGAAACATTATAAGGTTCCGTCCCCTTCCCAGCTTTATTCATGAAAAGCCTCCTCACTCTACAACTCACCTTGCTCTCTTCTAGAAGGACAAGTGGGGTCTTTGTATTGAGAGGATGGGAGAGAAATTGTCTGAGAAGAAGCTGAGGCAAAGATGGGGGCCCATGTGTTCAATGTCATAAAGAAATGACACTGAAAGGAAAAATAATGCCAAGGATTCTGGCTAGCAATCAACCAGCCAATGCCAGGGGAAGTATGAGCCCTTCTGACTTTCTATTCATTTCAGATCCTAAATTATACTCCTTGGCCTAAATTGAGCTCTTGATGTCATCTGTACCCAGAATCTACTTTCTATGCCTTGGATCTGGCAGGATTAGAGTACTTTCAGGGGGGTCCGCCTCTTTATTTTGTGAGGCAAAATTCAAATGGACACTGCTTTGCCGGCTGAAACAATGGCTGTGGGGAACTAAGCGGGATTTCCAGTATCTGAGGAAGCATAGTGTTTGGGCTTGCTGTGCGCTTGGTAGCTGTTTTATATGCTTACTATGACTATTCTATTTGCATACTATGGTTATTATTTAATGTTTATTTTCTTAGTGATTCTTTGCCAAGAGGAAATGCCACTTACATTAACCATGTATGCCTGTCTGTTCCTGCATGAAGCCCATTCCATTATGCCAAGGTCACATGACTAATGGCAAGTGAAGTAAGTCAGCTCAAACGGTGGAATGGTTTCCCATGGATGAACGGAATGATGACAAAATAGAGATGTCCATGGAGAGGACGACAGTCAAAAGTTAATTTTTATCCGCTAGACCCACACATTCACAGATCCCTTGATAAACAGGCACCATGTTATCAAGAGAAATGAGAGTCTGGCTAATTCATACCATAGAAAACATTGCTTTTACTGGGCATTTCCACCCCAGCTGGGCATGAAGTGAGCATATGCAAATTACTATCAATGCCACCTGGTAGTTAAACTCAAAAATCTTCAGGAGGTTCCCCATCATCTAAAAAATATAGTCCAATCTTCTTTGCCCAGCATTCACGGCCCTTCTCAATCTGGTGCTGCCTTTATTTTCCAGCCTCATGTCTTATTACAGGAGTACCCAGGTGATGCAGTGGGTAAAGATCTTGACCTGGGGTCAGAAAGACCTGAGTTCAAACATAGCCTCAGATACTTCAGTAGCTGTGTGATCCTGGGTAAGTCATTTAACCTCTGCCTGCCTCAGTTTCCTCATCTATAACATGGGAACAATAATAGCAGCTATCTCCCAGGATTTTTGTGAGAATCAAATGAGATATCTGTAGACAGCTTTATAAATCTTAAAGCGCTATATAAATGCTATCTGTCATCATCATCATCATTACATTACTCCTCTCCACGTACTCCAACCAAATGGGAAAACTCCTTTTCTACCCCCTGAAAATACAATGCATTTCCTTGACTCTGTGCCCTCAGTCCACTGTAACCCCTATGCCCTCTCCCCCTTTGCTTGTTGAATTCCTACCCATCCTTTAAAGTCTAACTCAAATGCTACTTCCTTCATAAAACCTTGCATAATACTTTTCATCTGTAATAACCTTTTCCTTCCAACCTCACAAGCATTTTGTCTCACAATTCTCCATTGTACTTTTCACAAGTTCTTTATGATTGAATGAGATGATACATGTTAAATGGTTTGTAAACCTTGAAGCATTATACATGTTAACTATTATTATTGCTGTTGTTTTATTATTTCTCCCAATTTAGACTAGAAACTCCATGAGAGCAAGGACCACAGCTCATCTAATAATAACAATGACAACAACAATGATAACAACAACAACAACAACGATGATGATACCTAGCATTTACTTTGTACCAATTGCGTGCCAGGCACTGGGCTAAGCACTTCACAAATATGATTTCATTTTATCCTCAGAACAACCCTGGAAGGTAGATGCTATTATCATCCTCATTTTACAGTTGGGGAAACTGAAGGAAACAGAGTTTGTTTATTTTTTTTTACTTGTCCAATATCACACAGCTAGTAAGTGTCTGAGGTCGCATTTGAACTCGGGTTTTCTTGATTCTAAGCTCAAATCTAAACTTTGTATGTCCTCTAGCATCTAACTCAGTGCTATTCCACACACAGCAATTACCAAATAAATGCTTACTGAATTAAATTTAATTGTCCAATACTTGCTGCCTCCTACCCTTGTCAAGAGGACAACCTCTCAGGATTGCAGAGATCCCCCTTTTCAACTGCAGCATTCATTCTAACAAGAGTTATATAAAATTCTTGTGTCTCCTGATCTTTGTTCTCTGTGCTGGAGAAGGGAGGAGGCGAGCAATGCAGCTGGCCTGCCCTTGCCCCTGACCCCTGATCTCTCTTTGGCAGCTGTCTGCAGAGTCCACTTCTGTGAGATGAGGGGGTTGGACTATAGCTCTCCTAGGTCTCTTCCCATCTCTGACATTCAATGGCTCCACTAGGCACCCCTTTCAGAACAGAGGGAGCCTGTGTGAAGGAATTCCTGCATGCCCTTTACAAAAGTACTCACTCAGAACTGCAGCTGGGCTCTGATGACGTATTCCTGGAGCATGAGGAAGACTGGAATGGCCAGTAGTGGATGGCATGAGACCATACTGAAGCAGCCGGGGCCTGGATGAAGACAACTGAGGCCCTTGGAGATTTCATGAAATTGATGACTTTTTTTAAACCCTTTAATTTAGTTCTACCTTCCTTTCCTTTGGAAAAAAAGTTGTTTGGATATACAGAAACTTTCTACCAGACCCCACTACAAAACACATTTTGTGCTATATAGTATATTAACTGAAAAGAGCACTGTGTCCTTTGATTTCGATTTTTGTTAGTGTAAGGAACTCCCATTGTGTAATTCCATCCATCAATGCAGATGTCAACTTTCCTGCAAATTATAGTCTTAAAGAGGTATTTTAGACATTAAGAGGGTAAATGATTTATTTGCCCATGATCATCAAGCTAATATTGCTCAAGTCAGAGCATCTGCATTCAAATCCTACCTTTGACACTATCTATAACACTTTGTCACTTAATCTCTCTGAGTATCCGTTTCCTTATCTGCAAAATGAGGGGTTTAGAATACAAAGACTCTGAGGTCTCTCCCATTCTTAGGTCTATGAGCTGTATCAAAGGCAGGACTTGAACCCAGGTTTTCCTGACTGCATGACCATCTCTCTATCCACTACTCTACATTGCCTATCTAACTTTGATAGTATGATACTAACATGGATGGTTTTATTCAACCAGAACTTTGTGGCCCATCAATATTTCCTTTATTTATGTAGTGAGCATTGACAAGGAGATTAGGATGTAGGTGAATGCCCAATCATCTCTAGCATCCCAATCTTCTTGAAAATGCCAACACAGTGCTACATTTATACTACCATAGACACTGCATCTATTGTTCTTTCGACTCCGCTTTCTTCCCTCTGCATCACTTCATACAAGTTTTCACATTTGAGAAAGGGGAGAGAGTCATCTAAGGGAAAAGCAGGACCCAGGCCTGGCGATTAAGAACTGAGTTGTAGATAGAAGGAACTCCTGAAAGCTCAGCTAAGCAACCCACCCAACAGAGATGCTCCACTCCAGAAAGAGCTATCTGAGGACTCTACAAAGAGAGAAAGGATATCCAGGCCCTTCAGTACCAGAATTTGTGAGTTGCCTTTGCCATATGTGTATCCTACATGTATGCTTAAATAACACTCTAAGCCAACTCTCCCTGAGGATAACGTGCTTAATTTGTGGAAGAGTATAACTCAGGTTTACAGGGAGGATATTTTATAACTGTTGTTCTTGCAGTACTATCTGAGTAAATGCCTTTGTTAAGAGTTAATTAAGTCTTTTGGCTGATCATAAATGGAAAGCACATTAGTGAGGGCTTAAAGGCTAAAGTAATAAGATTACCTCTAGAACTTGAGGTAACTGTCATTCTCTGGTCACCCAATCTATGAGGAAGTGCAAGTTTGGGGAGTCATCAGAGCAGGTGCTACATTTACATACTATAGTTTATCCTCCTCAGGTGAGAAGACTTCAGACCACACGTGTGCTAGCATCCTGAGGCTTCTACCTTCTGCTAGGTGTAGCATGTTCCCTAAGGAAAGGCTGCTTGGGGCCAGGCCAAGGTATCTTCCAGATGTCTGCCCCAAAACAACCACTTCCATTTGTACCAACAGAAAGTATCTTCCACTTGCTGCTGCCAGCCCGATTTTTCAATTGGGATGTGGAAAACCTCCAGTGCAGAGAGCAAACCTCCCTTCGACTTCAGGCTGCATCTCTTGCTGCACCAGTACTTTATGGGTAGAAAAGTGGTACTCTCAAAAACTACTTGGTACTGGCTAAGAAACAGAGTGGTGGATAGTGGAATAGATTAGGTATGCAACAGACAAAGTCAATGACTATAGTAATCTACTATTTGATAAATCCAAAGACTCTAGGTTCTGGGATAAGAACTCACTTTTCAATAAAAACTGCTGGGAAAACTGGAAAATAGTATGGCAGAAACTAGCCACCATGTCACCATGTGACATCCTATACCAAGATAAAGTCAAAACGGGTACATGATTTAGATATAAAGACTGATACTATAAGCAAACTAGGAGATCAAGGAATAGTTTACCTATCAGATCTATGGAGAAGGGAAGAATTTATGACCAAAAGAGATAGAGAACAGTATGAAATGCAAAATGGATGACTTTGATTACATTAAATTTAAAAGTTTTTGCACAAAGCCCATGCAACCAAGATTAGAAGGGAAACAGAAAACTGGGAAACAATTTTGACAGCCAATGTCTCTGATAAAGGCCTCATTTCTAAAATACATAGAGAACTGAGTCAAATTTATAAGCATATAAGTCATTCCCAAATTGATAAAAGGTCAAACAATATGAATAGGCAGTTTTCAGAGGAAGAAATTAAAGCCATTTATAGTCATATAAAAATACTCTAAATTACTATTGATTAGAGAAATGCAAATCAAAACAACTCTGAGGTACATCGCATCTATCAGATTGGTCAACATGACAAAACAGGACAATGATAAATGTTGGAGAATATGTGGGAAAACTGGAACACTAATGCATTGTTGGTGGAGTTGTAAACTGATCCAACCATTCTGGAGAGCAATTTTGAACTATGCCCAAAAGGCTATGAAATTATGCATACCCACTTCTAGGGCTGTATCCCAAAGAGATCATAAAAATGGGGAAAGGACCCACATGTACAAAAATATTTGTAGCAGCTCTTTTTATGGTGGCAAGGAATTGGAAATTGAGGGAATGCCCATCAGTTGAGGAATGGCTGAACAAGTCGAGGTATATGTATGTAATGGAATACTATTGTGCTGTAAGAAATGATGAGCAAGCAGACTTCAGAAAAACCTAGAAAGACTGAGTGAAATGAGCAGAACCAGGAGATCATTGTACACAGCCACATTTTGTGATGACTGACTTTGATAGACTTAGCTCTTCTTAGCAATTCAAGGATCTAAGACAACTCCAAAAGACTCATGATGGAAAATGCTATCCACATCCAGAGAAAGAACTATGGAGTCTGGACGCAGATGGAAACATACTATTTGCTCTCCTTTTTTTTTTGATGTTTTGTTTTATTTCTTCTTTCTTGTGGTTCTTCACATTAATTTGAATTCTTATTTACCTCATGACTAATGTGAAAATATGCTTAATATGAATGTATAAGTAGAGCCTCTATCAGATTGCATGCTGTCTTGGGGAGGGGGGAGGAGAGAGAGGGGGAGAAAATTTAAAACTCAAAATCTTATGGAAGTGAATGTTGAAAACTAAAAATCAATTAATTAATTATTTAAAAGATTAATTAATTATATTAGTTAATTATTTAAAAATAAATTTTAAAAAAAGGAAAGTGGTACTCTCCACTTAGCAATGAACATTCTCGTATCTGGTAATATTCTTCACATTCCAGTGATTCTGAACCCCTGTAGATCATAATTCTAACTCCACTTCACACCCCCTTCTACCAGATTTCTCATTACCATCCTCCTCAACCCTCCCACTCCAAAGCCTCCTCCTAAATTCCACCTAGTGCTTCCACTGTGCCCTCTGGAATGCCTGTTCCATATGAAACAAACTTCCCTTCATCTTAAATCGATTCCTTTCCCACTCCTTCCATCTACTAACTCTTACTAAAACCTGGCTTTCCCCTGATGACACAGCTTCCCTGGCCACCCTCTCCAGCACTAGTTTCATCTTCACTTATTCTCTTCGGCTCACTGATCAAGACACTGCTCCCTATTTCTACTTCCAGGTTTTTTTTTCTCCCTTCCTTCATCACTCAGTAACCTCTCTTCTTTTGAGGTTTACCTTATTTATATCTACCACCCAATCAAAATCCTAGTAGCTACTATTTACAGGTCAGGTAATTCCCAAGATCACACCCCTTCCTTCCTCCATAAGTCTGATGCCTGGCTTGCAATTTTTCTCTCCACTCCAACACCTGCCCTCATACTAGTGGACTTTGATGTACATGTTAATTCTTCCTCAAATACTTTAACCACTCAATTTCTCTACCTGCTCACCTCCCATAAGCTACTCTTCCTCCCCACCTCAGTCACACATAAAAATGGTCATACCTTTGATGTTGCCATCACCTATAAATGTACCATCTCCATGTTCAAGAATTCTGAAATTTATCATTTAGCCAACCACAATCTATTAGCTTTTCTCCTCTCCCTCTGACCTTCTTTATATAACCCCACTCTTTCTTCACACTGTGACCTACAATCCCTTGAGTCCTCAGTTCTCTCCTAGACCACCTTCTCTCTACTAGCCACTCTCTCCTCTTCTCCCCATCCTGACTCCTTGGTAAACCAATTCAATTCTTCACTGTTCCCCTTTCTTGCACCTCTAGCCACCTTATCCTATGGCTGAATACTCTCAGACAAGTTTCAGCCTTGGATCACTCCTCCTTGACACTCTTTATCTTTCTAGGTTTTTGAAATACTACTCTCTCCTGGTTCTCCTCCATCTTATTTGACAACTTCTCAGTCTTCCTTCCTGGATCCTCCTCCAGATCATGACTTCTAAATGTAGGTGTCCCTCAGGGTTCTGTCCTGGATCCTCTTCTCCTCTCTCTCTATACGACTTCACTTGGTGATCTCATCAGCTCCCATGGATTTAATTACCATCTCTATGCTAATGATTCTCAAATCTGTCTTTCCTGCCCCTAACTCTCTTCTGATCTCCAGTCTTGCATCTCCAACTGCATTTCAGACATCTTAAAGCAGATGTCCACTAGACATCTTAAACTCAATCTGTCCAAAATGAAACTCATTATTTCCCCCCTTAAGCTTTTCACCCCTCTTACCTTTCCTGTTACTGTAGAGGATAACACCATCCTCCCAGACCCTCAGGCTTACAACCTAGTCATCAGGGACTCCTCACTATTTCTCATCCCCCGTATCCAAACCGTTGCCAAAGTTGGTTGATTTCACCTCTGCAACATCTCCTGAATACAACTCTTTCTCTCCTCTGACAGTACCCTGACTGTAGTGCAGGTGCTTAGTACCTCATGCCTTGATTACTGCAATAGCCTGCTGATGGGTCTACCTGCCTCAAATTTCTCCCTTCTTTAATCCATTCTCCATTCAGCCACTAAGGTGATTTTCCTAAAATGAAGGTCTGATCATATCACACACACACACACACACACACACACACACCCTCCCCTCCCCTACCCCACTCAATAAACTCCAATAACTTTCTATTGCCTCCAGGAACAAATACAAAATGCTCTGTTTGGGATTCAAAACCATTTCTACCCTAGCCCCCTCCTACTTTTCCAGTCTTCTTATACCTTATTTCCTAACACAGACTCTTTGATCTAGGGCAGCTAGGTGGTGCAGTGGATAGAGTGCTAGACGTGACGTTAGAAAGATCTGACTTCAAATCTGGCCTCAAACGCTTACTAGCTGTGTGGCTCTGGGCAAGACACTTAACCCTGTTTGCCTCAGTTTCTTCATCTGTAAAATAAGCTGGAGAAGGAAATGGCAAACCACTCCTGTATCTTTCCCAAGAAAACTCCAAATGGAGCTATGAAGAGTTGGACACAAGTAATTGACTAAATGACAACAACTCTTTGACCTGGTGGCACTGGCCTCCTGGTTGTTCCACAAACAAGACATCCCATCTCTCAGCTCTGGGCATATTCTCTCTGGCTGTTCCCCATGCCTGGAATGTTCTCTCTCCTTCGCTCTGACAACTGACTTTCTTGGCTTCCTTTAAGTCCTAACTAAAATTCCACCTTCTATAAGAATCTTTCCCTGATCCCTCTTAATTCCAGTGCCTTCCTCTTTTAATTATTTCCTATTTGTACTGAATATAGCTTGCTTTGTACATATTTGCTTGCATGTTGTCTTCCCCACTAGATTGTAATTTATTTGAGGCCAGCACTTAGCATAGTGTGTGGCAGAAAGTTGGTACTTATTAAATGTTGACTGTTTGATTTACTCAGCCATTCTCCAATTGTTGGGCACACATTTTGCTTCCAGTTAATTGGTATCCTAAATAACATTGGTGTGTACATTTTCCCAGCCTACTTTTTCAGGGCCCCCTTCTCACCTGTAAGACAAGGAAAGAAGGCTATGAGTCAGCCCTGTTCTGGGTTCATGGTGTTCTCTTTTCTTGCCTCCCACATCTGTGACCTATCTGCTTGTCATATTGACATTTTCTTTTTTGGGCTGGGTCTGTTTGGATTGTTCTGTGTAATTGTCTTTAAATATAAACTCACAGAGGGCAGGGACCATGACAGCTTTATTGACTATGCAGGTCTATGTACAATTAATTAGGGATCCTAGTTGTAGTGACTTAAAATGGACACATTTTGTCCCTTTAACTTCTCTTCCCTTTCATTCCTTTGCCACAGCCCTTGCCACAGCTAGTGATTACTGACCACCACCCAACCCAACCATGTTGATTACTATTCCTCTTAGCCATAGTCTTGGCCCCTGTCATGTAGTTTACTAATTCACAGCAGGTTTGAAGGACCAGCAGGACCGGTATGTTGGGATTTTTATCCTATGCAAATACTGACTTGGCCAAATTCTGTTCCTTCTAGATCTCTTAGAACTAATTCTGATCCTAAGCCACCCATCTTCATTCTGTCCCACCTCTCTTTATTCTTTTTCTAAAAATGTTTTATTGATGCCTTTCATTTTAAAATCACAGTCATTTCACCCCTCACTCCAAAGAAAAACAGCAAAGTAAAACATCTGAATCAGAGACCATGTCTTATAATTTTATAAATTATTATAACATTTTAAAATATATGTATATGAAACATACATATATTTAAATATTTAACTAAATAAAATATATTTAAAATAAAAATACAAAATTATAAAATATAAAATATTTATAAAATATTCTCTTCCACATCCCTATTGTAAGAGAGAAATATCCTTCATTATCACTTCTCCATTCTCTTCATTTGGACTTTTTCATTACTCAGAATCCAACTTCCTTCTTGCTATAACAGTCATTGTTGTCTATTTGTCTGCTCCCCATCAGGTCATACAAATCTTCCCACTTTTCTCAGAATTCTTTGTCCCCATTTCTTACCACATAATATTATTTTATTACAATCATACATTTGTCTTCATTTCTTATTGCATATATTATTCTAGGACATTCATACATTCATTACTAAGTTATTTTCCAGTCATTCTCCAAATTATGGGTACCCACTTTGTCTCCAATTCTTTGCTACCGGAGTGCAACTATGCATCTTTTGGTATCCACTGGAGCTCTTTTTTTGCCTTTAGCTTCCTTGAAGTATATGCTCAAGAGTGGGATTGCTGGGGTAAGTGGTATGGCCTGCTTAGTCACTTTTCTTGCACAATTCTGCAAACTGAAATCAAGAACAAGCAGACCATTTCACAGCTTCATCAACTGTGAATCAGTGTGCTTACATCTTCATATCTTCCCCAGCACTGACTGTTTCTATCTTTTTTCTTCTCTGCCAATTTGAATAATGAAATCAGAGTTGTTTTCATTTGTATTAATCAGACTATTAGTCATTTGGAGCATATATTTTTCTTATTTATAGTTTGCAACTCTTATTTAGAAAACTGTTGATAGCCTTTGGCCACTTACCTATTTGTAAATGGCTCCTGGTTTTATATATCTGTGTTATATAGTATGCATCATTTTGTGTGATATTTATATATTAATCCTGTATTGGTTATATTTGATGAAATTTTTCCCCATTCAACCACTGGCTCTTTTAGTTATAGATTCATTAATTTTATTTATTCAAAAATTTTTAAATTTTATATACTCAAAATTTACCTATTTTGTTTTTTATGAGTACCTCTATTACTTGTTTGGTTAAGAATTCATACCCTTGCCATAGTTGATCTTGATCTCTTCTGATTTTTTGAAATGATATGACCTTTTATTTTCAGGATATGTATCAAATTGGGTTTACTATGGTATATGGCACAAGCTTTTGGTCTAAATCTAATTTCTGCCAAATGGCTTTCCATTTTTCCCAGAAGTCATAGTCAAAAAGAGAATCTTTCGGGAATTCATGTTCTTGGATTTATCCAATAAAACTCTTTTTAATTGCTGTTGTCTCTTGCTTATCTAGTTTGTTCCTATTATTTACTTATATATTTTAAAAACCTTTATCAAATAATTTTGATGACTACTGCTTTATAATATAGCTTGAGGTCTTGTAATGCTATGTTCCTTCACTTCATATTTCTTTTTCTTATTTCCCTTGGCATTCCAGATCTTTTGTTCTTCTAAATGAATTCTGTTATTTTTCCCCTAGTTCTAAAAATTATCACTTCAATAATTTGATTGGTATGGCACTAAATCTATAAATTAATTAGTTAGTATTGTCACTTTGAACTCAGGTTTTCCTGGCTCAGTTTTCACATGTATTGAATGAGATGGAGAAGGAAAAGGCAAATCACTCTTGTATCTTTGCCTCCGAATGGGGTCACAAATAGTCAGACATGACTCAAAATGACTGAACAAATTGTCATTGTAATTACATTGACAAAGCCCATTCATAAGCAGTGAGTGTCATTATATAAATGCTAACTATTATTATCTCTCTCCAATTATTTAAGTCTCCTACTATTTCTGTAAAGAGTATTTTGAGTTTGTATGGATAGCAATCTTGGGTGCTTCTTAATAGGTTATTTCCCTGACATTTTGTGTCCTTTGTCCTTATCTCCTAAATTTTGCTATTGTGCTATAGAAATGAAGATGATCTTTTGTGGGGTTATTTTGTATGCTGCCATCTTGTTGACATTACTAATCATCTCAATTAGGTTTCTTCACTGATTCTCTGGGATTTTCCAAATATACTATCATGTCATCTGAAAACAGAGATAGTTTTGTCTCCTCTTTGATGATGTTTATATCTTTGATTTTAGTCTTATTGCTATAGTTAGCTTTTCTAGAATTATTTTAATTAATAATGAGGGGGGGTCACCTCTCATTTTTCAGGGGTCAAGGGTCAAGGATGCTTAGGCGCTGGTCTGTTATGTTGGGAGGGGTGTACAGTGGATATGGAACACTGAACCCTCTTTAAGGGCTAAATAGTTGCTTTCTCTATCCCTAATATGGCACCCAAACTTCTATCCACCCTTTATAAATATACATACCACAAAGTTCTAAAGGTACAACCTAGTCCTTGTTATCATTCCATTATCTAGTCCTGAAAACAGGCCACCTAATGTAAGAAGAGTCCAGAAAAATCTGCTATGCTAGCCAATAAGAAACAAGTTGCTACTGCCTTACCTGTTGGTTGCCGGGACCTCGCTTCTTTCAGGTAGTAGAGGGCCTTGTCATAGTCCCCCAGGTGGTAGAAAGCCACACCTGATCGGTAGAGGGCTTTGAAATTTTCCCCTTCTTTCTTCAGAACTTTGAGACAATACTCCTTGACTCGCTCATAATTCACCAGTTCAGCTTGGAGCAGACAGGCTATAAAGGTTGGGAGGGGAGAAGAGAGAAGGCTATGAACTCAGAATAGAGTAATTGATGAGCTTCCTTCACAGAATCACAGAATTGGAGTGTTGGAAAGGACTTGAGTGGTACCCTCGTCTAACTCACACACAAAGGAGATCCCTACGGTGTTATATCTAATAAGTGGTTTTCCAGTCTCTGCTTAAAGTGCTCCAAAGAGGGGGGACCCACCACCTCCTGAGCCAGCCCACCTGACTTTCACTCAGTTCTATTTATTGGGAAGTTTTTCCTGACATAAAATCAAAACTGATCTCTTTGTAAAAGACTGATTCTGCTATGGATCAACCCAAGCATGGAAAGGTTCATGACTCGGCCATGAGATTTTGAGTTCTTTGGCCACAGTAATCTATGAAACGAAGAAAAAAAAATTGGTTCTCTGCTCTATGTGCCTCTCCCCACCTTGTTCTCCTTCTGTAGTAATAGTGTTAAAATGCTAGAAAAAGCACCTGAGGACATTACAAATGACAGATTTTAGACCATCTATAAACTTTAACTTGTAGAAGCAGCATACTCTAATAGATAAAGAGCTGACTAGCTGACAGAGCTAGGAAGAACATCTGACACATACTGACTGTGTGACCCTGGGCAAGTAATTTCTTGACTATCTAGGCAATTCTGTAATATTAAAAGTTACAGAGAAGGTGCTAACCTGCATTGGTAAAGAGGGAGTTTCCTTATCTGGAAGTTCCCCATACCAATGAAATCACAACATTAACTTAACTGCTGCTACATTAAATATGAGATCTTTAACTAAGGGCCAATAAATTGAGAAATTATTAGCAAAACTGAATCACATGAATATGCAACACCATGACTCAACATCGTGAATATAAAACATACATATTCAATATCAGAAATATTCAACACCAGAAGACAAAAAGTTTCAGCTATATTTTAGGATAGTTCGGAGGTCTTTTAGAGAAACAAAGTGATTGGTGGTACTGGTTTCAATACATACATACCTATATATATATTATATATATGCTAATATCTGGTGACATCAGTGCAAAGGTGGGTTCAGGGGAGAATGATGATAAGCATGTTGGAAAATATGGCTAACATTGGAGAAATGAAAGAGGTAGATATCTTACAGACTACTAAAAAGTCTCAGCTTTATGCATTATGATCACATTCCAGAATGGAATTGGAAGTTAGACAAGTTACTTAACGCTTCTGGGCCTCAGTTTTCTTGTCTGTAAAGTGAGGCTATATATTCTTGCTCTAAATCTAGTAATGTTCTAGGAAAAGTAGTGGGTCATGTAAAGAGAAGAAGAAACTTTTTTTCTTAAAAAGATACAGACCTAGTTTCCTATAGTTATACTTGCATATTAGGACTAAATTAAAAGTGGCTATAAAGGCGCTAGACTTGGTAAGCACTGATAAATAGCACAAAAAAATGAAAGTGATCCTATTAAGACACTATAAATGATTACTGATATGGAAGTCATATGAGAATCTGTGTGGTCAGATCATTGCTGAATTAAAACAAATGGCAAAATCAGCATCCAATTAGAAGAAAAACTAAAGATGACAAGAAAACACTATATAATTGCAACAGCTTCAACAGGATCTATTCAAATAAGTCATTGACGCTGAAAAATGAGAATGTAAAAGGCAGATATTGACCTTGATCATCATCATTTCTAGCAAAAGCTTAACTGTTATAAAGCAGTCACCATGTCAAAGAAGTAAAAAAAAAACCTAGAAAGTGATTCAGCCAGCAAATGCCGTGGATGAAAGGGCCCACAGGCAAGGCTCAGGGGAGAAGATGCCCAGGAAGTCAAGTGAGTCATAACTGGAACTTGTTTAGATATAGTGGGCCACCAAAGGCACTCACCGATCCATTCAGTTTTTTCCTAGTCCTCATCCTCCTTGCTCTCTCTGTAGCTTTTGATACTGGTGACCATTCCCTCCATCTGGGCATTTACTCCTCCTTTGGCATCTGGTTCTCCTATGAAACTGACCACTCTTTCTCAGCCTCCTTTGCTATAGAGTATTATCATCCATTTTCCATGACCTTAGTATGGATATCAACCACAACTCTGTTCTGAACCCTATTTTTTTCCCTCCTCACAAAGAAATCTCATTAAATTTTCCATCTAGCTGCCCCTTTTGCTACTGTTACTCCACTTTCTAAGATGAATCAACAGAAACCATGCCTGGGAGGAATTAGACCACTCATTTTGGCACTTTCTGGGACAATGCAGCCTCCTCTTGACCCCTGCTATTTTCTGCTCTGTCATTATACCCCACTTTTCCACCTCATGTTCTGAAAACCATCATCATATCGACATTTTTATTGCCTCTGAAAAGGACGTGTTAACTGACTGCCAAATTGTTCCATTTACCGTCTTTGGGACTTCCCTGATCACAACTCCTTTTGCTGGGCCATCACTGTCCCACATGTGTTGTCTCCCCCATTAGAGTGTAAGGTCTTGGAGGGAAGGGACTCTTTTGTTTTTGGGTTTTTTTTTTCTGCATTTGGATCTGCAGCATAACACAGTGCTTGGCATACAGTAAGCTCTTAATAAATGCTTTTCATTCATTCATTTCAAAGATAATTTCTACTTAGATAACTCACAAATCTCTATACTTCTTACTGAACTCTAGTCACACATCACCAAGTGTCCATTGGATATCTCCTCCTCGATGTCCTATAAGGCATCTCAAATTCAGCATATCCAAAAACAGAATTCACCATCACCATCCCCACTCCCCAACATACTCCTCCTCCAAATTTCCTTATTTCTTTTGAGGGCTCCAATATCCTCCCAGGCACACATATTCGTAACCTCAGAGTTTTCTTCTAATTGTTCTAATTCAATCTAATTCTTGACGCTTTAGTTTTTCTTCAAATTGAATGTTGATTTTGTCATTTGTTTTTCTTCTCTCTCACCCCCATATATGATCACATCTTGTCAGTTCCCACATCTTGTCAGTTCTCATGCTATAGCACCTCTCCTCATCATATCCTTCTCGCCACTCACAGAGCTCCCGATCTAGGCTTTTACCAACTCTTGCTTAAACTATCAAATAGTCTAATAGGATTCCCTGCTTCTAATTTCCTCTTTTCCAATCCATTCTCCAAAATAATCTTTTTAAGGCACAAATCTAACTGTGTTACTCTCTTACTCAGAAACCTTCAGTGATGCCTCAGTACCAATAAGATAAAATACAAAATCCTTAGCCTGGCATTTAAGACCCTCCTCAATCTGGTTCTCATATACCTTTGAAACCTTATTTCATACTACTTCCTTTCCTAGACAGTACATTCCTATCAAAATGCTATATTAGCCATTCCCAGATCTTGTTCAATCTCACATTTCCTGATGTTTATACAAGCCATTCACCAGGTCTGGAATGTATGCCCTTCTCTTCTCCACCTCTAAGCACTTTCATCTTCCTTCAAAGTTCAGTTCAGGGGGCAGCTAGGTGGTGCAGTGGATACAGCTTTGGCCTCGGAGTCAGGAGGACCTGAGTTCGAATCTGGCCTCAGACACTTACTAGCAGTGTGGCCCTGGGCAAGTCACTTAACCCCGATTGCCTCACCAAAAAAAAATCAGATAACCATGAAGCCTTCCCTCATATCCCTAACTGTTAGGGTATACAGAGCACTGTGCTTTGAAAGGAGGGAAAATAAATAAAGGACATAATTCTCAGTTCTTGAGAAATGGATGGGGAAAATAAGGGACTGATATAGGAAATTATGGCCCATGCATGTTAGCCATGGCTCTCTCTTCTCTGACCTTGCTTCAGGCCCACACTGTCTGGGAAATTGTGACTTTTGAGACAGTAACAATTGTTAAACTAGATTCTAAAGAAGTCCTTTTAAAGTCCTACGCAGCCTGGTCCAACCTTCCTTCCTGTCTTCCTTAGATGTTACTCCTCTCTTGTACATCGTGATGCAGCCAAATTGGCCTTCTCTGTTTTTCACATAGAACCCCCCATCTCCCCTTTTTGCCTTTGCACTAGCCATGCCCCACGTTTGGAATTCACTCCTTCCTTACCTCAACCTGAGTCCTTCTCTCCCTTTAGGATACAGCTCAGGCATTATCTTCTGCCCACACCCACCCCTTGAAGCCTTGCCTGATTCCCCCTCCCCCAAATGCTAGTATCCCTCCTCCCAATCTACCTTGAATATATTTATATTTATTCACTGTATATTTATGCTGTATATGTGTGTGTATACACACACATACACAATACACACACGCACACATACTTGTCTTCTCCATTAGAATGTAAGTAACCCCTCCTTTTTATTCTTTGAACTTGTATCCCCTCAGTGCTTGGCACATAAGGAGTCTTTAACATTTGAGGAAGCGAGGCAGCTCAGTAGATGGAGCACTGGGCTTGGTGTCAGGAAAACCTGAATTAAAATATGGCCTCAGACATTTACCACCTATGTGAGCCTGTGCAAGTCATTTAACCTCTGTCTGCCTTACTCCACTGGAGAAAGAAATGACAGACCACTCCAGTATCTTAGTCAAGAAAACCCCACGGACAATATGGTCCATGGGGTCACAAAGAGTCCCACACAACTGAGCAACTGAACAACAGTAAGTAAATACTTGTTGATTGACTGATGTCTCCTGGAAAGGTCTAACTTCAATCCTGCCAATTCAGATACCTCCCGAGTCATCAGGAATGTGGAAATACATTCATTCAGAAAGAACAAACCTTTCATTGAGTGGTTTGTAACTGACAAGTTTTGGATGAAAGAAAACCATCCCTTGCAATATTAGGGAGGCATAAACCAAGATCTCTGAAGTTGAGGACCTGAGGGCAAGAAAACCAGGAAGTGAAAGAGAATGGGAAAGGATACTGGAACTGGATAGTCAAGTTCACTGGAAGGGAAGCCAGGTAAGTCAACCGAAAGAAGCAAAATGGTTGCCAAGAGGTTAACTTAATGCTTTCCTTTTTTTCTGCTTTCTGCTCATCTCTTTTCATTTGTGCCAGGAAAGTGCCTCTAGGGGGATCAGTTTAATTTCGGGAGCAAATTGTAAATGTTGTGGGTGGCCTGTTAGTCATTACCACAAACCTCTTGCCAGTCAAGGGGACAACATTCCAAGGAGCCTGTTAAGGAGATGGCAGAATCCTTTCCTCTCTGGCTCAGTGACTAGTCCTCTGTGGGGCTACCAAAGCTCAGTCCCCTTTTTATTCCCTAGGAACTGGGGAAATTCATTCTTAGGGAGATCAAAGCAGGGTTAAAATCTTAGAGCTAGTATTTTAGCAACAGAGTGGCTGAGTGGAAATAGCATCAGCGGTCAAATCTCCTTGAGAGGAGGAGTTGTTTCATTTTAGTGTACTGTGGGGGTTGGTCAATTGATTTCTCTCCAAGGGGTGTTTGAATGGATTTAAGGGGGTCCCTGAATGTGGATGAGGGAAAATTACAACTTTATTTCAATATAATTGGTTTCTTTGGTAATTCTATGTATTTTATTTTCTGCATTTAAAAATATTATTCTGAGACAGGGTTCTCATAGGGCTATGAAAAGGTTCCATGGTATGAAACAAAAGTTAAGAACCCCAGTCGTAAAGAAAGGGGTTAAGAGGTAGCTAGGTGGTATATAGATAGGGTGCTGGACTTGGGAGTCTGGAAGACCTGAGTCCAAATTCTTCATCAGATATCTGCTAGCTGTGTTACCCCGAAAGAAGTCACTTAACCTTGATCAGCCTCATTTTCCTCATCTGGAAAGATAGATTTAATGGCCTCTAAGGTTTCTTCCAGCTCTAAATCTGTCATCTTGGGAAGTATAAAGAAGTTATCTCTTTATGATATGCGAGAGACAAGGGGTAGGTAGTTCTGGAGAGGATTCTCTGAGGTTTTGCATTCATTTGTAGGGACCCACTGGAGAAAAAAAAATTGTGTGTATTTTTAGACTATGACTGGTCAGTGTTCTGATGCATTTCCTTCTACCAGTTAGACCATTTTCTTTGAAATAATTTTTTAATGTTTATGTACTGGTATCTATTGATATCAGTATGTCCATTACAAGTATGGAAGCTAACAGGAGGAATATGAACATTAAATATCCCTAGAAAACTGTAAAGGATCATCCATGTTAATATTTCAAAATTTTGCTTTGCAGATCTGCACTGTTGCCTCACTGAGGTATACATCTAGACAGCTTGTCTGAATGCCTTATGTACTACTTGTACATAGAGTAAAGTTTTCCTGATGGCCTATAAATCATAAATAGTCAACTTCAAATGCTTAATCTCTTCCTTTGGGTCCCACACCTTTTGGGGACTTTTCTGAGTTTGTTTGGTTTGTTTTTAAGCTAGCCTGCTCATCTTGTGGGCTAAAGGAGGATATCCTCTTGGAATGTCCTATGTGTTGCAAGGATCCATTGGAAAAATGTGAGGTGCCCTAATACGTTGCAAAGACCCCAAGGAATTTTCACCTAGGAAGGTAAGAAGGTGACTTCCAGTCAACTGTAAGTCTCCTTGTTGGGAGCTCTGTTGGGATCAAACTTTCCCTAGGGGTGGGTGGAGGTGGGGAGGGGAGCTTAATTTTCTTTCCTTTATTGTCTTTGGATTGGGCAGACCTTTGAAAGCATGAAGACAAGTGGAAACCTACAAGAATTTTGTAAAATGGTGTTTATTGAGTGGTATAACCATATATTTAGGAGTGAGTGTGTGTGTGTGTGTGTGTGTGTGTGTGTGTGTGTGATCTCCAGTCCCACCAGCTCTCATGGAGGAATGTCAATTTTTGGACCTTCCAAAAGCGGTGATACATGGACCTTGATGGGTCTTGTTTTTAGCACAAGACAATGGTGGGGACACTCCTCCCCCAAAAGTTCACCCTCTAATCTGTAAGGAAGCACTCCCAGTATATCCTATGAACTATAACTTATGTATCCCTACCAATGAATAGTCAGAGGACACTATTAGCTCAAAGCAAAGACATTTACTCAACATTACTGTTTCCTCACCTTTAAATGGCATAAATGAGCATTGATGCTCATCATTTTCTGATATTTATATATTACTTTATACTTCTGGTATCTCAAAGGCGGTATCATCCTTCCTATTAATTATGCTGAGGTGGTCTGTAATTGCAGAGACACTCACTAGTGCTGGGGCAAGTGACCAAAGGGATCACTTATGAGTTTATATACAGTATATCATGCATATAGCCAAAGCTACAACCAATTCAAATTAAATTTTTAATAGTAAGTCAGATATAAATACAAGAAGGACATTGACAAGAGGGAACCACACATGTTGTAAAGGGACTTGATATTATGGTATGTGAAGAACAGCTGAAGAATATTTAGCCTGGAAAAGAGAGAAAGTTTTTTGGGTTAAGGGTATGGGGAAGGACCATCAATGTGAACTTCAGATATTTCAAGGGTTGCCATTTCTAGGGAGGGGGGTGGGGTGGGGAGGGAAGAAAAAAAAATTACATGATAATTTTATTATATATTAAAATGAGTAGCAAGTTGTACATAATCGATTTGCAGTTTCATATGCAATCATCTTTTCATTATTCTGTTATGTTATGGAAATGCATGTTTTATTTCAAAAATTTTAAATAAAATAATTAAAAAAAAAAAGATTAAAGTTATTCCATCTATCTCCAAAGGCTAGTACTAGGGTGAGAAGAAGGCAGATTTTGGCTCATTAGGAGGCAAAACTGGTTAACAATTAGAGCTGCTCAACAGCAGAACAGGTTGATGAGGGGTAGGTAGAAGAAAGGAGTGGAGTGAGTTGGTCATCACTGGAGACCTTCATAGGTTGTTGTTGTTATTTGTCCTTCATTCTCAAGGAGGACCATGACATCAGGAAGGTGATGCCATGACTTGCAAGTGAATTGGATTTAAGTGAGGGAGGGCTGTGCAAAGTCACCAGCCTCACTCTCCTCTGGAGCCTCTGGGATCAGTGGCAAGATATAAATCAGGATGACTGGGGATGGCCTCCAGAGTCCTTCAAGTTAAAGTTGGAAGATCAGTTTTCGTGAATGTTATAAAGAAGATCCTAGTTCAGGTAGGCTGGACTACTCAGGAGTCAGCAAACTACAGACTGGGACTGCCACCTGTTTTTGTAAAGCTAAGAATGGTTTTTACATTTTAAAATACTATACAACAAAACTTTATTAACAAATGTAAAAGTCATTCTTTGCTTATTGGTCTTATAAAAATAGGCAGCAGGCCATATTTGGCTAGCTGGATGCCAATCCCTGGGCTAAAGACTGCTGAGATCCCTTCCATTTCTGTGATTCTATATAACAGGCGTGTTTAATACATAATAATGAATGGATTTTGAGGGGCCATAGAGAGTTCACACTATATAGGATCCATAGGGCATATGGCAACTGGGAAAGGGTTGGGGAGAGAGGAGGAAATGATGGTGATTGAAGAAAAAGCCCTGAATCAGAATTATTTGCCCTGTTTCTTCATCCTCAGCAAATCCTGATTTACCATTTACCTTTTGAACAAATCTCTACAGCAATGAACCAGTCCATTTATATGATGCTTTGACTCCAAAGAACCTTCTAGACAAATTATCCAAGCAATGACACAAACTATTTTCCTAGGAGTCACATAAATTCATATTATTTGCCTGAAACAAGTCTAGAATAGATGTTTGGCAAGGTGGGTGGTATTATCTCCAATTTACAGATGAGGAAACTGAGATAGACACAGAGAGGTTAAATGACTTGGGGGCGGCAGGGGAGTCACACAGTAGATCATTGCTGAGACCTATTTAAACAATCCTCTTATCTAGGTGGATGTTTGTTTTTTTCTAATTAGGTTTTGGTTTTTCCCCGTCCTTTCAAAAGGGAGTTATCTCTATGGGAGCCAGGAGGCAGCAGGGAGGGAGAAGAGAAATTACTGAATGCTCAGCAGGTAGAAAGAGGTGATGGGGATCGGGGCCAATTCCTTCCAAGTCATATCCAGATCAAACTTAGCCTGTGAGTCAACAGTTGGGGGAAAGGGAGAGGGAACTTTCTAGCTGATAGCTCCACTCAGTTTCCCTGCAATCTCACCACCCTTCTGGGGTCTTTTATCTCCTTACATCACCAGCTACAGATTCTGATCAGAACTCAGCTGTCAGGCTGAGAGCCTTCTGGATGGTGCCTGAGGCCAGCCAGAGGTCCCCTGGGCTCCTCTCCACTCTTTCCCCTCCACCTCCCTCTTCCTCACCTGCCACCAGTTTTATTGACTGAGCAGAGCTTGGAGCTTGTAAAAGTCAGTCTGTGTCAGGAGAATGAGCAGCCCTGGCTCCAGACTCCTTAGCACGAGCCCTTAAGGAAGAAGAAAGGATTTTTAGTGGCACTCTTTTCTAACCCCTTTAAGAAAATCCGGGCTAGTATTTAGGAAGTATCTCCTCCAGCTCTGCCACATATTGCTTGGGGTTCTTAGGATAAGTGAATCAGATTTAAGGCTAAGGCAAGGGGCCTTGGAAATCAGCTGGTCTAGGCCTCTCATTTTACAAATGGAGAAACTGAGGCCCAAGAATGAGAAAAACTTACCCAAGGCTTCACAGGTGATGAGTGGAAGAACTATAATTTTCAATTCAATTCAAAAGCCCCTACTAAGTGCCAGGTACTGTACTAAGCGCTGGGGATACAGATAAGGGAGGGAAAAGACAATCCCTACCCCCAAGAAACTTACAATCCAATGGGGGAAGACAATACCTCAAAAGAAAACTGGAGCAGGGGGTGGAACACCAGATGGTACCCAGAGGAGTGGGGTATCCTGTTCCACGAAGTTGAAATCAGAAAGATGGAAAGTGGAGTCTGTTGGAACTCCAATTTTAAATGGTTCCTCTGTGTTTTGGCTCTGGTTCTCAACTTTATGTCTATAAAATGATGATAAACATGCTTAAAGCCCTGACACGTCCCTGAAGTGGGGCTTAGAAGATTCCTTACTTGCCAAATGCATGCAGCTCTGTGTATGGAACCCAAAAGCCATGTGTATGCACCAGATGTAGTGGCAGCTGTCTTGCTAAGGTGCGGCCCTCAACTGATAGTTGACTGTTTTCTCCTTTTCCCCCTATGAAGCATGCACAGGTTTTTCCCTTCTGCACCAAATGATAGGTTCAACATTGTTTGGGATGAGATAAAATCACAGGGTGACTCTTGAAGAGGACTAGAATTCAGTTTATAAAAGCACAAACCCATGTCTTCTACCTTGAGCCTTTTCATGAATACATTTGGCCATAGTGTTTAAAGGCCTGGAGAATTCATTTCCAGAACCCTCGCTAGAGAACCAAATTCCAATCTGCTCCAGAGCTTCTAACCCACTGTAGGTCATGGATTCCCCAACCCTGCCTTAGACTATCTGGTGAAACCTATGGCTTCCCCCGCCACAGGCAATCAGGGTTAAGGGATTTTCCCAGGGTCACACAGCTAGTAAGTGTTTGAGGTAAATAACTGAAGAAAATACTAAATTTCAGTTAGATGAAAATAAAGATGCACTTTTTTCCCCTAAGTTCACAGATCTCAGATAAAGAAACCCTGTTTCAACTGGCTCCAAAACTGTCCCAGGCAGCTAGGTAGTCTACTAGATGGAGCAGGCCTGAAGTCAGGAAGACCTGAGGTCAAATCCAGCCTCTGATACTCACTAGCCGGGTGACCCTGGGCAAGTCACTTAACCCTATTGGCCTCAATTTCCTCATCTGTAAAATGAGTTAGAGAAGGAAATGGCAAACCTGATTTCTTTGCCAAGAAAGCCCCACATGGGGTCATGGAGAGTCAGACATGATGTAACAAGGGAAGAAGAAGAGATATGAGAAGATACTCTCACCCCACTCCTTTGCAGAAGTGGAAGGACCACAGGTGTGGAACATAACAGATATTTTCAAACTTTTTCACTGTATGGATCAGTTCTGTTGATTTTTCCCTCTTCTTTTTCTCGAAAAAGTATTTGTTATGTGAGATGGCTCTCTGGGAAGGAAAAGGGAGGAAAGATAATGGGAGAAATTCTGTTGATGTGAAAAACAGATGACATCAATAAAAAAAATTTCTTTAAAAGACCCCCGCTTTAGATGATTACTTCCTGATGTCAGGCACTCTGTGTGTGTGTGTGTGTGTGTGTGTGTGTGTGTGTGTGTGTATTGGTGGGAGAGGGAGGCTGAATCTATTTTCCTGGATGCTCACTCCTGCATTTATTTGGTTGGTCTACACTAAGAGAAGTTTAATCAAATAAAGGGGAGACTGTGTTATTAAGTCGTGGCTGTCAGCCTAGTCCTCCAATTTTCCCTTGATCTCCCAATTCAATGCAATTTAACAGTTATGAAGCACAATCAATCAACAAGCACTCATTAAATGCCTACTCTTTCCCAGGCACTGGGCTAGGTGCTGAAGATACAACCATGAAACAATCTGGGCCCTACAGGAGCAATGTACATTCCACAGGCACTGTGACAGGCACCCAGGATACCAAAAGTACAAAATGACACAGGCTTTGCCCTTAGGAGCTTCTAATCTAATAAGGGATAAGGCCTAGCCACAAAGAACTGAAAATGTGGGACAAGTGGATCAGAAATGTAGAGCCACAAGAGGCCTCAGAGGTCACTGAGTGCAAGAGTTCTTAACCTGGGGGTCTGGGAACTTTAAAATCATATGTGTATATATGTGTATGTGTATGTGTATAAAACATATGTAAATATATACATCAAATATATATGTGTATATACCTAATATGTGTGTATGTTTAATATATGTATGTACATATATAATATGTGATAACATATGTGATACATCATATATATAATTGTATTTAAATATAATTGGTTTCCTTAGTAATCCTATGGTGTTTTTTTTAAATTTTAAAGCATTGGATTGAGATGAAGTCCATTAAGTTTCACCAGACTGCCAAAGATACACAAAAAACCAAGAACCCCTGGTCTTTTCCAACTCCCTCATTTTACAGATGGGAAGAAGAAGCCCAAAGAGGGTGACTTATTTAAGGTCCCACTGATAGTAAATGTCAAAGGCTGAATATGTATCCAGATCCTCTGACTCTAGAGATGGAGCACTTTACTGTCCTGGTCACCACCCAACTGCTTGGGCCATTAACATCTACAAAGGCCTCTCTGCCCCTCTGCAATCCCTCCCTGGACAAAAACCTTGGAGCTGGCCCAGTGAGTAAGTTCATTGCAGCCCCTGGGAACTAGATCAGTAAATACTTAGTGATCCAGAGCTCTTTGCAGTCTCCAGCCCCCACCTCTGCTATTTGGAGAAAAGACATGCTGGGGAGGCCATTGCCTCTCCCTTGCCTCTTTACCTTTCTCTCCTCACTTAATCATCAAGGGGCCCAGGTCTCCCCATCTACCAGTCTCCTTAGTTATCATGACTTCCTTCAACCACAACTTTAAATCTCATCACTCCCCAAACCAGGATCTTAGGCTCTGAAATTCTTCCTTCTCATCATTCTCTCTTCTTCTTCCATCTCTCTCTGTGCATCATTCCTAGGTTTTATTCTTACCACGGTCTCCGGTCTCTCCATTGTTCCCTCTTCTCCCAGTCTATTACCTCACATGGTCCTTCCTTTCCTCCCAGTAGCTAACTTGTTCAATTCTGTCTTCCACTTAAATTCCTTGGCCCTTTGTTCTATGCCCATTCATACCCTCCAGTTCTCAACCCTAAGGTCAAACTGACTATCTGCCTTCTCCATTTGTGTTCTCATGCCGCCTAAAGTCACTTAAAATATGCCAACTAAATCCACTCCTAATTCATATTTTCTAATTTCAACTGGGTCCTCACTGCTGCACAGCTTTGATTCCCCCTAATCAACTCTCTCAAATTCTAAGCAGGCTTTTCCAACCCTGCTTTCTTTCCTCAAGGTTGGGTTTCCTCCATCCTTAAAAAACTTCCATTCCTTCAACCTATAGCACCCTTCAACATCTTTCCTCCTTTTTTCACTGTCAGTTCCTGGATTAAGGATCTACATTTGCTGCCTTTTATATTCTTATCACTCATTTGTCAAGCTTTTACAATCAGGCTTCCAGCCTCACTGCTCACTATAACCGCTCAATCCAAAGGTCTTCTCTAGTCCTTTTCTTCCCTCACCTCTGGGCAACTTCTGAAAGATAGGTATTAATTCCCTCTTAATTGGCAGCAATTCTAGGGTGTTGTGTGGTTTTTCTGAAGCATTCAGGGGATCCCTAGGTGGGATCAGTGGTGACCATTAGCCCCTGGAAGGTTCCCTTTTCAAGGAGGTGCACCCACATAGCCTACTGTGATATAACAGGAAAGCCTACTCAGATTGGAAGTGAGGGACCTCGATTCCAGTTCTGGCTTTTTTTTTTAACTTACTCATCCTTAGGCGAGGGCACTTATCCCCTCCAAGCTCAATTTCCTCATCTGTAAAATGATGATAGTAATGAAGGTTGAACTCGTATCTCCCAGAGAGTTGCTAGAAGCATTGAATGAGACAATGTATATGAACAATGGCTTTGTAACCTGGAAAGCCTAACAGAATTGCCTACTATTGTTACTATTTATTCCATGAAGTATACCTACTCTCCTAAACCACAATGGCACAGTAGCTCTGGCTACCAATTGTATGCATAGTTCCTAACTTTCAGGGACTGAGTGAGGCCATGCCACAGACTATGAGAGAAGGCGCTAGCTGCTTTTAAAATGTGGGCAAAGGATTTATTTGTGAGCAAAGGTTGGTTTGTCACTTTGGCAAATTTCACATTCCCATAGTCCCTGGCCTTTAGAGGCCTGGTGTGGGGATGGGAAGGAAGGCTAAGCACTGGGCTGGGGGCAAAGAAAATATACAGGAAATGAGGGGATCTCAGGGCTAACGCCTCTGGAGTCAAGCTTTGACCAGGCCTCAGAAGCAGACAGACGGCTATTCCTTTGACAGCTAGTTAGTGTCAAAGGTGGAACTTGAACCCTAATTTTCCCTGCTTCCCATTATAGCACACTGTCCTCCTTTTTCTTCAAATCTTTCATTTTACAGATGAGAATCTGGTGCCCAGATTTTGGCCAAGTAACCTGGCCAAACTAAGTCAAGATAGCTAAGTGGTGTAGTAGAGAGAACCCTGGAGTCAGGAAGAATTGAGTTCAAATTCAGCCTCACACTAACTGTGTGACCTTAGAAAAGTTACTTCATCTCTATTTGTCTCAGAGTTCTCAACTGTAAAATGGAAATAATAATAGCACCTACCTCACAGGGTTATTGTGAGTATCAAATGAGTTCATTTTTGTAAAGCACTTAGCACAGTAGCTTAGCATATGATGTTGTTGTCGAGTGGTTTTTTTAGTCCTGTCCAGTTCTCCATGACCTCATTTGGTGTTTTCTTGGCAGAGATACTGGAGTGGTTTGCCATTTCCTTCTCCAGCTCATTTTACAGATGAGACAACTGAAGCAAACAGGATTAAGTGACTTGCCCAGGGTCACCCATCTAGGAAGTATCTGAGGCCAGATTTGAACTTATGAAGATGAGTCTTCCTAACTCCAGGCCCAGTACTCTATCCACTGCTCCACCTAGCTGCCCCTAGTATGTAACAGGCACTTAATAAATGCTCGTTTCCTTCCATTTCACCAAGTATTTCAAGTCATTCTATGACTTGAAAGATATGAAGAGGCAAAGGAAAGGCAGTGGCCTCCCTAGCATGTCTCCAAATAGCAGAGGTGGGGCGGGGAAAAGAGGCGGCAGAGAGCTCTGGATCAATAAGTACTTAGTGATCTGGTCCTCAGGGGCTGCAATGAGTTTACTCACAGTGCCAGCTCCATAGTTTTTGTCCTCTTACAGGGAAAGACTGTAGACAGAGAGGCAGCGGAGCCTTTGTAGATGTTAATGGCCCAAGCTGTTGGGTGGTGAGCAAGAGAGTGTGGAATAGTGGAAAGAGCCCCGTCTCCAGAGTCAGAGGACTTTTGACATTTACGACCAGGGGATCTTTCTGTTTTCTCCCTGAAACAATCCCTCTTACAGCTGGTATTTATATGACCAACTACAGATTTTTGCTTTTTGAATCCTGAGAATTATATTGCATATTTACATAAGAACAGCACTTAAAGCATGTCTCAACCAGTTGGCTCAGTCATTTACAGTGTTGTGCTTAACTAAGAACATTGTTGAGTTCAGTCCTCACATGGACATTTAACTTTGTGTACAAAGTAAGATTTTGTATACCACAGCCACCAAGTAGACCTCAAATCCTCATCAGTTGTTTTACAAATAGAGAATGAGGGGAACCAAATTAGGATGACTCTGTAACAAACTCATCACCTGTTAGAACAGGTATCTCAGCAGCATTGAGGTAACATTCAATTCAATATTTATAAAACATCTACTGTGTTTGAAGTGAGATGGATGTCAATATTAAAATGAGCTGGATCAGAAAGAAATAGCATGAATGCTGAGTTCAGAAGTGAGCTAAAAGTTCAGACAACTAGGTTCACCCTCTACCCAGCTTTGCCACAGACTTTCTAAAGGACCATAGACAGATTACTTTCTCATTTTTGAACCTTAATTCATCTGTGACTCTGGTAATGAAATGTCCTCACAAGGCACATTGTGAGGACTGCTAGGCAGAATTGCTTTGAGATCACCTTTGGTCCAAATCGTTGTATAATTAGACAGTTACAGGAAGGATTTATAAGACCCTTGAGGTTTGTAGTTCTTAAGCCCCATTTGATCAGTAGCTAAATGGAGGGGAAAGAAAGAAGCTTTTTCTGGATCCTGTGAACCACCTCCTTAAAAATGAAGGATTATGTTTGGTTTTTTTTTTTAAAGACTAGGTTTCCCCAACTCACCCAGGCTGGAAATACAAAAGCTATTCACCAGACAATCCCACTAACTGAATGGCATGGAAACTTTGATTTGCTCTGTCTTAAACCTAGGCCAGTTTGCCCCCTCCTTAGGTAACCCTGTGGCCCCTTAACATAGACATCTGATCAGCATAGCCCACTGCAGCTCAGAACTCCTGAACTCAAGGGATCCATCAGTCTCAACTGGGATTATAAGTACAGATCACCACACCTGGCTGGAAATTTTCTTCCAAAAACAATGGTAGCTTCTCACTTGGATGCTTCTGGTACAGACACTTTGGCAAAGTTTCTGCCCCCTTAATCTAAGTCTGTACCTTACAGTGGGCTCTACCCTTTGGAATCAAAGATCCTAAACCCTTTAGGAAGGTGGAGTCCACACTGGGGAACCAATAAGAAAGGAAAGGTCAAGTAAGGTGAAGGTGGGGTTAATGCAATAGATTACAGAGTCAGAGACTACCAGAATCACCAAAGGCTAAAAATAACAAGATGAAGTTTAATAGGAATAAACATAAAGTCTTATCTTTAGACTAAAAAACCAATCAGCTGTACAAATACTGGGTAGGGGAGACATGGCTTAATAATAATCTATGTGAAAAGGCCTATATAAAAGGGTTTTCTTTTTGTTGGGGTTTTTTTTTTTGGTCAACAAGCCAAGTCAGCAGTGTGACTTGGCGGCCAAAAAAACCATATGTATTAACTTAGGCTACATTAATAGAAAAATAATGCTTAGAACTTGGGGCAGCTAGATGGCACAGTATATAGAGCACTGGGCTTGGAATCAGGAAGATGAGTTTCCTGAGTTCAAATCTGGTCTTAGACACTTACTGGTCAAGTCACTTAATCTTGTCTGCCTCAGTTTCCTTATCTGTAAAACAGGCTGGAGAAGGAGATAGCAAACCACTTCAGTATCTTTGCCAAGAAAACCCCAAATGGGGTCATGAAGTCAGAATCGACTGAAAAACAGACTGAACAACAACAACTCTGTTTAGAGCAAGGCGGTAGGAAGCAGCCACAGTAATATTGTCCTCCGCATTGGTCAGACCACATCTGTTCTGGGCACCCACTCTCTTAAGAAGGATATCGATAAACTGGAATGCATCCAGAGAAAGATCAGGATGAAGAAGAATCTGGAAATCGTGTGATATGTATAATGGTCAGAAGAGCAAAGTCTGTTTAACCTAAAAACGAGATGATTTAATGGGGATGTGAGAGCTGTCTTCAAAGAGCTACATCTGGAAGAAGGATTAGATTTATTCTATATGGTCCTAGATGGAAGAACTAGGACCAATAAGCAGCATCCATAGGGAGTCAGATTTCAGCTCAATTCAAGAAAGAACTCTGTAAAAGTCAGAGCTGCCTAGAGGCAGAATGGGCAGTCTCCGCTGTGAACTCCCTCTTGTGGGCTCCCTCCATCTTCCTCTCTGACTTCATTTGTAATTATCCTACAATTGGGTGTTTCACTTTAGGCCTTGAGTACCCCATTGTGTGAGATAAAACATCATAATAAAACACCTTATTGCTTTATGCATTACTAATCTGATTGATTTTTTGTGGGAAACTTTTAGTTCCCATAACTGCTGGTTTGGACTTGAGATACTCTCCTCCACTCACCTTCTCTGTACCCTAATATTCTAAAGCTAGAAGGGACCCTAAAAGATTAGTCTATTCTTTCTCCGATTCTAGCCTCCTGCCACCTTCATTCTTTGGGGAAGGTCAAGTTGAGCTCATCCTGGAAAGCTGAGAGTCCACTGCATTTTGACTGACCTTCAGAGAAAAGCTTTGAGTTCTAGTCTTGCCTTCTTTTCCTGACATGACAACAATGGCAACTTCATTCCATCACCCATAATGATGTCCAAAGCTGACCTCTAAGAATAGATCTACCTTAGAGAATCACAGCTAGGTGACTCAGTAGATGGAGTGCTAGGCCTGGAGTCAGGAAGAACTGAGTTCAAATATGACCTCAGACTATGTGACCCTTGGCAAATCTAACCAGTTTGACTGGTTTGACTCAGTTTCTTCATCTGTAAAATGAGCTGGAGAAGGAAACGGCAAAGCACTCCAACATTTTTGCTAAGAAAATCCCAAATGGAATCACGAAGAGTCGAACACAACTGAAAAGTGTGAACAACAAAAGGGAATCACAAAATCTTCCCTACTCAAGTCAACAAGCATCTATTAAGTGCCTACGATTGTGCCAGGCACTGTGCTAAGCACCAGACTTCCTCTACTGTGCCCTCCAGAATCCCTATTTTATTATTCTCAAACTGTCTTTTGTATTAGGCTTGTGCCCTGGTAATTAATTTGTGCCTATTTTGTTCTTACTATGTGTTTACATGTTGTTTTCTCCTAATAGAATGTAAGCTCCTTCAGGCCTGGGAATGTTTCATTCAATCTCTGCCTTCTTGATCCCTGATATACAATGCTTAGCACATACCTATAGTGTGGGCCTCAGCAATGCTGACTGAATCTCAGAGTGGGTCGAACCTTGGGGACCAACCCATATATTCCTGCTATATTTCTCACACAAAGAGTTAAGAAGTCTGCTAGCAGACTTCCAGTGAGGAACAACTGACTATCTCCTGATTTCAGCTGATTACACTTCTGAAGAGCTCTAATTGTTAGGAAGCTTCTTCTTACAGCAAGCCTAAATTTGCCTCTCTTTATCTTTCATCCAACAACAAATTACATGATCTAATTACAGAGGAGATTGCCCACCTGACCAAAAAATCTTCTTTCCCACACCACCCCAAATGGTCTATCCAATGCTTAAAATTCATACCTTTCCAGCACATTCAAAATGCTAAGGAATTCATAGAATCATATAGATTTAGAGCTGGAAAGGGATGATAGATGTCATGGAGTCCAATCCCATCATTTTATGGTATATTATCAGTGAAGTCAGGAATTCTGTCAGCTAGTCAATATATTAGCAGGGCTGCTACCCCCTGTTCCTTGAGAAAAGGGTCCAGAGGAACCAGGTTGCAGAATGGCACTTGGGAAGGGGAAATGGTCAAGAAAGATATGAAACTTGACATTACTAGGAAGCAAGAGAGAATTAGGTACTGGGAGAGGAGAAGGACCTATAAGGGAACACGAAAGGCCTAAAGATGATCAATGAATTTAAATTATCTACCTCTGATTTTGCTGTGGACCACAATGCTTGTCCTAATATCTCAGGAATCAGCCTAGGGTCCTATGCTGTTTAACATTTTTAATCAATGACTTCAGCGAAGTTGTAGATAGCATTTGCATCAAGTCCACAGATGAAGAGAAACTTGGAGGAATAATTAATATATTAGATGCTAGGCCCCAAAAAATCACTGGTTTTCTAAGCTTAGTATTTCTTGAAATAGGCTCTCTCTTCCTTAGAAATGATGATGATAACAACAATATTAATAGATAGCCTTTGTATGTACTTTAAGGCTTTTGCTGTTGTTCAGTCGTTTCAGTTGTGTCTGCATCTTCTTGACCCCATTTGGGGTTTTTTTGACAAAGATACTGGAGTGGTTTACCATTTCCTTCTCCAGATCATTTTACAGATGAAGAAACTGAGGCAAACAGGTGCGCAAAGTACTTTACCTATGTTATTTCATTTGACCCTTACAGCAGATCTGAGAAGTAGGTATTATTATCCCCTTTTACAGATGAGGAAACTAAGACTGAAAGAAATTAAGTAACTTGCCGAAGGTCACAAGTATATGAAGCAGGATTCCAACTCAGGTCTTCCTGACTCTAAGCCTTACACTCTATGAACTTCCCCACCTAGATCCCTGTAGATGGCCCTTTCTTCAGTATGTTTACCCTATCCCTTTTCTGGAATCCCTCTTATGGGGAAGTAGCCTTGCTGGAAATTTCTAGCATCTTAGTTAACTGATGCCTGCCTTCCTGACCACTTGTGACATCAGAGATGAGAAACCAATCAGCCAAACCTGAGCAATGCCTCTCTCAACCCTACAAAACACCTAACCTTCTTCAGTATCTCGAAAACACAAATTAACAATCCTGTTTTGTGGGAATGAACCCTCCTACACTGTACCCACATTGGGTGTGGTGTGATACCCTGGTGTACCCACACTAAACTAAGGAGATCTAGAGGGCACACTCTTTGACTATTTCCTTTTACTGCCCTATCCTCAAGATCGGTGATACCAAACTCAAATAGAATCAGGGGCCACTCAACAGCACACGTGGCAGGCTTCTTGTTGATTTTATTGTCCGTGTTTTTGTTGTTGTTGAGTCATTTCAGTCATGCCTGGCTCATGACCCCACTTGGGATTTTCTTCACAAAGATACTGGAGTGGTTTGCCGTTTTCTTCTCTAGGTCATTTTACAGAAGAGGAGACTAAGGCAAATAGGGGTAAGTGACTTGCCCAAGGTCATCCAGTTAGTAAATGTCTGAGGCCAGATTTGAACTTAGGAAGAGTCTTCTTGACTCCAGGCCAGGCACTTTATACACTGTGCCACCTAGTTTTATTATATATTTATTTCTGTTGTTAAACATTTCCCAATTTTAATCTAGTTTGGACAGTCTTTGGGAGTGTTCTGGGCCATCATCAAAAGGGCGTGTTTGACATCTCTGCTCAAGATCACCTCACCCACAGGCGAAGTTGAGCATTTTATCTAGGCTTGTATCGAAATCCCTCTCAGGTAACTGTGAACCCAATGCATGCTTGCCTTTTCTTCCCTTGCCCTCCCTGCTTCTGTCCCTCTCCAGGTGTCTCAAGTTAAACCCTCCCTTCCTTGAGGTAAAATGCCTTTTTTTTTTTTAAAGGCCCACTTTATTTCTCTGAGTTCCGCCAGCCCTAAGACTCTCTGACTCCAGGTCCAGTTCTCTATTCACTTTGCCACCTTCTTATACTGATGTTTCCTCATTCCCTTGAGTCTCAGTGCTCTATGGTGTAAGTATCAGTTCTCACTCCAGCCAGCTATCTGGTTTGCTAAGCTCCATAATTGATCACAGGATATTTAACTCTCTTCCATGTAGATATTTAGCACCTGATGACAGGATGCTGTACTAGACAGACCAGTTCAAGAGCCAAGTGGCTTCACCCACCCCTACAGGTAGGGCGGGGGCTCTATCTGGGCTGGAGCTCAGCTACCCTGGGGAAGGAGCCTCTTGGGTTTCCTCTGGATTTGGCCATTAAAATCACAAGAAGGTACCACTTTTAAAAATCCCTTGCAAAAGGTGATGATTCTTAGCACTTGAGGACTAATTTAGATAGTACCCTTGCCCTACCCTCACCTCAGTAAATATGCTGGAGCTAGCAAATCATATTCTTACCCTTCTTTTTCTTCTCATGCCTTTACTTTACTTTCCAGCATTTCTTCTTCTGCATCTCTTCTCTCCTCATCATTTCTTAACCACTTTCCTCTAAGAACATGCTAGAATTTGAGCTTGAGAGCTGATGTTCTGAGTTTCATAGGCCTTAATCCACCAAAAAAAATCACCCTATGGCTGCCAAAAAGATTTGCTGTGGCCTCCCTCTAAGTCTCCCCTACCTCTCCTTTCTCCCTACTCTTCTGAACCCTCTTGATGAAAGGAACAGAGCTCTGATGGTCAAAGAACCTGGAGCTGGATGGATGGGAGGCACCCAGCTGAAAAAGACCAAAGCATCAGAGGCTCCCCAGTGCTAGGACTTACTGCAGGTGGTTCCTAGGACCTTGAGCCAAGATGGATAAATACCTCTGATGCTAGTGTGGCCTTGATAACTTACACAAGGGCTAGTGCCAGACTTAATTCAGCCAACTTGCTCTTAAAAATTTGTTTTTTCTGTTGCCACCTAGAAGGGTCAATGTTACCACAGTTTCATAATTTTGGCAGATCCAGAGGGAAGGGCATTACACCTCCAGTATAGAAGTCAGAGAGTCTTAGGGTGGCTGGAAGACACTCAGAGGTCATTAGAGAAATAAAATGATCAGGTAGTGAGTACAAAACTAGTACAAGTGCTGAGGCCCTAACTATCATGCCAGGACTTGTTCTGCCATGTTTATTGTCACAGAGACCAATCAGTATTGGAAATTTTAAGATTCTCCCGTTTCACTCAGTCCACTTTCCCAAGAAACACTCTTCCTTTGATAATCTTCAGACCCTTCAGGGACTGCTTGGGCAATGGTTTTGCTGGTGACATCCTTTGAGCGATCACTTCTCAATAGATATCAATGAGACCACCCTACCACATATTAGATTGTGATGGCCAACTGCATCGGCCGGTGCCATGGTGACCTAGCCTATCACCTCCCAACCTAAAATGGGTACTCTGGATCAAAATCCATGGCCACCTAGCCATGTCAAAAAAAGCATCCTACTGTCCAGATCTCTGGTATCTTTTGAGGAGAAAAGGCTGTCTTAGTTTGATCAACAGGTTTTTATTAAGTACCTACTATATATACCATGCACTGTGCTAGGTACTGGGGATTCAAAGATAAAAATGAAACTGTCCTCAAGGAGCTTGCATTCTTATTAGGAGAAACTTGTACATACACCATATATACAAAGTAAATATAAGATTATTTCAGGAAGGAATAAGAACTTGCAGCTGGGGGGTGAGGGGGAGGGAGGAATCCAGAAAGGTCTCATGTAGAGGGTGACAGAGGAACTGAGATTTGAAGGGAACTAGGAATTCTAAGAGGCATTGAAGAGGACAGAGAGTATTCCAGTCATAGGAGAAAGTCCTTGCAAAGGGCTTCTGGGGCTAAAAAAACCAAACCCTCCCACTACTACTGTGATTTCATACACTCAGAGAAGTCTCTGGTAAGGATCTACCCACGAAGATCAACAACTTCCCTGTGATTTATGGGTCTAGAGTGTTGTCTGGGGCACTAACAAGAGAAGTGACTCGCCCAGGGTCACACAACCAATATTAGAGTCCAGCTCATGCCTACTTGGAGGCCAGGTCTCTATCTACCAAGCCACACTGCCTCTCTCAGACCTTTTCCTGAATTTATAGACGCGGAAATTAAGGCCCATAAAGCTTAAACAACTTGCTCAAGGTCACACAGCCATGAAACACAAGAACCCAGGCCTTTCTGATCTTTATCCACTCCCCCACATCGATGCCATGACTCTGAGGTCAGGGCTCTTTTCAATTCACCCTTTGGAATGGAACTGGGGCTGCCAGCTTTGCCTCCAAACAACGCTTCTTCACATACACTTATTCCTTGCTCCTACTTGACTATTCTAAATAATTCCTTCACCTGAGGTCCTCCACAGGCGATTTCATATACTGAAAGAGAAGTTAAGCTTTCAAAAGGCCTCCAGGGTTGGAAAGAGGAAGAGTATTCACCTGTCCCCTTCCTCTCTCCAAGGCATCATGCTAGTGACAAGGAAGGTTTTCCCAGAGTAGATCAAACACTGAGACTATGGCCTATTTATGGCCTTCCTCACTAGAATGTAAGCTCTTTGAGGGCAGGGATTGTTTTTTGCCTTTCTTGGTATCTCCAGTGTTTAGCACTATGCCTCACATATAGTAAATACTTAATAAGTGTTTGTTGACTGACAACTGGAGTGGGGAAAATGTCCCCGATGCTTTTTCTCAATAGGCCCTATTGAGGAGCCCAAAAGGGTTTGCTCTTTTTTTTTTTCAGCCTCACCTCTTCTGTCCTTCAGTGCAGGTGAAGATCTCCGAGGGTCCCTTTCAGCCCGGACCCTTTCTGCAGATCTTTAATTTTTTTGATGTTGTTCATTTAAAAAAAAATGTTTATTTTCAGTTCCAATTCCCTCCCTCCCCTCCACTCATTAAGAAGGCAAGAAATATGGTACCCATTATACATGTGAAGTCATCTGTAGGTCTTTCCTAAGTCTTTTCAGTAGAAAGATGGTGAAGGGGCTTGTTCCTGACCCTGTTCCACTTTGGGTTCGTTTTTTTGCTCCAGGCCAACCCTGCCTTATCACTTCTCTTCCATTACCCCTCCCCCCTAATTTATTCTTTCAACATTTATTGAATACCTAACCCTAACAGAGCACAGTGCTAGGCACATTGCCAAGAGAGGGGACTTTTGCTTCCTCTTCAAGAAACTTAGGGAATTATCCCTTCTGGGTTTTGTTAGAAGAGGCAGTTTTCCAGGAGGCTAAGGGTGTGTGTGTGTGTGGAGGGTGAGTATCTAGGAATGTACGTATGCGTGAAAAAACAGATTTTTTCAACAGCTAATAGATTCTTTGTGATTCTGTGGACTAAAAGATTAAATAAATCATTAGAATGGCCTAAACTCAAAATTCCCTCATTCTTCTCTTCTGTAACCTTATTCTGATTGAAATATGCTTGAAAATCTTAAAATCTGATGTCATCATCCTTCATACCTTAAGACTTGGCAGCTGCCGGGATTGCTATCTGTGGCTATGATTATATGCTATCAACTATTTGGATGAAAATGGAAAGTCGGCCTACTCAAAGCTAACAGCTGGGCATTTGGAGACACCAGGATAACTCATTGAAGATTGTGGTTTTAAACATGGTTATTTGGCACCATGGAGATACCTCCAGGATGAAATACAGCAGTTGCACAGATCTGTATGTGTGATCTGACCACCTAGAGTCTCTTCACATTGTGCAAATATTTCCAACATCCTGGCATGTGAAGACAACCCCCATCTTGTTCCCTAACCTTATCTCCTACTATTCTCCTTTCACATGTATTTCAGTCAAACTGGCCTAAACACATTTTCCTATCTTAATGCCTGGCTCATGTAATTCCTAAGTCCCGGAATGCCTTCCCTTAATTTATCCCTTCCCAACCCTCCCCCGCCCCCAACCTAACAGTTTACCTATTTATCCTTCAAGGCCTAGCTCAAATACCACTTTTTTTTTTTAACGAAGCCACTCTAGACTTCCTAAGCTAGAGATTATCTCTTTCTCATCTGACTTCATAGCATTTTATATTCTTCCCATTCACTTACATTCTAAGTAGCATTACACTCATCTTCTTTCTCCTGCTTGACTGCAATCTCCCTGTTAGAGACCCCATCTTATATCTCTATATGCCCCCTACCCCAGCACCCAGCCCATACATTGAACACAGGTATTTAGAAACATCTGCAGAACAAATGACAAACATGACTTGTTGTTTCTGGTTGTTCGGCCTCTTGGCCTCTGGGCTGCACTGGCTTTGTGTCATCTGACATTTGTGGTCCATACCTAGATGATTCTTCAGTTACAAAAGCTTTCCAGGATATACCAGAGGCTGGAGGGAGGGGGTGTATATCAAGCAGTCTTCTGCTCTGCTTGCAAACTGTAAGTAAGATGTGCATTCCATTTCTCTAAGACTTCACAGCTAATTACCCTTACAGTCAAAAAGTTCTGACTGATGTCTAACCTCATTTCATCAGGTGTCTTTTCTATAAATGCTTGACCAATGTTAATTCTCACACCATTCCTTGGAAACTTCTAAACATTATCAGTTCTATTGGTGGTGGTGGTGAAAAGAATTGATTTCAACACCTAGAGAAGCCAAGGTAAGTGACAAGATTTCTCTAAGGTCACACAGTGACTCCAGGACAAAAGCCTTAGACTCCTGGTTCCATGGTCTAATCTCATGACTATCCTTCTGTATTCTTGACATTTGATCCTCAAACCTCATTTGAAGACATTAAAAAAAAAATCAGCGTGTTTTGTGCCAGCTCCTGAATTCACCCTAGCCATCTCTTTAATAGCAGCAGGCCAGCAGCAAGGGATTGACTATTTATCCACAAGATCACCTAAATTTATGACAATTGAACTATAAGGGACCTTAGAGACCAATCCCCTTAATTTACAAATGAGGAAACTGATGCAAAGAGGGTAAGGTGACTTGCCCAGGGTCACAGAAGTAGTAAGGGGTGGAGGCAGGATTCAAACCCAGGACCTTTGGTTGAGAAACCAGCACTTTCTACTGGATCTAACTGTCTTCACTGGGCTGACTGAGAGCAAAAAGGGGTGCCTCACTCAAGGTCAGAGACAGTTGCAATCTAGCGATCTGTCTAGTGAAATATACTTCCTCTGAGGCCTCTACTGCCTAGAGATTCCTCAGGGTACCTGTGTAGGGCTTGAGGCTTTTTGTCAAGATTTCTTTCCTGATCATTATAGGCTAGTCATTGAAATTCCTTCCTCTTTCCCTGCAGGGATTACTATAAAAGAAATGCACTTCAAGTCCAGGGAAATCACAACATCCCTCCAAAAATGGATGGGTTCAGTGCAGGTCACCCATTTACACTTTGCAATTCACCTGTGCACTGTAGCATGCAGGCCTGACATTCCCCAGCCCAGACAACACTCACTCAGTGCTGGCTTGATTTAGCACGTCGGGCAGTGCCTCCTTGCTGTTCCTTTGGTGAGGAGTCCCCAGAGCTGAGGGAAGCGGGTCCAATCAGCCTGTGCTGCTTCACAAATTCTTGGAGCAGCACCTCTTATTTGGAGCAGAGATTCCCCCTTAGCAACATCCTAATTGCCATGGCACTTCTGGCCCAGTTTGGGCTCCCTCCTCAACCCCTGCATTGCTCCACCCACTATGGACTTATGCAGCCCAGGCAAAGGGAGGGAAGATCAGAGAAAATCTTCAGAGACTTTGATGCCTTGAACCTGCCTGGTTACTAATAGCTGCAGCCCAGCTGGAGGCAGACTACAATCTTTTTATTTGACTCTGCCATTGTTTGGGCTCTCAGTTTTTCCGTGGGTGAATGGGAGAGAGTAAAGTCTCACAAGCGGCCAAATCTATCCCTGGAAAAATGCTTCTTTCTCTTCCTTTGTATGCTTTCCAGCTCTTTCCATCTAGACATAATATTAAAAAAAAATTCATTCTCCTATCATCCAGGAACCGCAAGCCAGTAGAAGCGAATTTTACCTATATCCACCTCTTCAGACTTAACTGATGCCAGGGCCCTGGGAAGAGAGCCCCAGCACAAATGTTACCCAAGTGACTAAGGTGATCTATTATGCAGCTGTCCACAGCTGCCTCTTCTGCTCAACATTCTAAGCCTAAGGAATCTGTTTTTGGTTCCTGATTCTAAAAGCACTGTTCTGCCTGCAGTGAACCTCCTTTCCCTTTTCTTCCATATGTGAAAATGAACGATGTTGAGAAATGACCCTTATTTCAAATTTTTTAAAGAAGACGTTGATTTGCCTAGCAACAGTGCCAGGCACCCCCCAGAGGTGCTCATGAAGCACAAAGCCTTGTGTTTGGAAGTGCAGGGCACAGGTGAGACTGCATCCCGGGAGTGATGGGTGCCAGGTAGTATATCAGGAAGGAGAGGAGGATGTAAGAGAATTTAAGGGTCTAAGTGTCCCATTACTTCTTTCTCACCTTCTGACCTAGTTGTGTAACTCTATACAGTTGCTATGGCAAGCAGAGCTTGCCCAAGTGCCAGCCCCTTGCCTCACCCTAAGAATGGCCTAGCTCTGACCAAGGACATGCCTCTGGTTTTGCTACAGAGATGCAGCTAGCTACAGGGAAGAGGGTAAGAGTAGCTCCCTGGCACACAGACAAAAGTCTAGGGGAAGAGAAGGGGTAAGAATGCTGGTCACCAAGACTGAAACTTTTGAGAAGGCTCTATAACCATTTAGAATTGACTGCATTATCAATCCAACTTTTCCACCTCACACCGCTTCCCCCTTCCCCAATTCCTCTGCATCCTTTAAATATTAATTGGGGAACATGTGTACCAAGGTGTTATGGGAAATAAAGGGAAACAAATCTTTAGATGGGTTTAGACATTCCACCTTGGAGACAGATCTTAATTTTGCTTAGTACTGCAAAGCACACAAGCAGCAATCAGCCTTTCCCAGGGATCTATCTAGTCTGGCTAAAACTGCTACTTAAGATAGCTTGGAGGCAGGGGTCAGGCTGCTTTGACAGAACCATGGGATAAGGAACAGGTCTGCACTTAGAAAAGGACAGGAAGAGTCCTGGGAAACATTTACTTTCAAAACCAGACTCCCCCAGCCTCAACCATAGCACAACCACACAGCCACACCCAAGAGTGTACACATACACACACACACACACACACACACACACACAAGACCATTTACATGTAATTTTGGAAACCCTTCAAGGGTTAAGGAAAATGGTTTCTTCTAACCCAAATAGGATAGATCAACCCTGCCAGGATTGTACCAAAAAGGAGAGTATGAGAGACCAGGGGCAAACCCAATTCAAGGCCACTACCTTCCACTTTCCAACAGGCAGTCTCTAGAAAGACCCAGTTTCTTCCTCCACTACTGATTTTAAATCCTCTTCCTAAGTTAAAAAGAAAATGGGGGAGGTAGGAAGGAAGGAAGGAAGAAATTGATGTTGACCTCAATCATCAAAATCAACCTGTAATCACCATCATCATCATCATCATCATCATCATCATCATCACCTCTTGTCCTAGGGGCCCACTCCACCTCCCTGTAATAGTGGTTGCACCTAGTGTACAGAATTGATGCCCTGAACTCCAAAGATAGAAGGCAGGAGATTTCTATTTGGAGGTTAGTCGGAGAGCATGGAACACATATGGTGCAAGCCCAGACCTGATCTCCAGTCCCTGTGAGGTCTTCCTCCTCACCTGACACAGAGAAGTCAGAAGAATAGGGAACAGCTAAGCAAAAGTGGTCTTTGGGGAATCTGCTTGCCTCCTACGGTGTAGATATTGGTGGCAGCCTGCCTTTGTAGAGGAAAGGAATACAACTTTATGGAAGGGTATTTCACTTATTAGCTTCCAACTGGAGGGTCATCACCCTAGATTTTTAATAGGATTTTCATTGGTGAGGGAGGGGACAGGCTTGCAGCAGTTAACATAGGAGAGTATCAATGTTCCTGGGAAATTCAGCAGATCCATGAATGGCATGCCCTGGTCCTCTGCCTTTCCCTAAAAGAGCCTTGCAAATGAAGGAAACAGAGCATGCTGTGTGAGTGACCCCGACCCTTTCCTATCTTCTTCATGCATTCGGACCTCGGTCCTCTGATTAGCAGCAGCCGTGTCTCCCTTTAGGTCTGCCCCAGTTATCTGGGGGAGGGGAATGTAGAAAAGAGTGAAACTGACCGAGCCTTACAGCAGGGAAGATTTAAAAAAAAAAAAAAAAAGTCATACTTCTTCTCCAGAGCCCTATTCTCGGTCCCCCAGAAGAGGTGGTCATATCGTGGGGTGGTTTCAAAACCTGGACACACGGTTAACGATCAAGGTTAATGATCAAAAGATGAACTGGAAAAGTGGGAGGGCTTGGGGTAGATCGGGGTGGCGGTGGAAGAGGATGGCTAATGATCAAAAGATTAACTGGAAAGTAGGAGGGCATTGGGGCGGATGGCCTCGGGTAAATAAAGGGGAAGGAGAGGTTAGGAGAGCACGGGAGAAAAGCCGCATTTTACCTGCCAGGCTGTTGTAACAGTCGATCTCTACGGCTTCCACCGTCTTGCTCTGCTCCTCAGTTAAGTGGCCCAGCTTGGCCCCGTGGGCGGTGGACGGTGCCTGGGTGTCCTTGTCCCGCTCCTCCAGGGCTGGCAGCAGCCCCTTGAGCTCCAGAAGCGCCCGGTGGTATTTGCCGATGGCTTCGCGGAATTTCTTGTCCTTGTAGCACTGCGCTCCTTGGTTCTTGAAATCCTGGGCTCTCTGGAGGAGCTCCCCGAGATCCGCCGCCGCCCCAGCCTGGCCCCGAGGGGCGCTACCGGTACCAGCGCCGCCACCGCCGCCGCCGCTGCCTGCGCTGCCCAGGGCACAGGACTTCAGGGGCTGCTGCTGCTGCCCATCCCCTGCCAGGCGGTGGCTGGCGCTCAGCTTCGCTCCGCCCGAGCTGTTCCTCTCCATGCCCCAGTCTCTGCAGTTACCGTGCCCAGTCTCGCCAGCTCACTGCGATCTTGCCAAGCCCTCCGGGATTCAGAAGCCCCAGGAGCGAGTCTCAGAGCGCCCAGTCTTTCTAGAAGCCGTGACCCTTCTTGGCTCTCTTTTGCCCCTTACTCCCATTCTTCTCTCCTGCGGTCAGAGGCTGGCTCCTTCTCTTTTTCCTCGCCCTCCTCCTCCTCCTCCTCCTCCTCCTCCTCCTACGCCCTTCTCCTCTACTCTCCCCTCCCCGCCCCCAGATCCCCCTGCCCCTCCCCCTTTCCTCCACCCCTCCAGCAACCTGCGGGGCTGTGGTCGGCTTCCACTGCCTTTATTGCCGTGGTGCTGGGGATCGCGGGTGTGATTAGAAGGATGATAATTATTGTTGACCCGGAAGGAGCTTGCACACCGTTGGGAGGGAAGACAAATGACAAAGAGAGCCGAACTCTCTCCCATTCAATCCAACCTTCAAAGCAAGGTCTGGAAAAGAGGGAAGAAAGGAGTGGGAGGGGGCAGAGGAGGAGGAGGAGGAGGATGGAAAAAAAATTAAAAACAAAACACGGGGGAGGGGAAGATGGCAACGCAATGTCTACGTGTGCACACGGTGAATCATAATTTTTTTAAGGTAGTTGAGGCTAGGGTGGGTGGGGATGAAGGCAACAGAAGCAAGATCCATCACCTTGCTCTTTGCAGTATTTTTTAAGGGGAAGTTTCCCGTTTAGGGGTTCCGAGTTGTGGCTAGGGTGAGTTTGCGTATGTCTCTATGAAGTGGCTACCCAAGTGAGCATGAAATGGGTCTAGGCGCCTCTGGGTGCCCCCACTTCCTTTTGTGGGCAACTGTCTCTAGAGGTTTTCTCAGAGTCCTTGACCGTTAATGTTGCTTATCAAAGGCTCTGCTTTTGAAGGTGTTTTGGTTTCCCACCTCCACAGACACTATCCAGGATTACATCCATATCAGAGAGTATCCCCCTTCACATACACACACACACACACACACACACACACACACACACACACACACACGGTCCTTACTCTCTTGGGAAAGCTTTAAATTAATTAGGATGCTCCCCGATATGGATGTAACAACCACAATAATAACCATCATTTATATGGAGGTTCAGACTTTTCAAAGGGCTTTTATATTTATTGCCCATTTTGATCTCATAACAACCCTGGGTAGGACTAAAGGGTTACAGGCAGAGTACAGGCAGAGAGGAAATGGGGGCACAGCTGAGTTCAGCAGCAGAGCACATAGTAGGCATCATAAATAATCTGTTAATTGCTCAAGGTCATATAGTTAATGTATGCCAGGACAGCCCTAGAATGAAGGCTGCAGGTGGGAACTGGCTTTTTTTTTTTCATTAAAGGAAGATGTCATGTTAGCATTATTATTAACACCATTATGTTAATTGTTACTAGTAATAGTAATAACAGCCTACATTTATATAGCACTTTCCCCTACTAAAATCCTATTCCAGTGTCTCATCATGGCTTGGAGGTAAACCTGGGTTCTCAAAGGCTATTTCATTAGAGCACAGGCTTTGGCAAGTCCAACTGAACCAGAAAGGCTTCAATTATGGGCAGTGATGGATTGGATGTCTTTTGTCCCAGTACCAGGAGCCCAGCTAAGTTTGGAGAGATTCATTACCAGGTTGGCTGCAAAGCAATGAATTTTTCAATCATAATAGCGCCAGAAGACCTCTTAGGTCAGGGCAACTTGGCAGCTCATTATACTTGGAATCAGGAGTCATTGATATACTTGGGAAATTAGGAGTTTATATCCTGCCTCAGATGCTTACTGTGTGTCTCTTGGAATGCCATTTAATCCCTCTCAACCTTAGCATCTGCATATGTAAAAGGAGGATGATAATAGTAGCATCAGGGTTACTATGAGGATTAAACAATATAATATATGTAAATCATTTTGCAAACCTTAAAGGGATATATACTTGCTAGCCATTATTGTTTTGTTATTATTATTATTATCATCCACTAAGTGATAAAGAGATTGGAATTTGCATCCAGATGGGTAGAGAGTAGTCATACCAACAGTCTCACAGATCCCTGAAGTATTCAACCATATTTGCACTTTACAGTTACAAAACACTTTACTATTTCCCTATTTTCATTTTATCTTCACAAGACCTTTTGAGGCAGGTAATACGACAGTGTTATCTTTCTATTGTATAAGTAGTACAGTCTCAGAGAAGTTAAGTGACTTATTTGAAGTCACACAAGTACTCATCTCCAGTCCTTTGAGATCTTTTGACTCCAAGCCCAACACTCTTTCTACAACTTCTAGTTAAGAACAAAGGTGGGAACTTGGAGGCTGAGGAGTAAGGGCTTTGAATTTTCACTGCAAAAAGAGATTATGGCTACAGGAAGAAATATTGAGGCATAATATTGGAAAATCCAGGCCTGGGGCTTGGCTAGTGACAGAGCCAAAAGATGAATTAGGTCTGCCAGATCATAGACATTTTAACGGCAAGAAGCCCAGGAAAGAAAAAGGAGGGGGAAAGAAAAGCTTTTTGTTTCCCACAATGCTCTCACCTAATGGTCTAGAAGTTAATTCTCAGGCTTTGAGTTTGGGAGAAAGACAGTAGGACATAAAACCTATTATGATTCTGTACATTAAACACAATGATAATAGCTCAGATTTTCATATGGTGCTCTACAGTTTAGAAACTGCTTTCCTTTGATCAACCTGTGAGGTGATAGTGTTAACTTTCCTGTTTTTTTTTTTTAATAGACAAAGAAATTAAAGTTCAGGGAGCTGGATGTTGCACCTGTGCTATTGGAAGTTATAGAAACAAGACTAGAATCAAAGTTTTCTGATTCCAAATTCAGCCCTCCATCCATCAGACCAGGCTGCCTGGAAAATGGTTTATTAGATGGATGTGAGTCATGGCATCCATACCACATCTCCCTATGGTACATATCTTTATTGTACCTTTATTTAACAGAATGATTTTTCTTCTCCATTTTGTCACCTCTTCATAATGATAACTGATACTTACATCAGGATTTAAATTTTGCAAAACATTTTATATGAATTACTTCACTGATCCTGGCAACCCCTTGAGGTAGGCATCATACCTATTTTACAGATAAGGAAACTGAGGCTGAGAGGCAACATGACTTACCCATACTCACACAGCTAGCAAGTGTCAGAAACAAGATTTAAACCCAGGTCTTCCCAACTCCAGGGGATAGTACACTATCCACTAAGCTACTATTGACTGTGTGGGATTCTCAAAAATGACCTCCAAACCCCATGCATGAATGAAAGTAGGTGTTGATAAGAATTCATCAAACCTGTCAATGACAGTAACCCTTATTGTCTGATATAAAGGTTGCAGAAGGGTTGAGAAGAAAAAAGGCAGAGAAAAGGGTATTGGGTCTGACATTTGGGATGCCATTATTGACCTTCCAGGAGACCATTTCCATAGAGTGATGTGGATGTAAGCCACATGACAAGGGCAGATGTGATCATATCTACTATAAGCAAAGCAATATTCTAGGCACTTTGTAAAATTGTAAAAGGTATAGAAGACACAGCCCCTGCCTCTTAATCAGGGGTGTGGGTGAGGGGACAGAAATATCTTCTATGTCTTTTACTTTCATGAGAAAATCAGGGCAGGCTCAAGGGTCATAAAAAAAGATTACAGAAACTTCACTAATTATTACCAGTTACAGCCAATTCAACTAGAATAGCTAGATTCAGGTGAAGTTAGTGTGGGAAGTCTTCTTAGAGGGATATTTGGAACAGAATTTTACAGGAGAAGTGAAACATGGTATAATGACAAAGGCAGCTGCCTATTTCTTACTGTCCTGATTTGGACTGAGGATGTTTATCTACTTGTCAACTTTGAATTCATATTAATATTTCTCTGGTCATGTTGTTATTGTTTAGTTGTTTTTCAGTAGTGTCTGACTCCTTGTGACCCCATTTGGAATTTTCTTGGCAACAATACTGAAGTGGTTTTGCCATTTCTTTCTCCAGTTCATTTTACAGAAGAGGAAATGGAGGCAAACAGGGTTACGTGGCTTGCCGGGGTCACACAACTATCAAGTGTCTCGAAGCCAGATTTGAACTCCGGAAGATGAATCTTCCTGACTCCAGACCTAGTACTCTATTCACTACACCACCTAGCTGCCATCTGGGCATGTTATTTCATGCTTCGCTTACAATTTCCCTGAGGAAAAATCATGACTTTTACCCAATAGAATTCAAATGAAGACCCCTCAAGTACAAGAAGGTTATATAGATCACTTACCTCTCTTGTAGGTTACCCTTCTGCCTGCTACTTGATCAATTTCCATACTTAAATTTATCACCCTGAACTCTAGTGCAATCTAGGGTTATGTTTGGATATTTCCTCGTTAATTAATAAAATTTTAACATATCTCTCCATCAACTAAGCTCAAAGCCTCTATCCAAATCCATCAAATGTTATTTATTTAATAAACTGAAAAACTTCCTTTCCCAAAAGTAGTTTTATCTTTCTGCATTTTAAATCCCTTAATCTTCTAGGATTAAACAAATGTGAAAATTACTGAATATAAAATTAACAATTAAATAAATAATAACACAAATCTATAGATAATTGTTTTGGATATGAAAATGATCATAGCCGGAATGACCTCAGACCCTCACTAGTATTCACAAAAGACTTTACTTCTGGGGCAGCTAGGTGGCACAGTGGATAGGGCACCAGTTCTGGAGTCAGGAGGACCTGAGGTCAAATCTGACCTCAGACACTTGACACCAGCTGTGTAACCCTAGGAAAGTCACTTAACCCCAACTGCCTCACCAAAAAAAAAAAAAAAACCAAAAAACCAACAACTTCATTTCTGAAAATATAATTCCACACCATTCAGTTCATTCAGAGTAATAAGGTCTCTTTGTAAGAATCATGATAAAGATTATCACAGTTTCAGAAAGAAAGATCATACCTCCATCTTCTTTTTCTCTGTCTTCTCCAGCTTTTCTCCAGCCATGACAGGAAAACAGCACCTTCACCTTCTGTCATGTCATTACACTTAATGTTCTTTCTTCAGCTCACTCATCATAAAAATTTCTTTGTGATATCACTTGATATAAGTTGACAGTTCCTACAAGAAAGAAGTTTCTCCTCACTTTCTTTCCCTCTGTCCTCTCTATGGTTTATCTCATAGATTCTCATAGATTAAAGGTAATAACCCACGTTCCTCCTGCCTTTGCAGGTAGAAGCAGTAACAATTATAATTTTCATAGCTTCTTCTCTTCTTAAAGTAATAATAACAATTTTTATAGCTTCTGTAGAAGTTTTTGAAATCGGGGCTACACCTATGTCCCATGTTTGTGTCAATAAAATAACTCATGAGATATTTAACTATTTTATTCCTGGTTTTAGCTCATGGGGAAAATGAGTTATATTCTCATTCATCCCACTTCCTTTCATTTTCTTTATGATAAAGGTAAGAACCACTCTTCCTAGCTCTGCCAATTGTAATCTTCCGCATTCTCTCTCCTGCCTTGTCTACCAGCTCCACAATGGTATCTTTCATCTAGATTTTCTCTTCTTCCAGAAGAGAAGGACCTGCCAAAATAGGTCCATGTCACAGTGACATCTATCTTTATAACCCTGAAAATACTAATTATTCATTAGAGAAAAGGAAATTCTTATTGGACACCTCCTGCATGTAGATGGGACACACTGGAGACTAGTGATGGGGCTCAAGGCTGAGGTCCGTTTCTTGGACTCGCCACCTGTATATCCCTCTGTCACCTCAAATGAACATGTTCCAAACTAAACCAATGTTCTTTTGCCAAACCAGCACCTTTTTCTGACTTGCCTATTTCCAGTGCAGTAACTGGGAATGTTTTCACTTGAGTTGAGTGGAGAAAGGACAGACTTAGCAGTTTGTTGTTGTTTAGTCATTTCAGTCATTTCTATACTCTTCATGATCCCATTTGGGGTTTTCTTGGCAAACCAGAGTGTTTGCCATTTCCTTCTCTGGCTCATTTTCCAGATGAGGAAACTGAGGCAAACAGGGTTAAGTAACTTGCCCAGGGTCATACAGCTAGGAAGTATCTGAGTTCAGATTTGAACTCAGGAAGATGACCCTTCCTGACTCTAGGCCTGGCACTCTATGCCCTATGGTGTCCTCTTAGCAGGTGGTGATGCAGAAAAGAGTCCCATTGTAGATGCAGTCACACTAAAAGAAAGGGTTGTACAATGCTTGCTGCAGTGGAGATTTTGGTAAAAGGCAGGCTCCCCAAGAAAAGTACCACAGCGACAGAGCTGTGGAGGTGGGACGTAACCTGGAGGCAGTTCTGCTTCAGGACTATCTAGACCAATGGTGTCAAACTCAAATAGAAATTTGAGTTACCAAACCATACACCAGGATCCCTGCTACCATATTGACTTTGAAAACCACATATTAACATTATCTATGTTCCACTGTATTTTTATTTTGTTAAATGTTTCCCAATTATATTTTAATCTGGTTTGGGCTGCACTTTGGAAGTGTTGGGGCCATGGTGGGTGGTGTTGAACACATATAGACCACCAGCATACCAGGAAGTAAGGTACAGGGATGGTAGCCACAGTGAAAAGGAAGTAGTGCCCCACCCCAACCTCATAATGGTACTCTGGGGTAAATCCCATTTGTTCCATGATTGTTACAACTCCCCCTATTTCTATCATCAGCACCGCCATCTCATCAGTCACCCAGGTTAGAATCAAGATCTTTCTTGATCTTTCTCCTCCCTTTCTTCATCAAGTCAATGATAAAAATGGATTCATTTTGCCATTCATTCAAATATTGGTTAAGACTGTGAAAGACATTGTGCTAGGAAGAAAAATATAAAGAGTATATAGGAAGGCTCTCATTTATAAGAAATGCAAAGAGATTGTTTTCTCCCCATTTATTAAAGACTGCTATTGATCATGGGTTTGAGGGCTCCCTTCCACTATAGGGTCTCAATTCTGGATTTCTGTGGGTACCAGATTGGGTTTCTACAGATGGTAAATGACAGGTGTTCCAATGGGTAGGCAATCACCCTCTTCCAAACCTGGCTTATTTTTGCCTCGAGAATTTATCTCTACTAGGTCTAAGGGTACACATACATATACACATATATGCATAATACATTAATTATACATGTATATATAATAAGATTATTATACATACACATGTGTGTATACTTGCCTTTGCCTATAGACTTTCTTGTTTAGGAGTATTAACTCAATATGTCTTCATTGTATTTGGAATTTTCAAATGGAGTTATTGTCTTCTCTTCCTCCCTTCATGCCTCAGCCATGCTGAAGTAAAGTTGAGTCTGTGACTCTGAAGGCAGTTCACTGCCATCATTAATCACAACACCGAGGAAAAAAATAGATTCAATGGTTACTGGATTTTCTTTTAGATCAAAGAGACGGAACAGATACATAAGCAATAACAATAATAATGAACAATTAAAGAACAAATTGTTTAAGGAAACAGCTGCCTAAGCTGCTGGCAATGGGAAAGAGAATTAACTTCTTTCCCTGAGTACAACCTTCTCTCAAAGAGAGGAAAAATTGCCCAGCATCTTAACAAAGATATGAACTTTGAGGTGACTTTCTTTGACAAGGAAGTGAGGGGAAAAGCAAAAGCAAACCCTGTCAGTTCTCCATTGGGATGGGAAGGGTCACTCATTAGTTTCTGATCTTTACCATCTCTCATGGAACCTTGTCCAATCTAAGAGGAAGAGGAAGGGAGCTGGACGTCAGGGAAGGGGAGCCAGAGATTGGGCATCTCACTATATCTTATCCACAGTTCTTCACCCATAGTATGGAACAAGACTGACTTCACCATGGCTTCAGGCTTGTCTCTCCCCAAAGCCTACAAAACCATAGTCCCAGATATCCAAGTTTCAAAGACATCATTCAACAGGTGAAATTTAGGATAACATTTGTTCAAATAGCAGTGCTATCTGTGCTGGGTGCTCAGGAGCACAAGGCTAAATTCCTCCTTGGGGCCAGAAATTTTGCAGTCATTGCAAAAATTAACTGGGGTATACTTAAAATCTTTAATTATATAGCACAAGCTTCAAAATAAGCATCGACCCTTTGAAGTAACAAGGGTGATTATCCCAGAATCTCAGGTAACCTCCCCATGGTATTGTTGAAGAGAAATAAGTATTAACAATACATGCAGTAGATTTAACACTACACAAAGTATCACTTGACAGGATACTTCAAGAACTAAATCTCTTAGTTACATGCAAGACATATCATGCACATCCTGAGAGAATATGTATATCCATACTACTTAAGCAAATGATCATAAACAGAAAAAAAAGCTAACTAGCTATCACAGTTATCAACAGAGCACTCTCTCTCTCTCTCTCTCTCTCTCTCTATATATATATATATATATATATAATATACAAATAAACAGTGAGTCAAACCGCATGGCTAACCTGCAAATGTTGCTATGCTGTGAACATAGCACAAGTTCATAAACAAAATAATAAAATAAAAACATAAGTCCAGCATGCAGTAATTGACATGAGTATCAATGAATATGCAATTATATACAAGGTACTAAAATTTTATGTGGGCAAGCTCTACTGCTGTCACCTGACTTTATACCAATTGACTTTTCCAGGTTCTTGATTTAATCTGGTCACAATCTGAAGTGGGCTAGCTATTTTGTGACCTGATGACTGTTCTTCTCTTGTACTCAAGCTGGTTGATGGCATGCCTGATAAATAATATCATTATAGGTTGTAACATGCTCCTGGCAACCTAGTTGGGGAAATCCCAGTCTCTGTAGAATGATTATACCCATTCATTGGTCTACCAGTGGTGCATCAGTGTGCCTGTTTTCCCACAGACCCTCCAACACTCATCATTTTCCAATTTGGTCATCTTTGCCACTCGGATGTGTGTGAGGTAGAATCTGAGAAAAAACTTTCATTTGCATATCTCTAATTAGTAGAGACTTAGAGCCTTTCCCCCCATATGGTTATAGATAGCCTGGTTTTCTTCCCTTGAGAACTGTCTGTTCATATCTTTAGACCATTTCTCAATTGGGGAATGGCTCTTTTTTCTATAAATTTGAATTTATTCCTTAAATATCTTGGAAATGAGACCCACATCAGGGAAACTTACTGGAAAGATCCCCCCCCCCCAGTTAATTGTCTCCCTTTTAATCTCATTTACATTTCCACTTGATTGTAGTCCAGCTCCCTGGATTTCACATATGGCTTTCATACCTTCTTTTGGTATCACCATAACTGGGTCATAAGGCCTTTGGGACAAAGCATCTGTGTCTATAGTAATCTTCCCTGGCCAGTAAAGTATATGCTGAATTCATGGCTACTTTGCATTGTTACCTATCCCTGGCATGAAACATCCAAAGTGGCATTGGTCAAAATATTAGGATTTGTTCTGTGAGGTTTGGATTCGGTTAAAGGGCCACACTTGAGTACCTAGAGGGCACCATGTGATCTCGAGGTCACAGGTTCCCCACCCTGGGCTAGCAGCAAAGTTCTTAACAAATTTGAGATGACTGCCAAACTCTATCGAAAGAGGTTTTGAACTTGAGTATTCTGTACGTGTGGTTAAGTCAGGAGTGCTTCTATCTTCTCTAGGATAGTGCCCATGCCTTGTGGTATGACCCATATACTTAATCAAGTTGTCCAATTCCAACTTTCTCTAGCCTATCCAATACTTTCATCAGTCACTCCTCGTGAACTCAAGAGCCTTGGGAATAGCATTGCTAACAGCCCACACCTTTCACTATCATCCTGGGAAGCAACCCCTGTGGAGCTGCAGCCTGGCAACTGCTCCTGCAGGTGCTACAGCCACATCTACTGAAGACCCAGAAAAGAAAGTCCTTGGCACTGTCAAATGGTTCAATATCAGAAAGTGATATGATTTTATCAGTGAAAATGATATTAGCATCTGCTTTACACCTGCACCCTAACAACTATGGGATCTTTACATCTGACTTGTAGTTGAAACTTTCTATATGTATCATCTCCCCTGTTAGACTGAGCTCTTTGGGAGAAGGTACTGTTTGTTTCACTTTTCTATTTATATCCCATCTCTCAGCACAATGCTTTGCACATTGTAAGTGCTTAATAAATGCTTTATTCATTTATTCAACTCATTTGTAGCTTACAGTTTTAGTGAGTTGTTGCCATTGAGAGGTTTAGTGATTTGCCTACATTATATAGTATGTATCATAGGCAGAACTTGAATTCAGGTCTTCCTAACTTCAAGGCTTTCTATCCATAACACCACACCACTTCTCAAACTATTAATATTTATAATTATATTATATAAATGATACAATATAGTATATAATTTGTAATTATATAACAAAATAATAATAATAGCTTACATTTACAATGCGCTTACTATGTGCCAGGTACTATGCTAAGTACTTTGCAATTATTATCTCATTATCCTCACAACAACCTGGGAGCTAGGTGCTATTATTAACCTTATTTTACAGTTGGGGAAACTGGGCAAACAGAGGTTAAGTGACTTGCCCTGGGTCACACAGCCGGTGAGTGACTGAGGTCACATTTGAACTCAAGTTTTCCAGACTCCAGGCCCAGTGCTCCATCTACCATACCATCTATTAAGACTTCTGAATGCAAATCACTGGATATGGTATCTCTTAGAAGCTCCAGAAGTATATTAACAGGGCAGCTAGGTGGCACAGTGGATAGAGCACCGGCCCTGGATTCAGGAGGACCTGAGTTCAAATCTGACCTCCGACACGTAACACTTACTAGCTGTGTGACCTTGGGCAAGTCACTTAACCCCATTGCCTGGCCAAAAAAAAAAAAAAAAAAAGAAGCACATTACCAGCTGTTGAAGGGTTCTTTTTACCTGTATATCCTGTCGTTACCACAAACTTAACAACTCCTTCTTTCCCTCAAAATTCCTGATATCTCTATATCTATTAATAGAAACACCATTCTCTCAGCCACCCATCCAATTAATTGGAAAATCCCATCATTTCTCCTCCTCCACATCCCTCATGTTTATCCATTCCTTTCTGTTCCCACTATAGGGGGCCATCTCCAGTCATCTTGATTTATATCTTTTCACTGGACCCAGATGGCTCTGGAGGAGAACATGAGGCTGGTGACTTTGCACAGCCGTGCCTCCTTAAATCCAATGCACTTGCAAGTCATGGCATTACCTTTATGATTCCATGGTCCTCTTCGAGAATGAAGGACAAACAATAACATTCCCACTGCAATAATTCTAATTCAGGGAAGGATCTTTGTTTATCCAGTTCATAGAATTAGAAGACACTAGGGCTTTTGCAAAAATTTCCCAACTTGTCTAATTCTGCTCTAATCCAGCCTATTTACTACTGTCAATGTAATCTTTCTAAAATATAATATAGTTCCCCTCCCAGATGGGCAGCTAGGTGGTACAGTGGATAGAGTACCTGGCCTGGAGTCAGGAAGACTCATCTTCCTGAGTTCCAATCCATCCTCAGACACTTCCTAGCTGGGTGACCCTGGGCAAGTTATTTAACCCAATTTGCCTCAGTTTCCTCATCTGAAAAATGAGCTGGAGAAGGAAATGGCAAACCATGCCAATATCTTTGCCAAGAAAACTCTAAATGGGGTCACAAAGAGTCAGACTAGAATGAACAACATCAATTCCCTCCCAGAGCCTAATGAAGATTGAGTCTGAAAGCTAGACATGACATAGGCACTTACATCCAATATATCTTCTTATTCTCACTGGCTTTAGAGAGGGTGATGAAGTTCTCCCTAAGAAAGAAATTTAGGTCAATGAGGTCATAGAGCACCAGGCCTGGAGTCAGGAAGACCTGAGTTCAAATCTGGATTGTGTGATCCCAGACAAGTCATTTAACTGCTCTTAGCCTCAGTTTCCTCTTCTGTAAAACAGGAATAATAATAGCACCCACTTCCCAAGGTTGTGGTGAGGATCAAATGAGATAATATTTGTAAAGTGCTTAATAGAGTGCCTGGTATATAGTAAGCACTATATAAATGTCAGCTATTATTATTCTTATCATCATCATTATTATTATAATATTGAAAGCCATAGACAATGGTGGTGACAGGAGATTAGTTGAAAGGCCTGACAGAAGCCAGGGTCCTTATGCTAAAGTTACCCAAAGGGGGTCAAGTTGTAGGCTGAAAGGTCACTATTCCCCTGACTAAGGTTAGAAGAGTACAAAGCACCTGGAGGTCCTACTATGTAGAAAAGAGACAGTCTAGAGACTGCTAGTGCCTATGACACAGGAAAAGGCAGCTAGGTGGCTCAGTGGATAGAGCCGGGGCCTAGAGTCAGGAAGAACTGAGCTCAAATGCAGCCTCAGACACTTAAAAGCTATGTAACCTTGGGCAAGTGACTTAACCTCTCTTTGCCTTAATCCACTGGAAGGAAATGGCAAACCACTCCATTATCTTTACCAAGAAAATCCGATATTGGTATGTTATGATCCACAGGGTCATAAAGAGTTGGATGTGATTGAACAACAACAAAATGACACATGAAGCACGGGTGTCTTTGGATGAAACTATCTTGGGATCCTGCTGGTGCAGTCCTGGGAATGAAGACCAACTCCATGCTTATTTGTCTCCATCTACTCTTATTTTTTACTCATCTTAACAGAGAATGAAGCCATCACTAGTTTTGTCCTCCCTCGCTCCCTCCCACCCACCATCCCTACTCCTTACCCCACCTCCTTTACAGGCTAAGTAACTGGCATTTGGAATTGTTATCTCATTATGTGGCATTTTGAATTTCTTGTTATGCACTTGAAATTGTATTAAAATCAGATAGCTCTTAAATCTGTGCCAGCTCTACTTAATTAAATGTATATGAGTAGATTAGAAAGGAGAGAAGGACAACCCAAAAGGGAAATGATCTAAATTATCAAGGGTTTGTAAACCAATTTGGATTTTGCTTGTACAAACTAGCTAGGGGTTTGGAGTCACACACCTAATAAAGATAAGAGTTTATTAGTTTATTTTAAAAGTTGACCAGAGAGAAAGAGAGAGAACAATCTATGTTGACTTTGAACAGCACTAGAGGTAAATGAGCAAAGGAAGGCAGCCAGTTTTTTCCTTTTCCCTAGAAAGGAAAAACATTGAATTTTAAAGAAAAATCACACCCCAGAAGGGGGGTGAGTTGCTAGGGAAGCTCTGCTCCTACAGAGAGAAGTAAAAATGAGTTCCTCTGGCAAGCCCAAACAAAGCCCTAAGCTTAGGGGTGATTGACAGCTTGGCCTGCCTTGCTCACCATCACCACCTGGTGGTTTTAATATCTCAGATTTTGTTATTCCCTTGTCCAACTCGTTACTCTTGTATCCAAGGCCCTCTACAATCCTCTTCTCATCTTCCTTACTGTTCCCCTAAACATATACTATGTTGTTGTTCAGTTATTCAGTCGTGTCTTTATGACCCCGTGGACTATAGCATGCTAATACTGTCCATGGGGTTTTCTTGGCAGAAATTCTGGAATGGTTTGATATTTTCTTCTCTAGAGGCAAACAAAGGTTAAGTGACTTGCCCAGAGTCACACAGCTAGTGTCTGAGGCTGGATTTGAACTCGGATGCGGTGAGCCTAGAGTCAGAAAGACCTGAGTTCAAATCTGGTTAACTGCTCTACTCTCTCTGCCACTAATAATATATATATATAATATTGTAATATATAATAATGACAAAGTCATTTATTACCTATGTGACCTTGGGCAAATTACTTAACTGCTCTGGGTCTCTTTTATATAATCTGAAAAGTGAATGAATAAATTAATAAAAAGGATTTTCTGTACTCTTATTCTGTGCAGATCACTGCTAAATTCTGAGTACATGAACAGAAAAGAGAGATAGGCCCTGCTTTCAAGAAGCTCACATTCCAATAGGGATTCAGTTGGTTTAAATTGAAGGGAGACTAGAAAGGCCTGGTGGTTCTTAGAGTTCAGTGGCAGGACAATTGCTAAAACTGGACAGTCCAGATGTCAAGTAATTCAGTTTGGCAGGAGTGTCAAGGAAAAATACTGTCATTTCTTCCATCATCATCACCATTATTATTAATATATTTTTATTTCATTAAATATTTCTTAATTACATATAAAATTTAACATTTTTTATTTTTAAAATTTTAATAGTATTTTATTTTTTCCAATTACACGTAAAGACAAATTTTAGCATTCACTTAAAAATTTTGAGTTCCAAATTTTCTCTCTCCCTACCTTACCTCCCCTTTCCCTAAGACAGTAAGTAATTTGGTATAAGTTATATATGTACAATCATGTAAAACATATTTCTATGTTAGTCATTAACAATCATTTTGAGTTCTCTCCCTCTCTTCCTCCCCTCTCCCTACTTGAGAAGGCAAGCAATTTAATATTGTTTATACATGTCAAGTCATGCAAAACATATTTACATATTAGCCATGTTATAAAAGAAAATACAGACCAAAAAAAAAGAGAAATAAAGAAAGTTTTTTAAAAAAGTATGCTTCAATCTGCATTCAGAGTTCATCAGTTCTCTTTCTAGAGGTGTATAGCATTTTTCATCATAGGTCCTTTGGATTTGTCTGGCATCATTGTGTTGAGCAAAGTAGCTAAGTCTTTCACAGTTGATCATCCTTATAATACTGCTGTTTCTATGTACAATGTTCTCCTCATTCTTCTCACTTCACGTTGCATGAATTCATTTGTCTCCATAGTTTTTTCTGAAGCCGTTCGGCTCATCGTTTCTTATAGCATAATATATTCCATCAGAATTGCTTCAGAATCATGTATCACAACTTGTGCAGCCTTTCCCCAATTGATGAGCATCCCCTTGATTTCCAATTCTTTGCCACCACAAAAAAGAGCTGCTATAAAAGTTTTTGTATAAATAGGCCTTTTTCCCTCTTGATGTCATTTCTCTTGATAAAACCATGCTCTTTTTCTAATGCTAAGCCATTTGAGTCTGAGAACTTGGGTGTCCAGAATTGTCTTTTCCAGGTCTTCAGTAACTGTGGCTGTTGAGCAGTTGAGGTCTGTAGCACTAGTAGAGGCAGGTGCCTAGACCCATCTCCATTAGGGATGCCCCCATGGACAATAGCAACAGGGGCCAGGCTAAAGACTGGTGGCTTAAGGGACCATATTACTTCAGGGGCAATTGAGTTCAGGGTCCTTAACCAATTCCACCAAGATTAGAGGGAGGTAGGGATCATAATGGTGCTGGTTTGGTCTACTTCCTCACTTTCCCTCAGCTTCATAGGTTGGACTGAATGAACTCTAAGGTCCCCTCAAGTTCTAAACTTACGCTCCTTTGAGAAACACATGTGTAAGAAGGGGATGATCCCTGATCAATTTGATGAATGAGAGGTGATCCCTCACTTTTCTGGGAGGTGAGATTTTGTTTAGAATATTTGATACTTCTTTCCCTATAGTGTGGCCATGCCTACTGACAGACTGTTAAGAGCACAAAAGACAACTCCAAATTAATCTTGAGGCTGCTTCCAAGATGATCTAATTGGGTTGGTCCATTGGCAGGTTGAACTCTGTTGTGAGGAGTCACTTTCTACTGACCTATAAATATGATTTTACTTCTCCCATGGCAGGATGCTTTTTACTCTCTTTTTCCTTATGTCTTTATTACAAAAATTAAGGTAAGGTGAGAGGAGGAAGGAGCAGGAATTTCTTTTTCAACACCAAGAACCATGAATGGTTACTTTGTGGCAAAAGTAAATGGCACCTGTATTTAATCACACACAGAGCTAGGGGAATTAATAAAGAATGTCATTCCTGAACCCTTGCCTTCTAATTAAGAGAAGGGCAGATTTCCTAAACGGTATCATGGTAGTATTTGGTCTTCTGGCCAGAGACGAGATTTACCTTAGGATAACTTTAGCAGGTTGTCCCATAAATAACCCCAAGTTTAAGCACTTGGGAATTTTTCCTTCTAAATTAAGTTTCTAGGTAAGTTTCTGAGCAGCATCCTTCTTTGAGAGAGAAAGATTACTCATTTGGCCCCTGTGGCTAGGGGGGAAGTAAGGAATGAATGTCAACATGTGGGAGAACATAAGGACTATATTTTGCTCTTCCCTATTACCATAAGTTATTCAAACAATGCAGATCCAATAGGAAGGGGGTTGCTTGTCTACCAGCCCCAAACCACAGGGTGGCACTACAGAAAATACTATTTTTAGGTCCTTGTGTGAGAGCTAAGGATTCTCCAGAATGTTAAGGTATTACCCTGCTATCAACCCAAAGTTTAGATTCCTTCTGAGTGGAGTTCAAGCAATGAGGTGGTTATGTCAGGACTATAAAACTCTAGAGGGAAAGTAATACCAGAAAAGAAGGATAATTGTGTTGATTTTTTAATGGACTACTGTGAATGTTTTATGTATTCATTTATGCTCATTTTTGTTTGCTATAAGTTACTTTCTATGGAGCTCTCCTTTACCCAATATTCATTTGTTACCTTGAGTACTTGTACAGGAACTAAATACCATTCTAACCACAATAGTGAACATGTAGATATGAACTATATTCAGAGATATACCTAGTGTAAACTGAGAGGGGGAACATGATCCAAAGGGATACTGATGTTTTAGAAAATGCCCTGGATTTGAAACTGATAAGTCTGGGCCCAGAGTTTGGAGGGCTATGGAGCATGGATTTCACACAGTACAGGGAATAAACAAGGTGGACAAGAAATAATAATTCAAGGCAGCAAAACAGGTAATTCTGATTCATGTGTTATATTCATTATTTTTAGTTTTAAAATATGTCTGTGTGTAATGTCATGTTTTAATATTGTACTTTGAGCATTGATATTAATATTTTCTTAATTTTGTGACCATTTCAATACTGTACTTTGAAATTTTTTCTTGAGTAAATTTTAATTGTCCTCTCTATTTGTTATCTAAACTAATCAGTTATGCCTTCATGCTTTTTATTTTTGAATAGTATATACTCTGCCTGAATATATTTATAGTATTAGCCTTAGTTTCATACAAATAATGGCAAGATGATGGAAGAAATATTTTAATTGAGCATTACTTAACAAGAGATTTCTTTGTAAGTTTGAACTCACTATTTTAGCTGTCTATACTCTGTGTAAAATACTTTTGTCTCAATGCTATTAAATAATTTTGTCTCAATGCTATTAAAAACACAACATATTTTCCCTCTAAAGACTGAAATAGCATAGAAGATCCCTTTAAATTTAAAATAAAATCTTACTTTGCCTTTTAATATTTCACTTTATTGGGGGAAATAAGGAGGAGTGATTCCATTGGAATGATTGTCTGTTGGAGAAGATTACAAGGGACTTGGGGTCATAAGGAGAGATCTAGGTTGTGGTTAAAACAAGGAGGCAGAAGGTACATGAGTTCTAACATTAATTGGAAAATTTGAAATCACAGGACTTTTTTGGCTAACACAGCAAAATGAGCTGTGAAGTGGATAAAAAAGTTAGAAGTGAGCCTGACGGAGAGTAGGACTGGAAAATTCAACTCTCTATGTTATATGAATGCAATGGAATAATGATTCTCTGTAAGAAATACTGAATATAATTCAGAGAGATTTGGGAAAGCTTATATGAAGTGATAAAACTAATCAAGATGTGAGGCTATTTTCTTGGTGCACATATCCAATGCCAGGTAGTACTCTTTCAGGGAATGCTGAGTGATGTAAACAGAACAAGGACAATTTTATACAACCACCACAAAAATGCAAGGGAAAATAACACTGAAAGACTTCAGTACTTTGATCAATAGTCATTAATTTCAATCTCAGAGGATTAATGGTGAAGCCTCTGACCCTTATTAGCTGCGTGACCTTGGGCAAGTCACTTAACCCTTGTTTGCCTCAGTTTCCTCAACTGTGAAATGTTGATAATAATAGCATCTAATTCCCAGGATTGCTGTGAGGATCATTTTAAAGTGCTTAGCACAGTGCCTAGCAAATAATAAGCACTTAATGAATGGTTCTTTTAATAAGGCAGGTAGGTGGAGCAGAGAATAGAGCCCTGGGCCTGGAGTCAAGAAGACCTGAGTTCAAATATGGATACTTACTAGCTGTATGACCCTGGTTAGGTCACTTAATCTCTTTTTGCCTCAATTTCTACAATTATAAAATGAGGTTAATTATAGCACCCACCTCTAAGGATCAAATAACATAATATTTGTAAAGAGTGCCTGGCAAACAATACTATATACATGCTTATTCCTTTCTCCTATTTTCCAGCTTCAGAGGTAAATGAGTTCCCACTTACCAGATACCTTCAAACAAATGCTGGGGGCTTTTGCAGAGGAGTCTTTATTAGTTTGGGTGAGAATGATGGTCTCTTATGGTCCCTCCTGACTCTGAGATTCTCTGATTCTCTGGTCTTCCTTCCTCTGACTTGTACTTTGTCTCTGTAAAGACACATCACATTTTGCTTCATACTATGATTCATTTAGAATCTTTTCTTTCCCTTGAATAAACTCTAAGTTATTTGAGGACAAGGACTATGTCTTATGCATCTTTGTAGCATCTACATGCTTAGTGCACGGCTGGGCATGAGGCAGGCACCACTATCTGTTGAACTGAGCCTTCATGATTGTCAGCAAAAATGTACCGAGTCTACCTTGTACTCAGCACCACACTAGATGCTAAGGATACAAGGATGAATGATAGATGGGCACTGCCCTCCAGGAGCTTGCAATCTAACTAGGGAGTCAAGACACATACATAAAAAGTTAGCTCTATCAGAACAGTATTTCCTCCCTGGGTACAAGCATTTCTAAAGTGACGTAAGTATTGCAAGGGAAAGAACTCCTAGCTATGGCTTTGAATTGATCCCGATCAACTGAACGTCTCAAGACCATGAAATTTTATTCCTATAGTTCAAGATTCAGGTTAATTGATGAGGATTAAGGAGAATGGTGAAGTTAAAGAAGACCACTGCCCTGGAAAGATCTCCTCCTTTGCTTCCTGTCTATCTCAAGGCTAATAAACCAACCAAATCCTGTCAGTTTGGACCTCTGTAATCTTTATGAACTCCATTCCTTACTCCCCATTCCAGCTGTCATCACCTTATTATGTCTCACCTGAACTATTGAAATAGCCTCCTAAACTGTTTCCCCAACTTCCAGTTTATCTCTACCCACAAAATCCCCTCCTGCACACAACTGCCAGATTAATCTTTATAAAGCACAACCCTGATATCTATCACTTCCCCCAATCTGCCTTTTGAAATCTTATCATCCTTCAAATCCCAGCTCAAAAGCCACCTCCTCCATGATAATCAATGAACTTGAACAGGAAAAATAGTACATCTTCATTTTCACTAACCTCTAGGTTCACTAACCCTAGTGTTAGGGTTGAACATTTCCTTCCATTACAAATGTAGGTGACAAAATATTATTTGGAGAAGAGATTCATAGGTTTCACCAGCCTGACAAAGGGGCTCAGGACATGCAAAAAAGTTAAGAACCGCTGCTCTAGGTTGTAGTTAAACCGAGGAGGCAGAAGGCACATGAATTCTAACATTAACTGGAAAATTTGAAATCACAGGACTTTTTTGGTTAACAGAGCAGGGATTCTATAGGGCACAGCAGAATGAGCTATGAAGTGGATAAAAAATGTTAGAAGTGAGACTGGTGAATAGTAGCCTGTGGCAGGGCTAGCAGTAGATATAGGTAAAGTAGTATAATGGGAGTTCGGTGAATGCCCAGACCACCTAAGATGGTGTCATCCAAGTAAAAGACTCTTGGGAATTGTTTCCTGTTAGATGCTCTGTTAGTCTTATCATTTTGTCTGGCTTAGGGGCCTTCTAGTGTCTCAGGCCCATTCTTGACTGTCCAATCCAAGTCTCCTGGTATTGTTTTCCTGGAGGGACATGGTTCCCATCCAGAAAAAATGCCAGTTTTGTGTTTATCTGTCTACCACCAGGGGAATGACTTCAGCTTCACTCACAGATAAAGTGATATAATTATAGCATCCGGTTTCTTTATAGCAATGCCTCCTATGATTGATTAGAAGGGCTCCTATCTCTATATGCAATTCTTCATTCTCAGAAGGTGGACTAGTATGAAATTCTCAGGAATAACTCCTTCTTGTAAATTCCTCAGGCATCAGGAAGGAGCTCTCTAGGGTTTTCTGTGTGAATGATGGCCCCCCTGAGGTGCTCTTGGCATTTGCCAAACCAACTCCACCCCTCATGCAATCATGGAGCAACAAGTAATCATTCTCCCAATGAGGAGAGTCTTATGTAAATGCCTAGGCTTGTGCCCCAGGTTACAGGCACTCCTGAGAAGCTGGAAGAGCATTTCTCCATCAGAACCTGAAGTACTTGTTCTTAAGGTCATCTCTTTGAATTAAAGTATTATTATCAGAAAGTATTTTTAGAAATCTTAACATATCAAGTGGGTGAGGTAACATGTAGTATATCCTCAATTTAGTACCATTCATTTTTTCCTTCTTTGAAGAAGGGAAGAGGCAGGGGAAAGGAAGGAGCAAGCTTCCTCAAATCTGTTATTTCATTGCTATGGAGAACTTCGAGTATAGAAACTGCCTCCATTAATATAGATCTGCAACTCATCTATAACTTTTAGTGTTAGTTTCCAAGGGTGGTACAATGACTTGTACAACATTACATATCTAGTATATTTTATGTCAGAGGTGCCATTTAAACTTAAGTCTTCTTAACTTCAAAGCTACCCTTCTATTCACTCAGCAACCCTGCCTCAATGATCCATTATTAGTAAATTGAAAACATATGTATTAGGTTCCTTGTGATTAGTGCATTCTAATGGATCTATTAGATTATCTAGGAATGGGACTCAGGACAGGTAAGTTTTGATAGAGGAGGGTTCTGAGCTTGAGGAGGAGGAGTATACATGGTCACAGACCTTGGGTAGGTACTTATAATTCAAAGGCACACTGGATGTCTGAGGAGGTGAGAGGAGGCTACCAAAAGGGGTAGTGAGAGGGCACCAAAAGAGGTGAGGCTCAATTCACATGTACTCAGTTTCCTAAATTTGTCCAGGTCTCAAAATGTGAGGCAGTGAAGTTCCACCCCATCCCACACCTGATCACACTTGTACCAATCTTTCTGCAGTATAAGAAATGAGGCACGTGAGAGAGATGCTGATACCCTGTTGGGATGAATCAGAGAGGTCCAAGATGCTCTTTTGATACTGCAAATAACACTCCATCTTTCCTTACCCCAGGAATAGCACAGGGAATGAATGGGATGCTCCTTGGGGAGGCAGAACTTCCTACTGATTAAGAGGATATTCATCACATAAGTAGGCATTGAGCCTCTGAAGTATTCTCATAAGCAGTGGAGAGGGCTCCCTGAGACTGGAGATTTGCCTTATTGTACTAAATATTAAAGAAACAAACAAACAGGACACCATAGAGCAGTGTTGGCGTAAATAGGGATATCTGGAATTAGGAGTTACGGAAAGCTAGGTTGTTAGCTAAAATCTTCACCAATGTGTCTAATTTATCTGCTTTAAAATATTCGGGTCAGCATTAGCAGTCTGCACACTGTCAAATCTGTTTTTTGCTCAATCCTCAGGCTTCTTGTCTCCTCTGAAACACCTGACACTGTTGACCATCCTCTCCTCGGAGATAATCCCCACCTCTTTGGGTTTTCCTGACACTCTTCCTTCTTGGTGCTCCAATCTCTCTCACCTACCTTTCTCAGTCTCCTTTCATTAATCATCACTGATATCTTACTCCTCCTTTCCAGGGGCCTCATTTTTTCCTCTTTTTCTAAGTTCTTTCTTTCTTGATGATCTCATCAGCTTTGATGGGTTTCCTTAACATCTCTATGCAGATGATTCCAAGGTTTTGTGAAACATCATTTCTTTGAAAAGAGTGTAAGAATTGTTGTTGTTTGGTCATTTTCAGTCCTGTCTGAGTCTTCTTGACTCCATTTGGGGTTTTCTTGGCAAAGATACTGGAACAGTTTGCCATTTCCTTCTCCAACTCATTTTCTAGATGAGGAAACTGAGGCAAACAGGGTTAAATGACTTGCCCAGGGTCACACAGCTAGTAAGTGTCTGAGGTGAGATTAGCTGTCCAGGTTTTGTAAACAGCCCTTAGTCTTTTTCTTGAAGTCCAGTCCTGCATCCCTAACTGCCTATTGGACACTTGAAACCACATGTCTCATAGACATCTCAGACTCAACAAGTCCAAATCGAATTTAGCATTTCTCCTCCAAAACCTACCCCTCTTCCAATTTCCCTGTTTCTTTTGAGAGCATTCTTCTAGTCACCCAGGTTCACAAACTTGGAGCCATCCTTGACTCCTCATTCTCTCACCCCACATATCTAATTAGTTGACAAGAGGTAGTGCTGTGATAGAACTCTGGACCTGGAGTCAAGAAGATCCAAGTTCTAATCTGAACTCAGACACTTACTAGCAGTGTGTCCCAAGGCAAGTCACTTAACTTCTGCCTACCTCAATTTCTTCTTCTGTAAAATGGGGATAATGATTAGCAACTATCTTCGGTGCTTAATAAATATTTGTTTTTTTTAAAGTTTGTTGTTTCTATCTCTGATACATCTCTGGCATTTGTCCTCTTGTCTCCACTCACACTTTATTTTAAAGCCACCACTTTATTTTAGGTTCTCATCACTTTCTTACTGGACTATTGCAATGGCCTACTAATTGGTGCTCCTACTTTACTTCTCTACTCAGTCAGTTCCCTCTAGAATCTAATATAAACTTTTATTTTGGCATTTAAAATCCTTTGCATTCTGATTCTTACCTACCTGTACAGTCTTAAATACACACACACTTTATAGTCCAGCCAGAATGGTCTTTTCGTTCCTCATACAGGACACTTCATTTCCTACCTCCATACCTTTGCCCAGACAGTCTCCTATGCCTAGAATGCACTGGCTGTTCACCTCTGTTGCTTAGGACCCTGATTTCCTTAAAGCTCAATTTTTATATAAGCCCATTCTCCCTACTTGCTAGCTCCTTTTCCCCTAGAAAATTACCTTATGTTTATGAATAGCTCAGTTGACATTCCAGTCAAGCCACTGAAACCTTGGAGTAGGCTTGCTTCTGGGCATATGTGGTAGAGAGGGTCCAAGGGGACACTATGTATATTTTTATTTTTTGTGTGTCTTTGTGCATATATGTGTGCACGCACACACACACACACACCCACAGACACACACACACACACACACACACACACACACCTCCCTTGATAGAATATAAACTCCTTGAAGTCAGGACCTATTTTATTGTTGTATTTATTTTCTTCCTCTTTTCATTGTTTGCAGCACCAGAGAAGCAGCATGACATAACAGACAGTTGGCCACAGAGTTCAGAAGATTTGGTTTTAAGTCCTGACTCCAAAATACCCCCTCGGTTGTTCGATATACCAAATCTGTAAATAAATTTAGGTAGTAATGTAAATTGTATTATGTTGTCATGACACAACTATTAGCAATGAATTTTCCTCCAATTATTTGACATTATTTCTTTAAAGAGTGTGTAAAGGTTGTTGTAGCACAGTTGTATTTTAGTCATGTCTGGCTCTTTGTGACTCCATTTGGGGTTTTCTTGGCAAGGATACTGGAGTGGTTTGCCATTTCTTTCTCCAGCTCATTTTACAGATGAGGAAATTGAGGCAAATTGGGTTAAATGACTTGCCCAGGGTCAACCAGCTAGGAAGTATCTGAGGCCAGATTTGAACTGAGGAAGATGAGTCTTCCTGACTCCAGGCCTGTCACTCTATACACTGTACACCTAGCTGCCTATATGTGTAAGGATAAGAATTACTTAAATCAACCAAAGTTACCCCACTCTACTTAAAAGTAAATGATATATTAATGTATCAATCAACTGATCAAATAATTTAGATTAAATGCAAAAAATCCTTGGATGAGTGGGAGTGATGTTGGCTGGAAGAGTAATCAGATTGGTTGAGAAAACTTGGTTATGCCCTGTGGGTCATCTATACAACATGAAGCCAGTTCTGCTGTTAGTTACCTATTTACCACATGTGTTCTTTAAATTGGAGCCCACTTTTTCCTGGACTCTATATATACTTGTGGGAGAGTGTGTCACAGACTTTTGTGGAGGGGGATGTTTATTATATCACCTTAGTAAACACCTCTTTTTTAAAAAGCTGGTTAAGTCTGGTTGACTAACTGACAGCTATATCCGGAAGCACACTGGTGGGGGCTTGTAAAGTATAGCATAATGAAGACAGCCCCCTAACTTTTTGGGGACATCTCTAGGGGGGATGTCATTCTAAGGGGAGATAAAGTAGTTATGCTCTGGGGACCCAATTCTTATTGCAAGTGAGGCTTGTGATAGTTGCCTCAAAGCACATGCTAAAAGTGTTTTGTAATTGTAGTTTTTAACTCTTGCGTTTGCTAGACATTTTATGCATTTTACAGTTATATTGAATGGGAGTTCTCTTTCTATTGTTTCCTCCTGGGTTTTACTATTGCTATATAAGAATGCTATTGATTTTTAGATATATATTCCTACTCCTTTACTAAAGCTATTACTTTTCTATTTCTTTGCTGATTAAAAAAAAAAGCAAAGCATCATTCAATAAATACTTATTGAACACCTATGTGTGCTATTTACACTTATTGCTTCATGCCTGGACTTTCTAAATGGTCTAACTCCAGACTCTACTCACACAGATCATTCAGTCATAGCCCCTGCTTAGAGAGCCTCAATAGCTCCTGATTGCCAATAGGATGGCTTTCAGGCTCCTTGGACTGGTATTCACAGTTGTCTACACTGTATTCTCCATCTGACTTTCCTATCTTATATTCTATTGTCCTTGCTAAAGCATTAGCTTCAACCGGGATGGCCTCCTTTACTGTCCTTAGAATCTACTATATGCATTTGTGGCTCTGTCAAGCTCTCCTTCTCCCTACTTTTTTTTATTCCATTTTGCTTATTGGATTCTTACCATCTTTCAAGAGCCATCGTGTATCCCCCTCCTCCCAGAAAACTTTCTTAGTCAAAATCATAGAACTGCATAATCACAGATTTAATTGAAAGGGATCTTAGAAGACACACAGCTCAATATGCAGCTGCCCAAACTTAACTCAATGAGCTGTCTGTCTAGGTGCAAGTCATGGTTTGGGTCATATGCCTTTTTCATCTGCTTTGTTTTCCCAATGTGGACTTCAGAGCAATATTTATTGCTATTGCTCTACCAATTGCTACAGACTCCACTAAGTAAGCTAATGTTCCTGAACTTGGTATGATTAGTATAATGCCATGTATAAAGAGAAGTATTTGGAAAATTTCACCATCAGTTGAAGTTCCTTTTTTGTTTTGACTCTTAAATGGCATCTTAGGGGAACATATGTCACTATGTTCTATATCTTGTTTGATTTCAGTTCTCAGTGGAATAATTGATCAAAGTTATCTCCATATTCCCATATGTCTTTTAATGCATGCATGACAAACACTTTCAATGGTACATTTCATTCAAGTCCAAAGCTCTTTTTAAAAAAATCAATTGATAAGTACAGCAGAATCTTATATTCTTCATTCCTCTCAGTCAATTGTTTTATTGTGAAGATGTGGTCTATTTTAAAACACCATTTGCAGGAGTCTGTTCCACTTTATATATCATTAATAGCTAACATTTATATAGTGCCTTAAAATTTCCAAAGTGCTTTATCTACATTCTCATTTGAGCCTCATGACAACCTTGGGAAATAGATGTCATTATTATCCACAGTTTACAAATGAGAAAATTGAGGCTGACAGAGGTTGAGTGACTTGCCCAGGGTCACATAGCTAGTAGGTGTCTGAAGCAGGTTTTGAACTCACATCTTCTTGACTTCAAGCCCAGTACCCTATCTACTACACCATCTAATCTCTTCTTATACTGTAAGTGTGAATCATTCTCATAAAGATTTTACAGTAATGAGAAAGTAAGAATGTGGACTGGTCATTGCTGATATGTCCAAAGTCACAGAATTGTAGATTTGGCACTAGAAAGGGATATTAGTAGCTCCCTAGTCTAACTTTACGGTTAAAGAATCTAAGGCCCATAGTGTTTAAATAACTTGCCTAAGGTGACCTGGATAGTAAACCGAAGAGCCAGCATTTAAAACTAATTCCTCTGACTAGAGGTCAAACTTATTTTCCATTGTATTGTATTATCTCTGTCTCCTTTTTATTGCTTTGGGTATGTGTGTGTATTGTTAAATTGTTGTTATTGTTATTATCATCTTTAGTAGCTAGAGCCTAACTTTGCATTGCATGATTGCAGAGAAAGTCTAATCTATATTATCTCAAGGGCTAGGTCCTTTAAACACTGTATTCAGCAATAAAGATGATGATAGCATATAGGGCCATTAAATTCATTCACTTCCTTTATAGGGTAATGAGTAGCATTCACCTAGTCTCATTATGCTAATTATATCAAACTCACTTCTAGCCTTCTATGATATGTTCAGTTGCTGATACATCTCTCAGGGGCATGTGACATTGTAGCAGAAAGACCTTTGTCAGCTTTAACCATCCAACTAAGACTGTTCTCATCTAATTGTGTATAGCAATTAGATGTAATTTACAGGGGGAAGCACACTGGTGGGGGCTCATTAACTACAACATTAGAAAACCACTCTCAATATCTTCATGCTATCCCAATAACCTAAGAAGAGATGTAGCTTTCTTACTAGCTCTCAGTGCCCATAAAGGTAAAAAGGAGAGAGCTGAGAAAATGAATCACATGACAGTTCATTTTCTTCTGTAGGAACAGATTGGAGTTTACATTGGGCCTGGGATGCTGCAGAAGAATTAAAGACATTAAAAAAAAAACCTTAGCTTTAATGAAATATTCAAAGGACAGTAGACTTATCAGATTTGAATATTTGAGCTCAATCAGTGGTATAAACAGGTGCAAGACTTAAAATTCCCGGTTGCCAATACAGCATTCTTGTGGCTACAAAAACAGACTCCAGTGACTGGGTCCTGGTGCTTAAGCACATCCTTTGAATATTGGTGTCAAACTTCCAATTTAATATCTATGCCCTCCTGCTCACATACAAAGGCTAACCTATGATTATATCCATGAATATTTTAGTCAGGTTTAAGATTTCAAGGAACAGAGATGGTTTCAGATTAGTTTAATTTAAGGACAGGATTTACTGAGTAACACAGAATATCCCAATAATCTTAGTGTAGTTTTAAGATAATAATTTAAAAATACATTAAGATTTTGGGAGCACCCTGTATACAAACTATGTGGACATACTTATACAAGAAGGGTAAATGAATTCATCTATGTTCTGCTTTATTGCCATATACTGGGGCTTTATTGTCATATACTGGGCCTTTATCTGGCTTAGGGAAATGAAGTCACAAGTATACCTGCTCCCAGGGAGTGAGCTCTATCAAGATGATTAGTCCCATTGTCAAATGAGTCACAGATTTTAGGTCTAGGGTGGTTTTGTGTTGACGTAGATGATAGGAACTAGACCTTTTTGCAAATGTACCATATCTTAGGGCAAGGAGACCCCAAGCACTTTTGAATACAGTAACCACAAGTAGGTCAGAGACAACTAAAAATGGTGGGGTTGGTAAAATTCCTTTGAAGTCAGGACCTCCATTAATATCCATCGTTCATTCCAGAAGGAAAACTTGGCACACCACGGACAATGCACTGGACTTGAAGTTATGAAATCTCGGATTCAAGTTCCTCTTCAGATACTTGGGGAAATCACTTACACTTTCTCAGTTTTTTTCATTTCAAAATGAGATCATCATAACTGTAGTATTTACCTCACATGGCTGTTGTAAGGGTCAAATGAGATCGTGTATCTGTAAAGGTTGGGAGCTAGGTGGCACAGTGGATAAAGTGCTGGGTCTGGAGTCAGAAAGACTCATCTTACTGAGTCCAAATCTGGCCTCAGACATTTACTAGCTGTGTGACCCTGGGTGAGTCACTTAACCTTTTTTTGCCTCAGTTCCCTCATCTGTAAAATGAACTGGAGAAGGAAATGGCAAACCTCTCCAGTATTTCTGCCAAGAAAAACCCAAATGAGGTGACAAAGAGTCAGACATGACTGAAACAACTGAACAACAACAACAACAATCTGTAAGGGTAGGGGCTGATTGAGTTAATCAATCAATCTCCCAATCCCACTTAAATAACTACTCTTGTAGTTACTAGTACTCTAGTTAGTAGTACTCTAGACCTGATATTTTGATCAAGTGAGAAGCTTGAAGATTGAATCAACCACAGGTATGAAAATGGCGTGGATATCTCCATCGAATCAACTAATTGGTCAAGACATTAGAATACGTCTGAGAATTCATGAAAGTCATTGGGTCGTTGCATGAAATGGATTGTCATTGTATAAGAGGTATATGGGGATTGCCTGAAAGTTATCCTGTGCATTTTGTATAAACTAAGACCAGTTCAGAACTTAGGAGGTTCTGGTGTCGGTCTAGGGGACAACAGTTCTAGCACAGCTCTTAAAAAGAATTGTTTGAAGGTCGGGGGGGCAGGGCAGTAGAGCCTTTGTTTCCTCTTTTTTGTCCCCTTGATCAGAGGAGGACTTTATGACCTTCAGAGGGCCAAAAAATTTAGACTTTTTCATAAGTATCCTAGCAGTGTCCCTGGAATAACAGTAACTGGAGGCAGTACCTGCTTTGGGAGCTGAGGACAAACTAGACACACTGAGAAAAGGCAATTTTAAGTTTCTACAGAGAGCACAATAGAGAAGTTATACCATACTTAAGAGCAACTTCACGAAAACCCAACCAATGGGAGAAAAGAACTTCCAGCAACCAGGAGATATGAGTTACCCTTTTGCAATATGTGTTTTCTAAACTTAAGCCTACTTACCCCTGGACTGTGTATATACAAGTGGAAGAGTGAGTCACAGACTTAGGCAGGGGTCAGAATACAGTTGGTGGGCAGTGTTTGTGCTAGCTGTTTTTATTATACTGCTTTAGTAAATACCCTTTTCTTTTTTTAAAATACCCTTTTCTATAATCTAATTAAGTCTGGTTGACAAAATGATATCAGTCAATTATCATGAAGTGAAGCACACTGATGGGGGCTCATAAATTATAGCATTAGAAAACTATTCTCAAAACCTTTAGGCTATCTCAAAAACCCTGAGGAGATATATAGCAACTGTACTTTAGGGATCCAGTCTGCCAGTGGGAGTGGGGGTTAAAAGAGCAGCTCTAGAGCATTTGCCACATTTATATTTATTCATTTTATATTGTATATGTATATAGATACAGATATAGATTTGTTTTCCCTATCAGACTGTCATCTCCTTGTGAGCAAAGATTGTTTCATTCTTTGTACTTATAAGCCCAACACCTAGCACAATGTCTGGCACATAGTAGGTACTTAATAAAATATTTATTGATTGCTTGATTGTCTGAATTATATATGCTGCTCCCATTCAATATGAAAAAGATTAGTCTTTTTGCTACAACGCTTTCAATGTTAAACAAAATGAATTTTCAAGGCAGCATGGTGTACTCTGCGCTAGACAGATCTCATTTGGAGTATCCTGTCCAATTCTGGGCATTTTAGCAAAGACTGGATAATAATCTGGAGAGTGCTCAGAAGAAGGTATCCTGCATGGTAAAGGGCCTCAAGATCATAATATATGGGGACTGAACAATTGGGGATGTTTAGCCTCTAGAAAAAGGGATTTAGTGGGACACAGTAGCTGTCTTTAATATCTAAGGGCATATCAGATAGAAGAGGGATTAGTCTTGTTTTGACTGATCCCAGAGAGCAGAGCTAGAGCAAAGGTAGAAGGCATAAAGAGATAAATTTAGCCCTGATGCTGGGGAAGATTTCTTAATGATTAGAGTTACCAAAATTAATATGAATTGCTTCAAGATCAAGTGAATCCCTCTTCATTGGAGGTCTTTGAGCAAAGACCAGAAGACCACTTGTCAGGTAGGTTGTAGAATGGATCAAATAGATCAATCATGACTTGAACTAGATGGCCCCTGAGTTCTCTTCCAATGGAGATTGTGTAATTCTGTAGAGTAGGAAAGTACTAGATTAGACATCCAGAAACCTGGTTTCTGGTCATGTCTATCACTAACAAACCGTATGATCTTGGGTGAGTCACCTGACACCAGGTTTGCTCATCTATGAAGTTTAGTGAGTTGGGTAGATGATTTCTAAGGTCTCAGCGATGAAGTGATTCTTTAATATGTGATACAGATAGGTTTCTGGGATTGAAGTGACCCTAAACTTTGCTCTGCAGTCATTTTCTCCCTAGAGTTGATGATTTGGACTTGTAGCTAATTGCTCTATGATTTAGTATCACAGAATTTTAGAATTGGAAGAAAACTCAGAGGTCATCTAGTGCAACCTCTTCATTTTACACATGAGGAAACTGAGACTCCAAATGAGGAAGTGATTCGACCAAAGTTAGACAGAAAGGTCAATAGCTATCAAGTACCTGAGCTGTTATTCAATCTCATGTCTTCTGTCTCCAAGGCCAGCTCTTTGTCGCACTGCTTCCTCATGGTGGAAGAAAGAAAGATGCCCTAGACCATTGGGTGGTGTGAGTGAGTAGCCTAGCTGTAATCTCAATCTGTGGTGAGGTGAGAACAAACGGACTGTTGGGCAACACTGTCATAGGACGCCCACCCAAACAATAATATTGTTTACAATATGACCTATGTATGAAACAGAGATACAGGGAGGGTCAAACCTGGGGGTCTTGGGACAAGTGCCCCTCTTATCATGATGTTAATCTGTTTCTGATACCAGTTCATAATGAATGCACTGCAGAATGCCATGGGAAAGGAAATGAAAGATATTGGTTTAGCTGTCACATGACTGCTTCATGTCTTGATCTATCAGACTCTCAGAAGAATTGTCACTACTGCTTGTTCACATTTTTTGGTCAATGCATACTTGCAGGTCTTGCGTGTGTTAAGCTTTTCTTTTGTGTAGAGTAATTAGATAGCTTATCTCATACCTGATCTACATTGTATATTGAGTATCTTTCTACTTTTTCTTATGGAGCCAAGGGCAGCTAGGCGGTATAGTGGATAGAGTGCCAGGCCTGGAATCTGGAAGACTCATCTTCCTGAGTTCAAATCTGGCTTCAGACACTTCCTAGCTGTGTGATCCTGGGCAAATCAATTAACCTTGTTTGCCTCAGTTTCCTCATCTGTAAAATGAACTAGAGAAGGAAATGGCAAACCACTTCAGTATCTTGGCCAAGAAAACTCCAGATGGGTTTACACAGAGTCAGATATGACCAACTGAATAAAAACAACAACAACAACAACAACAGCAACAATAACACCAACAACAATGGCAAGAAGACTTGTGCCATACCTAAGCTTTGTGTAATTTTCCTTGGTGCTCTGCGGAGAAGAATAAGAGCCAGAAACAAAGGGACAAAAGGACCTCAGGCCCCTCTTTGGAGATTACGATCTTCTGAGCTTGAATGCAGCTGTAGGCTTTCTATGAGTCCAGAGCTAAGAGAGTCTGTTAGTGAATCAGGAGAGGGCACAGTAGTACCTCAGGCCCTCTGGACCCAGCACCAGTTATTGTTGTTATACATAAATACACACACACACATATTTATATATATATATAATGTGTGTGTGTGTGTGTGTGTGTGTGTATACATTGTCTCCCTGATTTCAATGTAAGCTTCTGGAGGGATCTGGAATTGTTTTACCTTTGACTTTGCAACCTCAGCACTTAGCACAGCTCAGGGGGCATAATACTTAATAATTGATTGATATTTGATTGATTGGTTATTTTTATATGTAGTTCCCTGAAATATTTTTAACATCAACATTTTTTTCCAGTGATATATACCTGTGAGTTATAGATTATTACAATCTCCAAAGAGTTAAAATTGGTGGTCATCCGAATGGTGACAGAGAGGCATATAGTAGGGGCAAGTAGACTGCAACATATTCCTCATGGATAATTATGCAGAAGAAACAAGGATAGCATCAGAGAGACATAGAACCAGAGAAGGCTGGATAGATTCTATAATGCATATGCATTATATAGTGAGAAGAAGGGATAACTGATGGACAGTTTATATTCTCCATTGATATCCAAACAATGTGAGGAAGGCCCAAAGAACCGTCCCCCTGCCCCAAATACATTGGGTATACCCTCTGTGGATTTATGGGAAGATGTGAATGAGAGATACAGGCATAAAATGAGAAGGTGTGGTTGTATAGTAATCCTCACCATCAGAGAGAATATCCACATCAGGGAGAGCATAGGTCATAGCATTAAAGTGTAGTGGAGGTGCGGACTAATTAGGGGACTGCTGATCAATTGAATCTTCCCAACTCACTTGAAGAAATTACAGGATATAATTGTTACCTGTAAGGGACAGGTAACAAAGACAATGAGGTGTTAAGGTTTTGCTTCTTTCAGAAGCTGAGATTCACAGGTTGTAAAGTAAATGAAATCTTGAGTGGCTCATACCTTGAGTGACCTGATGTAAAGGGCATCTTCGAGATCAGCTGTGATACATGTGAGTGACATGTAAAGAAAAGATTCATCCCTTTCAGACTGATGGGGCAGTGTAAAGGAAGGTCAATAAATATAATACTTTATACCTTCAGGAAATGTGAATCAAATTTGAAGGAATTAAAGGATATTTAACCATTGGCTGACTGAAGGATCAGCCATTTCCCTAACAGCCCTTGAAAAGCAAGTTCGTCAGCTCCAGTCTAGACAAGAATAATAAATTCAGTCAGGGGAGTCATTTCTGACTAAAAGAGAAAAGAACTAGCTAAAGAGGAAGAATTCAGCTTTTGAGAGAGAATGTTCTTCAGCTTTTCCTGTTTGTTTCTTCGAAAGTCCAGGAGGGAGAGGGGATTTCTCTCTTTCCCTCTCCTTCATCAGCAACGCACCTTGCGATGGAGTGCTTTGTCCAGTAGGAGATACTTCAGCCAGCAGAGAATAAGCCCTTAGAGTTTAGCTTCAGAGTTAGACAAGAGCTTCAAGGGAGAAAAGAGAGAGACTGGCAAGAGTCAGCCCTGGAATTCTTGAATTGAACTACTGTGCCCTGTGGGCTCAGGGCTACAGGATTTAGTCTTTGAAAATGCCTAAGGCACTCAAAATATATGAGCCTCCACAGTGTAATGCCCCTCCTCCAAATAAAGTATACAACTATGCTGGGTTCAAAATATAGTTCAAAGTGTAGTTCACAACCCTCTCCCCCCCCCCCCCCCCCCCCCCCCCCCCCCCCCCCCCC